>NW_024884744.1:7385856-7412023 GCF_019232065.1 Centrocercus urophasianus | reverse complement strand
GCAGCCCCCCCGGCGCCCCGCGGCCGCCATCACAGCGCCGCCCCGACACCCGCGGCTCGCGGCGCTGCGGCCGCCCCCGGGAAGTGACGTGTGCGGCCGGAGCGCGGGGCGGCGCTGAGGTGCGGGAGGAAGGGGCGGCTGGCGGTTGGCAGGGCTGGGGGGCTGATAGTTCTTTCAGTAGTAAAGCGCGAAGCTTGCTTTTCTTTTTTTCTCCTCTACGTTTTCTTGTAAAAAATGGCACGTGCTGCAGCAGTAAAGAATTTGAAAAGGGTTGGTGTGTTTATGTCATCTCTGCCAAATGACGGCTGATTTAAACATAAAAGTTGAGCACGCTGTGTGCTGCTACACACCTGTGCCAGGAGGGTCTGGCACTTGTCTCTCTTTCTGCTCCTGGCAGCATTATGCTGAACTGCTCTTTGGTTAAAATTGGCTGTCAAAACGTGTGAGCTCTTCCATGGTTTCCATTTTGCACTGGGAACAGCAACCACTCGCAAGAACAGAACTGTGCTCACCATCACAGAATCACAGAATGGCCCAGGTTGGAAGGAACCTCAAAGATCACGAATCTCCAAACCCCCTGCCACATGCAGGGCCACCAACCTCGACATTTAATACCAGACCAGGCTGCCCAGGGCCCCATCCCTGGCTCCAACCTGGCCTTGAAAACCTCTAGGGACGGGGCATCCACAGCCTCTCTGGGCAGCCTGTTCCAGCACCTCACCACTCTCAAAGAACTTAACTCGGCTTTGAACATCACCATACACACCAGTGCAAGCCTGCAGCTCCTAGGCCACCGTGTTAGGAATTAACAGCGATCACTGGAAGCAGAAGATATGCAGGTATTTGTGACCAAACTGTTGCCACTAAGTTGGAGACAAATCTGACACTGACTCAAAAAGACATTTCGCACAGTGTGAGGAGCAGAGTGCCACTCCTGCTACCCGCCTTTGCTTCCTGGCACTCGTGGCAGGCAGCAAGAAATCACAGCCGTATCTGCTTATGTATGACTTAGCAATCAGTTAGAAATTTAGGACATATTTCAGCCGTTAAGATGGACGACAGAACGTCTGAACAGTGGATTCTTGTGGTGAAGGCGGATGGTTTAAGCATCTGTGTTTAATTAGACAAATACCTTTAAAACAGTAGGAAATAAGGCTGTTTTCATTGGGCGACTCTGAAAGCTAATGTTAGCAAAACTCCATATTAAATGCTAGCCATTATTTCAAAACATTTAAATACATCAAAACTGAGTTTCAAACAGCTTGCATTACCCTATTCATCTAATGTGAGTCTAAAATAACAGAGTGATTTCATAGCTGTGGCACGCTGCCTGGAGAGCAGCCTCGAGCCAAAGCCTGGCAGATACGCTCGTTCTGCTCCTCCTTCCCAATAAGATGTAAGCAGCATCCCGGCCAGCAAACACCAAAAATCACATGTCATTTCTCTGAAGTATATTTGTTGCCAATTTCAAATGAGAGGTGCACCTTCTGCAAGGCTGGATTTCCACTGCTTGCATTTGTTACATAAAGCTACTTGGCGCTGCATGCCCCACATTGCTGCTGTGGTAGTGTTGCACTGGACAAATCCCAAAAGCAATTTACAAAAGATTTGATCTTTGTGGTTTATATATTCCCTTCAAAAATACATATTTTAGAATATGAAACTGTATGGATAGAATGTAGCTATTTTTCTGTGTGCCACAGAAGGCTCTGACCCCATTACTTTTCCAATATACAGCAAAATTATATTAGAATAGCATTCATGCATGGAGTTCTTGCTAGTAAAACTCTGCACCTTTTAAATTGCTCCAAAGATGATGCTGGATGTTTATGAATTTTTCTGTCACTCTTGAGAACAAAATCATTTTGAGGAGGAAAAAACCTGAAGCAGAGCAGCTAGGATAGATATTGACTCACCAATAATGCCCCAGTGCTTTTCAAACTGTCCTGAGAATAACGGTTCCCAATTTAACATATTGTCCTGACATCTCACTTGAATTAACACAGCTGGATTATACACAGAAAAAGCAACTGCAAAAGAAAAACTTAACGTTCTGATTTGAAAATTAGGCTAAGCCCATTTCCTAAGCTTCCTTGATCAGACTCCGAGCTTTCCCGTTAAGTATCTATAAGAGCAGTGATTTCAGATGTTTGTTTAGCAAGATGAGGACACAAGTGTTGCCTGATACAAAATATGCATGCAAATATAAAACCGCACACAAATATTAGGTCCTGCAAGCTTTTAATTATATGTGCATCAGTAATTCTTATGTAATCGGTGGTGCTACATTTAGGTGTTTAAAATTAAATATTGGTAACCACAAAATCATTGCCTGAACATGCAGCTATGGATCTTTTTCCCTTGGCATGCTTTTGTACAAGGCTCTTGTGTATTTTTACTATTTCTGAGAGGTATTTGGGGGCTGTTCTTCAGTGAGTGAGGTGCTGGCATGCTGAATGGCCCCAAGCCATGCAGTGATGCACAGTGCTGAAGCCAGGGGCTGAAAAAAAATTAAAGATTAGGAGCAGGGATGTCAGTAGCAAAAAGCAAGTATCAGCTCTTTACAGTTCACTGTTTCCCTGGGGAATTCCTATCAGTCGTTACTTGTTTTTAATTATTTTGTCATTTCTTTAAATAAGTAATTTAGTCTACGTGTCATTTACTTTGGTAACTATGCTGCTAATTAACAATATACACTAACTATAAAAATACCCATTTTGTTTCTAATCCATAGTGAAAAAGAGCTGCCTGAGAGACATGGAGTTTCTTCAAGGCATCTCTATTCCACAGGCATTCAATTACTGGCTGAAGCACCAATTATATAGAGATAAGCAGGGGCTTATTTTCAGTCACAAGGCCCTTCATCTAAACACACATGTGGATTCTAGCCTAGAGCAACCAGTCTTCAGGGAAAAGAGCCTTAGAAAATGAACTGAGCTTTTTCAAGGAAAACCTTGTGTAATTTGTTATTCCTTTTTTGTTCCCTACAAGAGATAAGATCAGATTGAATTATGGGATGCACATGCTAAAACGGGATGTTTCCAGGACTGTTACTAGATCTAAACATCATATTATTCTATTTCTTTTTGCTACCTGTACACTCTGTTACTAACTGGATCCTAACATATAACCTCAGCTTTCTATTTTTGAAGAATAAAACTCTGGTGAGTTGTTCATACAGCATTTTTTTTTCTCTCTTTTATTTTGCATACTTTTTTTTCCTGCTTTATAGGATTTAAATTCATACCACTGAGTGTGTAATAAAAGATTGAATTCCTAGAATAAAAACACATAAACGCAGTTACAAATATGTTGGTCTCTTGACACTGCTCTCCTAGGGCACGGCCTTGACTACTGCAACGCAAACACTGGCACACCCAGGTTTGTTAATTTGGAAAGCAGTTTGAGATCTTTATGGGAAAGGAACAAAGAAATTGTTTATGGCTGTACACATTCTCTCTTGGTTTAACAGCAAAACAGTGTAACATCTACTAATTAGGATATTTCCTGGGTAGTAGGAGATGGGATTTCAAAAGCCCTCAAGTAGAGGTTGAACATCTTTGTTTCCTATATCCTGGAAGACTGTCCAAACTACTGAATTTGACAGAGGTTTTTTTAAGAGCAGCTTCTGGTTCAAAGCATACAAGTCATGGAAGTAGGAAAAAAATACTTGGTTTCTACATCTCAGTGGGATTTAGATATAAAGAATGTTTGCCATAACTAAGGGTATATCTATGCTATGATTTTTTGTTTTCAGAATTCAACTTTTCTACTATTTGAGCTCATACAAAGCTAGCTCGGATGTTTCTATATTACGTTCACTCAAATTACTCAGTAGATATTACTCAAGGTGTTCCTTGCCATGCTGTTAGCTGGGCCCTAGCCAACCTGCGTACACAAGCTTCTCTTCAGACTCTTCTCTCACCTCATACAGGATAAAAGCGAAACAATTTGGGAGTGCTTTAATTCAGCTTTCTCCCTCAACTCCTTACCATTTCAGCAAATGAGGAGATAAGGCCCAAAGTAGATGAGTTTATCCCTTTCTCAAGAGTGTGAGAGATGAAGCTGGTTGACAATGACTCTAACTCTTTACCTGTTTAAACCTTAAAAAAAATAGTTACTGTCTTCCTCAGGCACATCCATGACAGGGCTCCAGTGAGTCTAGAGTTAAGCAAATGCCTCAGCAAACAAGGCACAGACAGCTTGGTGCAGTAAGGAAAATTTTAGTGCCTCATCTAAAACTGATACAGTCACCTTGGGTTTTAAAGGACAAAATCAAAGATCTTTGCCAGTGTTGGCTGTGAACTCAAGTTTCAGATGTATCGGTGGATGTGAGAAGGTCTCACAGATCAGACAAAATCAGCAGCTTGCACTTATTCAACACTAGAGGCTGTTTGGTATTGTAACAGTAAAAACAGATTTTTCTAAAAGAGATGCAGCAAAAGGATTTATCAGCAGCATTTGCCAGACAAAATAACTGGCAAAAACGCTTGTTCCTACCATTACAGTGTTTACAGTAAAGTTTTTGGCACCTCAGAAACTGCAAATGAATCACACCACTGGCTGGTATTTGCTGTGGGACCTATTTGCATCTCAAAATGAATATCTGCAGTTCCTTAAGCACACTGTGCTTAAAGTAAGTGCTAATGTGTGCTTATAACACCATGTATCTCCAGGCAGATCTCCCAGGATGTGTAGGTGCACCCACCACCTCCCTCACCCTGTCTGGACCCTGAGAATGCTAACAGACCTTCATGGACCTCAGCAGCACTCCCAGAGCCTCTCCCCATTCGGCCCACAGGCCTGGGGGCTCCATTTCAGCTCAGCCCGGGGCTGTACATCGTTCCCCAGCGATACCACAGGATGTCAGTCTCCAGCCTTGCTCAGCCATGGACCTGTGGGACTGGACCCTGACCTTATCCCATCCTTGACACCATAAATAGATGATCTGGATAAATGTGGCCACCATTTCCAGGCTGGCCCTGCTCCCTTGCTAGGGCAGTGGGGTGGACCTAGCCAACACAGTACTATCGTACAGGTCTGAGGATTCCCCACTAACCTGGGAGTCCCCAGCCCATGCTGCACTCTGTGTTGGTTTTTGCACATCAGTCATACTTTCTTCACTTCCAGGCCACTGTAGTTTTCTTTAGGTTAGCACCAATGTAAACTGAATAGCAACTGTGGAAACGTTTGTTTGTTTGCTTTGTGCTGCAATTAAAAGGCAATTTTTAATACAAGTTATGTTTCATTTAACAAGCTGGTTTTAGAATATACATAGCCTAAAGACAGATCATGATACTGCAGATAGCGCATTTCACTTCTGGCTGAGCAACAAGAAAGTTACATAGACAGACTTTCAAAAACCTGTCTGTAATTTCAGAGTCAAACATCAGAACTAACCAAGCAGTGAATAAAATCACAGGAAGCATTTTGACTTTCTTAAACTCAAGCTTTGAAAATTTGAAACCAGATACTCAAAGTTTGAGTTTACTTTCAAAAATTCGTTTCTGATATTCTAGTTTCAAAGTACAGCACAGTAATGAATCAACCATGCAGGGATATTTTCAATCTCTGCAAACAAACAAAGAAATAGCTGTAAACATGACAGATGATGTTCCAGGAGCCATATGAGACAAAAGAAACATATGGCTGCCTCATCTGAAGTTCTTACAATGCTTAATGTCTTGAAAGTACAGCAAAACATTGGCTGATTAATATAATTAGAACATCGTAGAGGCTATTCCTAATTATTTTTGCAAATGTAAATAATGATCCTGACATGCGTAGTTTTTTTGCTGCACATGATGAATACTGAGTTCTCATTTTACTGAGTACTGTAATCAAATTTAGAACAAACGTTATATAAGTGCATAAGCAATCCTAATCCTAATCCTTTTTTGGCTATCTCACTTTCCCCATCTAGGTCTGCTGCAGCTGTAATTCTATAAGTCTCCCATATTTGGTAATTTCCCTGCATATTTTTATTTTCCTTTCCTAATCTCCTGTCTTTTTCTGAGAGCATAAGTTTTTGGTTGATAATGGTTGTCATGAAATGAGAGGTCTAGCTTTGGATCATACGTAGCCTTCTGTCAGCTGCCTTATGTTACTGTGCTTGCTCACTGCAAAGGAACTTTACCGATTCTATTGTTATGCTGCTGCCTGATCCCATGAGTTTGTTAAACATCGTCCCTTAAGCTGAAGTACCTATTGGAACAAATCTGAAGGTCCTTAAACATTTTTTAGTCTGTCCTTAGTTCAGTACCAATTGTTTAAACACTGGGCTGAGAAGGGAGAGAGCCCCAGTAACTGTGTGTTTTGTGATGTGTTTCTATGAAATGTTTCGGAATTTACCAGCTTCATAAAAAGCTTTATCAAATATTTCACATATCAATTAAATAATCTAATGACAATTATTATTCTTAATTTCTATGAAAAAAGTTCCTTTTATTGAACTGTATCTTTTATTTGGAATATTTCTAAGGGTACACAGTAGCAAAAGCAAAGTATTTCAGATAAGTGGTTCACAGCATATAATTTATCCAGTTAATTTGATTTCTTTGTATTTGTCTAGATATCGCTTATAATTTTATGCAATTCATTCATTATGTGAACCTAATTGCTAAAATAGCTGTGAGATTGTCTGGCTGAAATGAATAGCAGGGTTTGCATTGACTTGAGAGGGAACAGCGGTCGCCCGCTGGAGGTTTATCTCCACTCTGTAGGTCTCCCCAAGTTATTCTTTGGAAGTACTGAATGAAAAAACTGTTTCACATTTGACATATTATTCCTTCTACTTGCAGCTAAAACATAAATCATTCATATACACACTTATAAAAATGTTAGAGTCCTGCAAATATTTTCTGATTTTCTTTTGGCAATCTTGCCTACCCACGAATCACTGTAAATGATACAGCTTGAATTGTAAATGTATAGTAACTCTTTCTGTAGAATCCACACAGATTAACTAAGTGTTCTTTTGCCTTGAATAACTAACCCTTAGTGACGTGATGTCTAATATCAGGTCAGAGGCTAAAAGAACACAGAGACGTAGTGCCTCATAACATGAGTAAGAGTCAGGCGTCTGTCGTTTTTTCCAGTTATACTGACTCATTTAATTCCTGCTATTGCACTTTCCACACAAAACACACTTTTTCATTTCACAGCCAGAACTGTAGCATGACAACGCTAACGATGGATCAGGTGGCAAGATTACTTGTATTAATTATATTGAGACTTCAAATCTGAGATTACAGCCAACAGTGCAGATTTCTGAAAATGAATTCACTAGCCACTTGCTACTTTACGGACTTGATGGCTGGTACTACAGCCCTGTGCTGAAATGCAAGGTCACAGCCCAGCAAACAATACTCAGGCGTAAAGGATCAGGTGAGGAGCAACAGCAATTTTCACTTACTTTGTTCATTTTGTGATCATTCAACAAAAAACCAGCCAGATACTTCAATGTCACTAAAATCAGTTTTGAGTTAAGTAAATGTGTTCAACAAAATAAAAAGCTCTTTCAGCCCCACCTGCTACCTGCTCTCAACTGGACTTTTACTAGCTTGGCTGCCTCCTTTCCACATGGCCAAGTACCAAACATTGCCAGTACTTTAACCGAGGCCTTATCTGTGCTGCACAGAATAGAAAAATGATTTCATTTATCTTGTATACATTTGTATAAACCTTAACTAGATTTAGTGGCTTATTTTTTTTCCTTTCCCAGTGGACTACTGGTCAATGTATGCCTTGCTATGAAATTTTTTTTTATTTCTTTTTTTTCCTGCAGGCCAAAACAATCACTTTGTATCTAATATTCATGCATTTTGTCATTCTTAATTAATTCCTATCTTTTTCATTGATCACATTTTTAGCACCATTTAGACTATCTTGTTTACTGTGATGTCTATTGATATTTTGAGTTCTGACTTCAAAATACCTTCCACCTTGGTAACATCTGGAACACTGTAGCACAGTATTCCCCAATCAAAATGCTTAAAGAAAATCCTGATTAGTATTGGACCCAGAAGACATTCCCACAAGATCCTCTCTTCCATCTGCACAATGAGAATTGATTTGAATAGCACCAATTCTAATTATTAACTTGGATTTGAGTTATACCTAGGAAATAGTTTTTAATACACCCAACTTGCCCTGGAGCTTTTCTTGAGATTCTGAATTAGTCAAAAAGTTACCCATTTATCCAGATCATCAGCGCACACAGATGGCTAAAGCAGTTGTTATTGAACAGAGTCATCCCTTTGGAGAAATGCCACCTGAAAGTACCTGAAACCGATATGGACAAAGTGCTTTTTCTTGTGCTTTTTCAATGATATTCTGCAAGGTAAAAGCAAGTGGTGCCAGCTGAGTTAGACCTTCTGCTTATTGGAAAAAAAAAAAAAAAAAGAAATGGTGCTGGTGACCCAGAAAGTACAGCAGTTAACAGCTGACGTTAGACCATCCACACAGTTGCTAAGATTCCTTATGTTCCCTGTTCACTTTTTCTCACTGCATTGTATTTAGCTCGGGTGTTGGATTGATGAGATCTTCAGGAATGCAAATATGGGCTCCATGAAAGTCATTTCATAGAGATGTTCCTGCCTCTGAGTCATATGTTTTCAGACAGCATGCATTTCTCATGACATTTTGCGAGAAGATTGGAGAAACTGAGGGACCTCAGGGCATGTTCAAATTTTTAACAAAACCAAATTTGGTTTATTTATTCTTAGTTTAAATGGATTTTTCTTTCTTGAACTTGTCTTTCTATTTGAACCCATGTATCTTAGCTGAAAAAGGAAGCTGGGATTTGCTAGAAAAATTTACTGCTCAGGAAAGAATAAGTAAGGTCAGATTAGTAACTCTTTTCCTTCAGATCTGAGAATCTGATTTTCACTCTGAGATTGAAGAACACTATTAAGAGCATAATTTAGATATCAGATTTACCTGTACTCTGCCGCTGCCAGCCCATATTTGGTTTCAGGGCTTTAATGTTGACTGTTAACCTATTTAAATATTCAGCTACAGCCTTCTGCCAAGGTAGATTAATTCACCACCTCATGTCCCTGTCAAGTTGTCAATTTGTCAGATATTTTTCAGTTGCCAGTGCCCTTTATAGTGACAATGATGGCATACAGCTGAGCAACAGTTTCTCTGTTGGTGTCTCCTATTACAGAAAAGCTCTCCAATATTTGAGTAGCTAAACCTCCCTGTCCTGGCAGTTCTGAAGAATAAAGTCTTCTAACTGAAAGTCAAGAAGTATATACAGAAAGGAACTGATGCATATCTTGTTTGATTTATGACACTGAGAGATGTAATGCCAATATGAAAGTTACCTCTAACGCTGAAGAAACTGACAGTTTTTATACTCATTTTATTTTTCATCCAAAACTGTGAAGAAAAGGCATTAATATTAGTTACAGTGTAGGATGACTCCGGTGATGGACAGAATTGATCCCATGTCTGTCACTGATGGAACATTGAGTCATTAATTTTATTTGGCCACATTAGAATTCATATCAGTGCCTTAAGATATACCAGATTCCTTTTGGTTACCTAACTTTTAGAACATGTTTCTGGAGTCTCTTAAATCAGAAACATTCAAGAAATAATTCTGCAATGGATTAAAATATATTTCATGATGGAAGAACAGCTGCATCAAATGCAAAAAGCTCCTCTAATAACCAAAGTACTCTCAGATTCCAAATGAGTATTAAAAACACAAGTTAAATAAAAATGGTTTTCCAAAGAAAGGAAATTCTGTTAAAATTCATGGAGACAAATGCATACCCATGTGTTTAGAGTATATTTAAGAATGGTGTCATCCAAAAAGTTCTGGTAAGTCAGTAAAGTTATAGGAGTGTAAGATCAGACCTTCGGGTTTTCAAACACACTTCCTTCCCCCAGGGCTGTTTTAACTGAACATACCATGGAGGCAAGGGATTTTCCTGTCTTGGAAATGTGATCCAAGGCATATCAGATGTGGAGGGTGGGCAGAACATGCTCCAGTCTGACAGCAGGACAGAGCCTGTGATACTTCATTGCAGCCACAAGCATCCCAGAAAGCTGGTAACTCTAGCACGGCTTTTTAAGCTGAAACTTTTCCATGGACGTATATGCAAAGGCTCAGAAGAAATTCAGCTTTATCTGGAAAGCGAATTTTGGACCTAACTATGTAGAGGCCTAAACTTCTGAGAACCCACCAACTTTCCAGCAGTTTTGTTCCAAGTCTAGAGAAGACAGCAGTCTTCATTTATCAGTACACACTGGAAACAAAAACATTTGCGTCCAGAAAGTCTCTTAATTGAGATTATTAGGTACATTTAAAAAGATGTTTAAACACACACAGATGTGCGTAGTTAAAACAACTCCCAGCTGTCTGTCTAGAAATAATCTGGGCAGATATCTGATCCCATTTGCTAGAAGTTTGTGTATAGTGATTGACTGCAATGTAGTCTGCAATTCTATTTGGAAAGTGCTGCATTAGTAGATCTGTCATTAAATAAATATGACACAAACGTAATTCTACACGTGGGGATACTTCCACGAGACTTAGGACACGTTACAAATTGGTACACCATGCTATATAAGATCAGGTAGCTGAGGCTGCAGATGTAGTGTATACATCCTGATAGTAATTAAATGATGCTACTAGATTAAGAGAAAAATAAAAATAGGAACAAAAGAAAAAGAAAATCCTGCAAGAAATCTATATTTACTGAAGAATATATCTTTTTTTTTTTCTTCTCATTTTTAATAAAGGCTGAACAATAATGCTTGAATTAAAGAGAGAAAGGGAAAGAAATGATGTGTGGTTAGAGAGGCAGTCTCATGGGAGACTACATCAAATAGATCCATGCAAATCAATCTCTTTATGTTATTCTCAAGCTCCACTGATGCTACTGCAGACACTCAGCGATACAAGCAGAGACTGAGCAAATCAGGAGCATTCAGGCCCTAAGTGAAGGGTGCAATTATTTTAGTGCCTAAACTGAGCTCCAGAAGAAAGCTAGTCAAATAGCTGTTTGTATTTTTGTTCATATTTAGTCCTTAGGGCTGCAAGCTGGCTGCACCAACAGTATTTTGTGGACAACTGGTCCCTATCCTTCTAATGCTGCAATTAAAGGAAAGGCAAGATGTTCCTACAAAAGTCACAGCCTGGCTGCAAAGTATTGCTTGTCATTAGGATCCTCCATAGCCTGCTGAGTTTGGAGATTAGTGCTTTATGTCTTGTCATAATGTTGTTTGCATGATGTTTCTACAGTTTACTTCTTAATGTTCTCTGCAAGACCTGCTGGGGACTTGCTAGATTCATTGAGAGCCTTTTTTTGGTAGCAGACGATCCCGCAGGCTCAATGCCCATTGCACTGGCTGAACCTTCCTGCTGCAGGCCAGGCAGTGCCACTCTGCACTTTGCACTTGCAGGCCCTGCTTTACAGTGAAACTAGATATTGTATTAAGAGGAAAAAAAAAATCCCTAATTACTACTTAATGACTTAAAATGAGGAGTCCATCCTTCCTTTCCAAAGCTGTTCCAGTGGCTTATCAACTCTTTGTTGAATACTGAGGTCAAACTTTAACCTGAATTTGATGTAAGGTAACCTCACGGTTTAGGACTCCCATTTACTAAAGGGTCCTGTACTATCAGATGTCTTATTTATGTAAATATTTACAACCTACTGGCTAGTCACCGCTTTACCTTCACACTAATCCACTAAACCGATTAACTTTTCCATGATTCTCACTGCGAGCTTTGTTTTCCTTCCAGATCTCTTCCAGCTTGCTTTACAGGCAGGCCATGCTCGGTAGAGTATCAAATAGCCAGGACTGCAACAAATAAAATAGCACAGATCCAAATCGGCGTGCCAGTAATGGGGCTGTTTAGGATAGGCCCAGGACTTCACCCTTCTCAAGTCCTCAGGATGCTGCTCAGCTGTGGTGTGAGCTCTCTGATGTGGGGCCTCACCCCGCGACTTCCGCACGCCTCTGTGCAGGAAGCTGAAAAAGGATGTCGCACCCTATAAACACCACCTCACAGCCTCCTGTGCACGTACTGCTCTGCCAGGAGGAGGACAGGGTGCTCCCACACCTGGCAGCCCTTGATGCAGTGAAGCCAGCTTCTCCTCCCACTCCCTGTGAGCTATTAGAAAAATATTGCTGCATGTATTCGGGATGGAAGGAGATGGGAACAAGCACTTTGCTCCTTCTCTCAGCTCACCCAGTACAGCCCCAAGGTTGGAAAGGGAATGGGGAAACAGCATCGTTATTGAAGGGCGGAGAAGTAATCAGGTAATTGCCTTCATAGTTACATGCTCAGCTTTCTACTGTTTGCACAGGTGAGTCACAGACAAGAAGGCTGTTACCACTGGGAACCTTGGGCTACCTCTTGAGGCACAGACATCATTCATCACATGCTCAGGCAGTCAATAAACAAACAATAGCATTTTCCATTTCATTTGTCAGCCTGCAAGGCATGCGTTGTACTTGTGTTTTATGTTTTATCTCTGCATCCATCTTACACAGTACTGTCACGCTATTTGCACTGAGCTGTTGTTTTTTTGTTGTTGTTTTTTTTTTAATTAGCAATAATTATAAGTAGAAGTACGCTATTGAGTAAATTATACAGTCACTTGCCTTTTGCCCAAGAAGTACATTACTGCTCACTGTTTTGGTTCTGCTGATCCTCGCCTGCTACAGGGAAGAATTCAATGTGGCAGGAAAATATAAGCAAAGGCAAGCCAAACCATTCCAGTGAAGAGTGGGCACTGCTTGTAAAGCATACGTTTGTGTAAAAAGCTGAACTAATCAGCATTATCAGCATTTCTCAAGCTACTTGTTATAAAGAGAGGATCTTTTTTTTTTAGTTTACAGCACAGTGAAGAATCAGGCAAAAAAAATGCCAGTCATAGGTATTTTTGACAAAGCACTGATGTCTAATTGCTTGCCTCAGCAAGGTCCAAGAGGCTTTCTGATCATTTTTGAGAACTAAGAAAATGCTGTGGGCAGCCAGACCAGTGAGCTCTGCGTGACTGCATTCAGCATCTGAATAGAAAACAGTGACATATATTCAGCTCTTGGGAAAAGCAAAACTCAAAGAGATGTTGAAGCACACAGAAAACCTAATAGGAATCTTAACGGCATCAACAGGCTCAAAGGCACCTTAGGACTGAGGCGATGAATTTCATCCCTTATGTCATTAGTTGTACAGATGGAGCATGATCATTGAAAACTGTGATGCCAATTACCCCCTTGCACCCAAGTGGTATTTTTTATCATACCACATAGCCTCAGGCTGGAGGGCCCTTTCCCGTGCTACAAGGAGCACATCTGAATCAGCTAACTACTGTAAGTAGTTCTTTCTCATAAAATCCAGCCCAATTTTATAGTCCAGATTGAAAGACACCACCTATAAGCCCGATTTCCTTTCTGTTCTTGTGATATTCAAAAGAACCAGCTTCCAATAAAACTGACAATGTTCTGTTATCAGCAACATGAAGATATAAGCCAACTCAAATCCTTGGCTATGCATGTTTATAAAATAACCACTCTGATGAAAGGACTCAGTAAACTCATTCTCTTATTGCTTTGGGCCCTATTACATCTTCCCTCGCTTGCTGTTCCTTATTTAAACCACTCAAACTACTTGGCTCATTTTTCTGTCATTATTATAGAAGTCTGGTCGAGGTTATTTTATTTACTGTCTAATAATTGCATTCGTTTTAACCGATTGACATATATTTGTCCAAATTTGCACAAATTTGGAATGCAATAGAAAAGAGGGGAAGAGTAAAAAATCCCATCAGAGTTTTTGAAGACTTTAATTATTCACATAAGCAGCCAGATAATGACTGCAGTCATTTGGAATAAAAATAAAATCAAAATCCAGACCTCTCTAGGCAAGTGGACAGCTCTTAAATGACTAATCAGATACAATGACAAGTTAGTTAAAAGAATATCGACTGAATCATATACTTTTACTTAGGAACTCTGATAATGAGAGAGCGAGACGATGAAATAGAAAGATTTTCCAAGTATCCTGGCTGCACTGACAGAAACCAAAGCAGATTGCTTCCTCTAAGGAGGCTTCAGCTGTTGTTGTTGTTCAGGGGTTGTGTCACCCTGATTTATTATTAATGTGGACATAAGCTTGTCAAGACTTTTGGCTTTATGTTAAGACGCCTCAGTGTAGACTTAAGGTGCCAGCTTGGTATAATAGATAACTTCAAGGAGATGCTTAACTTCTAAAGCTGATCAAACAAAAATAATCAGTTGAGATTGCTAATATTGGTACCACAGTATGAACTGGAGCCCCTGAGTTTAGGGGCCTCTTTGAGATATATGTTATTTCCCGTGAGAAAGACCACACCATCACAAGTGCACTTTCTTCTTAAATCCTTGCAAAGAGACTCAAAGGACAACTGTTAGTGACTTACTTATGTTTAGGCAGTCTGATTTAAAAACTGTTAGCAGATTGTTAGAAGGAGTAATGCCAAAATTTCAGCCTTGAAATTTGGGTTGTGACCTTCTGTATTAGGATCGGCAACAGGCCAAGTTCCATGGAAAAAAAAAAAAGAATGCTGTCTCTAAAGAGCTGCAGCTAGATTCAGTAACAAACATGGGAAAAAAAAGGAAAAAGTTGTTTTTCACGGCTGAAAAACTTCAGGCAATCACTGCTTCACAAACCTCCTGGTGCAATGCACAGAAATGGCAGGGGGTTCGCAAAGATGGAGATGTGTCCTTACACTAAAGGCATATAAAAGCAGGAATTAAGATTTATCATCCACAGTGAGTTCTTAGTTTCTCATTGATGGATTATTTCAACTCATGAAACATTTTGTTTCATGTGAATCTCATAGTGAGCTGATGAAAACAACAGCTCCTAACTGGTAACTCTCATTACGTCTCTCATGTTGCTTTTTCAGCTGTGTAGTGGTACATCTGATTGAATCACTTAATCAAAGTGCTCTTAACAAAATGACAATTCAGCTAGGTCAGGATAAACTACTAAAAATAACTTCTAGAACAAGCTATTGGAAAATTAATTAGTTTTGGATCTAACTCAGTATTCACTGAACTCCATGGAAAACCACTGCTGGTACGCACAAGGAATGGCAGATCGAGTCTCCGACGATCCTTGAGCCCTGGTAACATTCATGACATAAACGCAAATGTAGACTAGCAATGCTAAGTGAAAAAATGAGGTGCAAAAACTGGACCTAAGAGCCCATTTCAGCTGTTTGTTCACTGCTCCAGCTTCTCAACCCAAGCCAAGGTATTTAAGTTATTGTACATGAAGGCTTGTGCTCAATACTGCTAGAGGCGAAACTTGAGTTTAGTTTGCTGTTGTGTCCTTAGAATACTCTGCTGTGTCATGAAGGCACCTTTCCAGCTCAGGCCAAGTTGAGGACAATGTCACCACTAACTGTGAACTTTCTTGCTTTTGATACTTTGGTTCATGACCTCAGTGTTATTTAAACTAGAAAGGAGAGAGTATTAAAATACATGCCCAAGTAATCCAAGGAGAGGGTGTGAATTACTTCCCAGGCTTTAACAAACTGTCTATCCTTTTATATTCTTCCGGCAGTGTTCTTCTTCAGTCTTGTGCTATGTAGCTATGGGATATTTTCCTCCATTTTAAAGCTTTAACATGTCAATGAAATTGCTGAATTAAAAACGTAATCACAGTGCATTGCTTTAGTGTAGCTGTACCAGGGCAGAGCCATAGTTACAATGAACTTTGAGTCACTGTTAAAAACCAGTAGTGCTGTGCTAATCTACATCCACTCCGGATCTGCTGTCAGAATCACTGCCTGTTTGTGCCAGTGCAAGTCAAAGAAGAGCCAGGAAATAAATATCAATGGCTAATATAGAGTAATAACTCAGAAAAGTTTATAAACTTCTAAGACAAAAGTTTTCATAGTATGAAGAAACCAGAAGGAGTGCACAGCTGCATTCCCCAGGAACCAACACAACAATCATTAATAGCCCAGCAACTCACAGAAGGATGCATAATTACTCTGGAGTTGCTTCACATACTCTAATTTCTTACTCATTTGCACGTCTCAATCTCAGGTCTCTCTTCCAAGCATGTTAAGCACTTAGAAGGAGTTATCCGTAGAAACTGACTGAAGAAAGGAACCTGAGCCAGGAGTGAAATTCAGACCTGAATTTGCATCGCTTCTGTTCTAGAAGAAAGCTCTGACTGTTGAGCAGCAGCATCTTGCAGGATGCAGCCTGCCTGCTGGTGCAGTTTTGCAGTAAATGCATGAAACAATCATTGAGACAGAAGGATAGATTGGCTGACATCATACAGTAGTCAGAACACTCTTGAGATGTGGGTGCAGATCCTTGTGCCGTAAGGTTTTGGACCATCTTGGCATTGCATAAACACATGAGAGACTGAGAAAAATTCCCTCTTAGTAGCCCATAGTCCAGTGACTATCTCCATCCAAGTACTTTTGCAGCATAGATGAATAATTGGGGCTAAAATAACAATTTCTGAGTAGCTAAGACCTTTGTAGGGAAGCTCTAATACTTTTTATGAATGATACAATTCAGATGATTGATCATGGAATCCATTCAGTTTTCTGTCTTTTTATCTGCTTGAGTATTTGTGCAAATGGGACTGATGACCGATTTCCTAATAAGCAAAATGTAATTATTTCAGATGGGAGAATTCTAACTTTTTATTTCATCAATATTAGCGTCTAAGCGGTAACATCAACGGGGAGCAGCTACATATCAGTTGAGCCATAGGTGACCTACATCAGTGGTTGATCTTGCATCTTGATTAGTGTAAGCTTTAAAGCTCATAAGCTGTGTTCTGCACTAAGACAGACTTTTAATAAGAGTGATGATTAGCTAATAGCATGCAGTTTTCTAGTACTACAGTCTACTTAAGAACATTACATATCTTTACTTATCTATATATACAATATTAACTGCAGAAATTTTGAGTTACTTTGAAATTACATATCAATGTATCGTGTACAATTGCCTCATCAATATATACAATTATTATACTAATTACATTATCTAAACAAAATTGCTTAACTTGAAGTCTTTGATAAACCTTGTCTGACATTGATGATTACGGAACCTGCTGGGAAGCACCTAGCAAGGCAGCCCTCCTTGCAATCTGGTGGCAGTATATTTGGATACTGTGATTGTCTGCAACAGGAAGAGCGAGGCTGCTGTAGCTGCAGGGGAAATTCCATTTAAAAAAAAATCTGAATGCCCTATGCTGTGTTACCAGTCTGATTTCACACCCAGAGTGCCTTGCTGGGTGCCTAAGTGGATGCAAGTTGCTCTGTGAAACAGGCTGAAGTGCTGAGGGGATAGATTTCTGCACTGTTTAAATGACTAATGGTGCAGACAGGCAATTAGTGGGATTTTCAAGTTTCCTTTCCTAATTGCATAGTTAAATACTTGAACATACTTCATAAAATTTAGTCTTTATTCCTTCTAAGATCAAAGCAAGGGGAGAAGAGGACAAATTGCAAGGCGGCATGTAATCAACTAGCCTAATTTTGTGTGCCTCAATAAGATGTCCATGGGTGCAGCGCAGTTTCTCACATTTTCCCCAGTATTACAAAGTCTGCCTTTATTTTGCAGTGCTGAGCTGGGCCAGAGCTCACCCATAAGCTATTCCAACATCCAAACAGCATGAAGGTATGGAGAGTCCGCAGTGCTTAATCCCACCAGACCCCTAACCCCATCCCTGTGTGTGAATTGAAGCCACTATGCAGGGCTGTGGGTAGCAAGCAGGTGGAGCTTGTTCTGAGATAGTATATGATTTCTTCTCCATCTCCCACAGATTCCCTTGGTGTTCCAGGCTGGACATGGTGGCAGTGGAAAAGCACAAAGGCTGCCTCCAAACTGGGGGTAGGAGTGGGATCTTGAAGGTGAGATCAGATGGAGAGGTAACACTCAGACTTACACCACATTCAAAAATCAAAGGCTTTCTGTGATTCAGAGCAGTTTTTCTGCCTAGTTTAAATATCTGTGCCAGACACTGGAAGTTACATGATGTGAATACCCTGTCAGAGACAATTATTTTGCCGATTTGTTCTCGTGACAGCTCAGCTACACACCAGCACTTATAGAGAATAACAGGACAAAGGAAAAAAAAAAACAACAACAAAAAACTTACGGCATAGCCTGCAGTGAAGTGACAAGAGAGATTTGTCTCTGGGGAAAATAAAAAGGAAATACATTTGAAAACAGGAGCATTAGAGGTACAGAAAGTCAGTGTGCAGCGTGGGAGGGCAGTGTGCGAAGGCGGCTGACAAAGTGATGCGCGACTGTGAGATGCAGGGCTCCTCTCTGAGGAGCTGTAGTCACTGCAGAAACACACCCCAGCTCACAAGAAACTGCTAAATTGCTTTGGCTGCAAGTTTTACTCAGGCACTCTCTAACTGCCACGTTCGTCTTTAGCCCTGCTTTTTGCCCTGGAGCTGGATCCTTACCCCAAGGCAGAATTGCTCCCCACCTTCTCACTCTTCAAACCCATGTCTTCAATCTGCACTCCCCAGAGCTTAGCAGCTGTATTTTTGGCATTCACTGAAACCACGTACCTCTCCAGCCTGTGCTTGGAAGATTTCCCCAGCTCCAGTGCAGAGGTGCACATCTCTGGAGATATGATCACTGGTGCAAACAGGCAGGCAGAAAGATGGAAGAAGATAATGTTTGGGAACACTAAGCAAGCTCTTGCTCCAACCTCATTGGAAAACAGAAACACTGTTCTCTGCCCCACTCCATGCATACAAATAGGAAAAAACGGGAGTGTGAGAATGCTTGAAATAGTCAAGATGAGAGATGTCAGTCTGACAGCTCCTATGCTCTGCGGGGATGTGTTCTTGCTATGTGATAGACTTCTCATGTCCCTTTGGACAAAGTTTGGATTTTTTTTTACTGCATTCCTAAAAGTGCCTGCTTCCCTGGCTTTCCGGCAGGACTTTCAGATGCGTAGCTCATACATAGCCAGCCTCAGGCTTGTTGATCTGACAGCTAACCCACTGAGATGCCTTTGAAAACTCTGAAGTCAAGCAATACCATCCAAGTACTTTTCCTTTCAGAACTAAGTCTTGGAAATGTGAAGCAGCACTGGAGGATGAAATGGTGATATGTTTGTTTCTGAGTCAGGAGATAATTTCCCCCTCACTTTTCTGGTGCAATAGCTGACTCTTCAGGTGCCTTTGACAAACCAGCTGTAACAGTGTAATCAGAACATCAGGTGGGCCATTACATTACCAGTCCACCTCCCTTCCCACAGCAGCCATGGATGATTTTAAAAGCAGCCCTCACCCAACACTGGGTGCCATTTCTCACAGCTATTATCTGCACCAGTCCAGCTGCAAAGCTGCAACTATTTTTTCCAGAATAGTTAAAGAGAATTAGTTTAAATCCACTGGATTTAAACCAACAATGGCCAACCAGCTGCCTGACCAGCAAACAACAAAACCATCAGCTTTTGAAACTAAACACATTTTCAAAATAGGAGAGAACAAAAAGAGAAGAAAGGCAGTGCCTTTTGTGATCCAGATTTGTGACAGAGGCAGGCTCTCAAAAGCTCGTCCATCGCTTTGTGTAGTTCCCAGCATATATTATTTATCCCTGCGATCAGTACAGTTGGGGAGACAACGTAATAGGAGCCATTCCTGAGCACGCCCTTTGCTGTTAGGATGGTGAGCAATGGGCTGATTATTTGGGGCTCAATCACAATTAAGTGTGTTGCAAGCAGAGTCAGAATGCTGACACCTGCATTGAGCAATGCTGGTGTGTAGAGGAGGCGCAGAGGTGAGCAGCTCCTCAAAGCAGCAGACGTGTCTGGGCTTTCAAGGATGTCCAATGCAGTTTGGCAGGAATCTTCCCTTGGCTGCTCTCCTGCTCAGGAGGAGGGGAAAGCACCCTTCCACTGAGTTTAATGACGATCAGTGGAATTCAGCTGAAGGAGCACTGAATTTTAAGGCTAATAAATTGCCTAGCAGCTAAAGCTTCAATTATTCAAGAGTCAGAATTGTACAAAATTGCAGAGGCATCACTTTCGCTTAGTAATAAATCACAGATTTAATATAATTATAAATAAATAGCAGTTTTTCCCAATTGTGCAAGAGCAATAATTCTTAGGAGATGACCATTTCATTTAAATAAATGCATTCTCAGACTTCATCTCTATGGGAAGGAAGCCGACACATTTTTCACTTGTGTGAGCTTGCTTGAGTAGATTGATTTATTATTCCCTCAGAGGCGCAGAGAGGCCCAGGTATGGGAAAACCAGCAGCTTTACTTTGAGCTTCACTTCCCTGAGCACTGAATTCTTTCTGCAGCTGCTAGTTCCCTCCTCCCTTGTGAAAAGAAACTCTTTTCCCTTTTCAGATAGCTTTATGATTTCACTCACAGAAATACAAGTGCAGTATAAAAGCAGCTGAAATTAACATATGCTAAGGCTGTGAAAAGTCCATATGCAGTCTTGAAAGCTCAGAAAAATGCCCAGAAGGCTTACTGCTGATTTTTTTTCCTTTTCACCTTTGTGGACAGTAAAAATCTTTTTTTCTTTTTTCTTTTTTTTTTTTTTTATTCCTCCAGGAAACACAGTGAACATCTTATTCCCTACAGACTTCAGCAAAATATCAACACCTATGCTTGGTCTTCACAGAACACCTCTGAGAGGTTTCTGGAGTACCATTTGCAGTGAATTTTAGCAATGACATGAACCATACCATACCCAAGCTTCTGTGCTGGTGCTTTCAGCAGAGGAAAATAAATGTATTACCAGTGATATGGTACAGCAAGTAGAGCAACAGACGGACCTGCACTGGGTGCTTCTGTTTCCAGAGCCCTGAGCTGAGCCCTTCTGACAACAAATCATCACTGCTCCCACAAAGCCACTGCAGCAGGGCTGTGCAGCCAGGAGATATTCAAGCACCATCTAGTGGAAAAAAGTCTGTGTAAGGTCAGGCAATACAGACTGGCAGTGAAATAGGCATTTTGGAAAGAGAAACAAGACCAGGTAGGAGAACAGTTCCCTGGGAGTAAAAAGTTCTTTGTTCTCTTTGGGAAGGAGTCATGGTGTAGTCAAAACAGAACAATAGCGATTAGAAAAAAAAAAAAAAAGGAAGAAGGTGACTCCCTTGTGGCATTTGAGGATCTAAGTTCCTTGCACTTGTATTTTACTCTTATTTGCTCACCATGTCCACCTTGAGCATCGGAGGTGTTCTCATTGCTGCTTACAGTTCTCCTGCATCCAAAGGCATTTGCAGCCTGGCATAGGCAGACCATATCATTAGGACCAGGGGGGGTTAAAGACAACCTTTTGACTCTATACCATCATACCAACAGTTTTAACCCACCCTTTCACTTGTACTGGAGCCGCCTCCGTGGGCCACACTGTCCAGGCACACAGGGACTGTGAGAACAGTGTCCAACTGCACAGGGTCCCACCGGCTTTTGGAACATCCCATGTTATTGCCTGGGTTCTCCCAGCAGAAACAGTGTGAATCCAGTGGTGATTCTCTGCTGAGGGTGGTACAAAGGTCGATATGCATTGGTTGGGTCTACTTGAACATTGTAAGGAACCCAAACAGAACAGTGAACTCTAATGGGGCCATGGTCCAGCCACAGCCTAGACTTGTATGATGACATGAAGCACCAAGCTTGGACTTTGTCTCAAGACACCCAGAGTTTCTGCTTGGCTTCCAGATTTCATTAATAGATGATGTGTGTGTGTAAATCCTCTCTACGGCTCCAAAAAACCTTGATGCAGAGCTTTAGAAAAATGGTGATAAAAATTTAATACCTTAGGTTATTAAAATCTCAGCACTTCTTTTACTGCAGCAGCTTTTAGCAATATCTACTAATCCTTTTTCTCCATAAAATTCTATATCCTATCTCACAATATACTTTGCTGTGTTATTGCTAATCTTTAAATTTGTGCATGTTCTTCAGTAGGTGGACGATAAGACATGCACTGAGGAGTATAAAACTTAAAGTATACTGAATGTGTTGGCTTCAGCAGCCATGTTTAGGAAATGTCTTCCAGACCCAGGTCTACTCTGCCAGCACAAGGGGCTGGGGTACAAAGTGCAGCACAAGGGAAAGAAGCAGCAGAAGGGTGTACACGGGAGGAGAATCTTTAGTGGCACTTTGCTGCCAAAGACAAGTCATTATGGAAGCTGACCCTCTTAGAGATCAGCTCATTCTGCAAATAGTGGGATAGTCTTTATATACTGAAACTGCTCCTTCATCTCTACTTTGCAAAGATAATAAAAGCAAAGAGAGATCAGTGGCATCAGCATGAGGGGTTTTGTTCATGCTTATACTAACAAAGATGTCATAACCTGAAAAAGTCAATATAATATTTTGAACTGTGAGCATTTCACCTGCAGAAGCATAACTTAATCAGATTTTCCTTATCAACATTTGCCCTTACAGTTGCTCTGTTCAGTCACTTATCTATTAAACAGCTCTATAACTCCAGGATAGCACCATGTATTTTAAGTTGCATGTCAAGACTTTGCAGCCACAGGCAACTCCTTGAGTGCTTTCCAGTGTCATCTGCAGGTGAGGTAAATTAGAAAGGATCAAGCTTGTAACAGTATTTTCACCAATATTCGGACGTATAAACAGTAAAGACTATGTCGTCAACTCAAGAACTTTCTCACCTACACAAGTTGCTGGGAATAGGCTCAAGCACAAAGTTGCTGCCTGCCTCAGCTCACCATGCAGACATCCATGGCATGCAGGAGAGGCTGAAGTTAGCATGCACTCCCAAAGCATGACTTGCATAAGCAGAGGTCACATGCCAGAGAAGGCCAATCTATTTCCAAGGGATTGTAATTGACACTACTGTCCTACATCCTGTCCTTCTTCTGCGGAGAAGTCAGCTCTTAGGGGGAGAGGGACCACAGGACACAATGCTTCAGATACCCAAGATGCAGCAAGTGGGGAGAGGGAAGGTGAAGCAAGCCAAGCCACATGCTCAGCACTTGAGATGTAAGAGGCCTACAGCAAGTCCTCGTGGTGACATGGCAATTCACACCCAGTGGAGAGCAGAGACAATTCCTTCCCTTCTACCCATCACCTCCTCAGGCAGCCCCTTTTACTCCTTGCAGATAAACACTTGGGTCTTGAAGTCTTCCATTATCCTGGGCTAGAGGCACACGGCAACAGAGCACATCTGTTTTTGTAATCCACTTGACCAAGGCAGGAAAGAGCTTTCTCAAGTAACTGCAGTCCCAGCTCTACCATCTTAGCATGAAAAAGGCACTTGCTTTCCAAACCAGGCAGAAGAACTAGCTCAGCTAGGGGGCTCAACTCCGGACTCGCAGCCAACAAAGGAATCCAGCTTTTTGCTGAACCAACTATTGCAAATGAAGGAAAGTTTGGACTTTTGGTTACCAGATGGAGGTTGGGAGAACAGGCACCTGTTCCCATCTTTAACAGAAAGTTCATTTAAGATCCTTGTCAACGCTGTTGAGAAAGAGGATTTATAGCAACAGCTCTATATTGGTAGGGAAATGACTCAGATAACTGCATTTCATGCTGTGTGTCTGGGCTGCTGCGATTTGAAGGCGGCAGAAGTCAGGCTATGCTATGCGGTGCATTACACACCTCGGTCCGCTAAAGGGAGCTCCAGGCTCAGAGCTCGACACGGGCTCCTATTTATGCCGACGCCACCAAAAGCGTTTTCTTTCCTCTCGCTATAACTGGGTACATAGAATTAATGGTGCATTTACAGGGCAATTTGTTAAATGCAAATCTGCTCCTTAACAGCAGGTTCGCAATCCAGCAGCTACAAACTCTTCGGGGAAGTTAGCGGACCGAGGCTTATGCAGCCTTTCCCCAGGTATTCCCTGGGAACTTCAAGACACATTTCACTTCAGAGATGAAGGCAGCTGTAAACGTTAGAAACTCAAAGAACTCCTAATTTCATTCAAATCATTTTAAAAACACCGGTATGCACCAGATACACTGATGCTTACAATACGAATGGGCAAATCTGAAATAGAGCACAACTCCACTGATTTAATTTGAACAGCTTATTATGTGGTACATTACAGATGAATTGGAATTACAAAGCCAGTGTTTGCCAAGTTGCACATTAACTTTTCTAAAAGCAATTTTGGATGCCTGGAACATCGTCCATAAGATCAGTGCCTCACAGATAGCATGAATACATTTCATCAGGTAAGTGGAGTGGTTTAAGTAGAAACATCCACTGGACTATTGTGATCAACGAAAAAATGAAGAAGGAAAAAGAAAATACTAACAATAAAACAAAAGAAAAAGACAGAGCTAACTGGTTTGCATTTGCAGAGTGATTTAAAAGCCAAGCAGCTAAAAACCCCAGGGAACAACAGCCACTAGAGATAGCAAGCCTCATAATTTAAATTATGGGATAAGAAATAGAAAAAAATTAAAAAATCAAAACATGCATAACAGCCAGCAAAGACGTCCATAGGCAGAGTGATGACTGGGAAGGGTTGCTCCTGAGGCTGGGGAACAGGCAGGAGAGTACTTCTCATTTTGTTTAAGTGTTTCTGGGGGTAATGCAGCTACAGAAAGAGTTACTCTCCTGGTATGAGCTATGGTGTCTTTCCCAATTCTGCTGGCCCTCCTGAGGGAGCTGTGATTAGCCAGTTTTGTTCAGTCCCAGCTGGAGTCAACTGTTTATTCATGTGAAAACACCTCTTCCCCTCAATTTTCTACATTCTCTTCCTAAAAAAATATATGTATATATACATATATATATATATAAAATAATATATATATATATATATATATAAAATAAACTATCCCCCCTACCTTTTTTTTTTTTTTTAAGAGCCGGTTAAAAACAGGCTACATTATTATTATTTTTTTAAACACATTCTTT
Source organism: Centrocercus urophasianus (assembly GCF_019232065.1). NCBI lineage: Eukaryota > Metazoa > Chordata > Aves > Galliformes > Phasianidae > Centrocercus > Centrocercus urophasianus. The sequence goes on along the minus strand of NW_024884744.1, from coordinate 7,387,155 downwards.
GTCTTAAAGAGATTCATAAGTCAGTAGTGTTTGTCATTATTATTACCACTCTTAATTCAAAGAAATACGCATGGTGCAAAAAAGCAGCAGGGACAAAGGCAGTCTAAGAAATCCCTGAGAAGACAGAACTCCCCAGCCACCAGCCTGTCTGCCACGCTGAGCCTGTACCTGCACAGACCCAGGCTGGTGGTCATGCCAGCCAGCTCACAGTTGTTTCTAATCAGTGCAGACATTCACAAGAAAATGTGGGCTCTGTTTTCCTTAATGCCTTGGTCCTGTGCTGGCTCCTCACCTAAGGCCATAGCCTCTGGCCCTTGGAAGGATAGCAGCCAGTCTGTATGGACAATGTCACAGGGTGGTTGAAGGGAGGACCCCAACAAGAAGCAGGGATCGTGCAGATCCCCTCTTCCCTACTGCTCCTTCACAGGGGTGATTTGGCCATTTCATTTATAGTGCTCCTGATGTTCAGAGGTTGGGCTGTTGTCTTAGCTCTGAGATGAAGTGTGCCTGACCAAAGCTCACACACATTTTTTCTGTCTCCTATTGCATTTAACAAACATTGCAGTGATGCTCACCAGGGCTGACTACTGCTGGAATGGCTCAAGTCAATGAGATGTTGTTTACTCACTCCTCACAGCGGAGCAGAACTCAGTCGGTGATTTGACACTGAAGTCTTGTTCTGCTCAGCCTCTGCCAGCATGAACCTCTTGCATTTAATTTTGCAAGATCCTTATCATAACCAGCCTTGGTGCAGCCCAAAATAAATGGTTGGCGTTTTGAGGCTACAGCAGAGGTAAGGGATGTTGCTGTCCCAACTTGCAAAACACCCAGACACCTCCAACAATGTTGATGGCCTCCAGATTTCTCAGCTATGTTTTAGGGAGAATAAAAACCACCAAACAAATCAAATTACAAAAATAAGGGAAAAAATAAGAAAACAGACCTTGCACTTAAAAAGACAGGGTTATCTGCTGCTAACCCTGGCTGACTGCTCTCCACGGGGCACAGGTAGATGCAGCATTGCGAGGGAGGTGGGGAAAGAAAAGCCTCTCTCAGTTCACACTAGTGAAGCAGAGCTCATTATGTGCCCTGCTGCCTATTGCTGCAAGAGGTTAGAAATACTTCTTTATTTCCCCTGCCCTAATGCACTTGCTGCCTTCCCCATTCTGTTTACTTTGTGCCACCAAAGCAGTGACAATCAGCTGTGTGAAGAATTATTCCCCAGCCTCCTTTCTGAGGTGAGCTCAGTTCTGAAAACAGGAGCAACATCCAAAAAAAAAAAAAAAAAAAAAAAAAAAA
>NW_024884744.1:7108870-7385756 GCF_019232065.1 Centrocercus urophasianus | reverse complement strand
AAAAAAAAAAAAAAAAAAAAAAAAAGAAAAGAAAAGAAAAAAAAAAAGAAAGAAAAAAGAAAAAAAAATTACTGCCACATCAATTTCTATTCAAATCGCTTGGCAGATTTCACTAGTTCCTTTGCTAGAGACCAGGGTTCACTTCCAGCTCCCCAGCCTTCAATACCTCAGGACAGTAAGTGCTGGCACAAACTGAAACCTGGTGACCTTCCTTTGAGAATATTAAGTCTTGCCGGAGTTTCTGTGAGGTTAATCGATTCTGCTCAGTCCTCTCTCATGAAATCCTTGGATAGGAAAGAATAAGGAGAGAAAAACCAGAGAAGATTTTCATGCAGTCTTTATAGCCTGAAGATTGCTTCAGTTTTTAGTGGTATTTGTCTCAGCCTCAGCCCTCCTTGGAAAGCAATCTTTTAGATACTTGTATGGTTCCTTAGATTAACAAAAGGCGCATTTAGTTTGCCAGCAGTACCCAGTTTATGCCACATGTGAAACAGCATTACTGTGCAACTTCAGGTCATTTATCAGAACAGCTCAAGATGGTATATAGAGCTTGCCAAACCTCAGCAAGAGATTTACCTTGTACCGCCTGGCCTGTATACCCCAAATCCTGCTGTGGCCAAATGGTGCCTCTGCATCCCTATTCCTGATGGGAGCCACGTACTGAACTCCAGGTTATCCTCACATTTCCTCTCGGGATGACTTATACCATAACTGGGATACATGGGTGTTTGAGTTGTGTGCAATACCAAGCTGAAACGGGACCCGTGGGCTATGGACAGGAGTTGGAGGAGGCATGGAGGGCTGCTCAGTGCTACATACGGCCACAAATGCCTTCCGGGCTGCAACAAACAGAACTTTGGAGCACACAACACATCATTAAAACAACAGATTTTTCTGCTGCCAGGGCATCACTGTCCCAGTGTCTGCCTTGCCTTCTGTAATCAGCACTGGCTTCCATCTGATCAGGACCCGGTCTCACAGATCTCTGCAAATCTGGCCAGCAGAGTCAGCAGGAGAGTCCATGTGAGATAATAAGTAGGCAAGTACTGCTGGCAAAATCCAGCTTTGCGCAGCATTCATGTCTCTAAATAGCAGTATGAATAAAAATAGTTTGGACACCTAGAAACCAAAATGCAGTAGGAATATATTTAAATGAAGACATAATTTCTAAAATGCAGAGCGATCCCTTAACTATTTCCCACTGTACTGACAGATGCTGTCCTCTGAAACACTACACAAATGTCATAGGAGCAGCTGAAACTTTGAGCACTACTCTTTCCATTCATTTGACTTAAAAATCTTAATTTTTCTTCTATGTTACAGATGCTGATGAAGACTGCTATATAATCTTTGGATTCATCTGCCAACAATCATCTAATTAATAATTGATCATTAAAATGACCTTCTTTTGACTGATACCTGAGCTCACAAAGGTTCAAAAGAAATTGGACGCATGTTGTGTCATGTTCCAGCATTACCCACTACAGGTATGTTATCATGTTATGCCACATCTGGTTTTCACAGAAAACGAACTCAGGAGCAAATTAAAGGAGGAACCAGTTGTGCAAGTATCAGACTCGACCAGTTCAAATATCTGGCAGATTACAGGAGCAGATGAGCTTCCAGAGCTCTTGCAGGAGCATCATTGCATCATTAAGCCAAGAACAGCATTATTTTTGGATATGCCTGAACAGAGCCATTTGATAATACTGTATTCTCTATGCAGCTCTTCATTTACTTAGGTGTTAGAAGAACACTTCTAAAAGAAAATCTCATCTGAATTGATGAAGGCAAAGTATTCTTGCACAAACACTGGAAGTCCATAGGCACTAAATCCAAGATGTGCAGACCATACAGAAAAAGAGTGGCAGGATTGGCTATCCTCTATATAATGTGATTTTCTTAAGTGACATTTGATCTTCCAGAGGATCTGGAGTCTTGTCCAACACCTCCTCTGCTGCCAGTCCCATTCACCATGGAATGACAGAAAGCGTTTCAGGCTCCCAAGCGCCTCAGATGGAATGTCACCAGAAGAATCTCATTTCTCCAGCTACATTGGATTCTTCTTTCCATTATATCCTCTCTCCCAAGGGGGTCTAAAACTCATAAAGTAAAACAAAACAAAACAAAACAAAACCACCACAAAACAAAACCATGCCTCAAAAGTACACAGCACTCAGCCTTCATTCATCTTCTCTTGGAGTTTCCTTCTCAGTAGCACCTACCCAGTAAGAGAAAGTGCAGCAGATTTTGACCTTTACATTCATTAATAGGCAGTAATAGCTTTTGCATTTCTTCACAGATATTTTGTCAGCTTGGAGAAGAAAAACATTTTGTGGGAACAGCAGTACCAGCTACAGAGTTGGAGTCCTACCCTTGTTACAGCAGTGTGATTGAGGAACATTTCCACTGAGTTCAGCAAACGCAACTGGAGAAAGCAAAATAAACATTCACGTTTATTTTATGCTGATTTTAAGTAGAAGCTTTTTAAAAAAACATGAAATGCCAGTGAACCAAGGGGCTCCGGGGAAGAAAAGCTATGCAACTATAACATGTTGTGGGTCTTCTCTCAATGGGATATTGGTTTTCAGTATATAATTAATAACAAGAAAACTGTATGCTGACTTTAGGGTCTACATGAGTATCCTGGAACAAAAAGGGCCATAAATTAGCATCAATTATGTATTAAAGTTCCAATTAACCTGGCTGACACTGATATACTTTAACAAGGTACACTTAGATAAAAGAAGCAACTCTCTAATTACTTGGAACGGGACCTCCTGACCCATTCTGCTCTTTTATCCCAATGCCAACTTAATGAGGAAGGAAGTGAGAGGTAGGGAACTGTGCATAAGGCAAGTCTGTAGCACCACAAGATGCCCCATGGGATTTGCTTCTACCTTCCTAAAACTGTCAATGATTAATATTTTATTGCACTCAGTTCCTTTTAACTGTTTTCCGAAGAGGAGCTGTTGAGGCTGAAATTGCTAACATTCTTTTTAGTGTAGAAATCTGCCACTTAATGAAGGTCCTGGTCACCCGTTCCTGTTCTGCAGTACAGCACATCATGCACAGTATTTGTAGTGATGGTACCCAGGGTTCCTGCACACAGATTTAAAGGGTGCTTCTTGAAGTAAAGCAGCTTAGTCCAAATAAAAGAAAGAAAACCTCAACTAATTTTACACCTTGCACACAAGAATTGGCTTAAGTGCATTTTTCAATGCTGAAATTTTATGGAAAATACAAAGACAAAAAGATAGGCCTGTATAAAACCTGTGGTGTTAGCAAGGCAGCTACAACAAGGTAAGCAGTGAGACCTAGTCAGGGAGGTATCTATAGAGCATCTAATAAGACTACATCATGGTTAAAATCAGATAACCCTGGATACCCTGTATGTCTGGTTAAAAGGGGGAATAAATCCACAGGCATCTCCTGTCTGTTCAAGAAAGAAAAAAAAAAAAAAAAAAAAAAAAAGAAAGAAAGAAAAGAAAAGGAGAGAGAATAGTTGCAGAGAGTGCATAGCCAGACAGACCAGTCTTGTTCAGTTTTGCTCAATGCTCATATTTTCTGCCCCTGATCTCCCAGTCAGAATTTGCATGTATGCAATTATGAAAAGAGCAACAAGGGCTATTTTTTCTCATGGTTTTTTTTTTTTTTTTTTTTTTTTCTTTAATCACTTGAAAATGTTGTACTTTACTGTTGATTAAAAGTTCTCCAGAGCAAGGCAGTTCTTGTAAATGAGAGCTGTGGAAGGACTACAGTGTCTCTGCTGAGCAATCTCCTCTCAGAGCCATATTCTCATCACTGGAAGTAGTTTTAAATTCATAATGACATTGCCCCCATCTTTATGGTTTTGCACGGCAATACAGTTGGAGTCATGGCTTTCACAGTTGCTCTCCCATTGGCCACAAGCCTGACTTCTGTCCTCTGGGAGAGGAGGTGTTGGTGGATTCCATCAAAGGCACCTCCTAATTGTACTCAGAATCTTCAAAACTCAGAGGGAAGCAAAACTTGGCGCTGGGTGTCTCCTGTGGTGAGCTCTTTCCTGGGTCCTTGCAGTCAAAGGTTATCTTTCACCTAAGCCATGTCAAAGTTTAAGTTTAAACACTTTGGGTCATGCTCTACTGAAATTTCACTGCAGAGGGAGGCAGAATTTCCCTTTTGCTGTGGAAATGCACAGTGCAAAAGAGAAGCTTAGCAGCTTCTGGGCCCCAAATCACGACTCTTTTCCAAAACCAGGGCTGTTGGAAATCATGTGCTCCATTATCAAAAGCAGTCAGCAGGCAATTGCCCAAATTACAGCCTCTCCAGCAAGATTTTCAATATTTCTTTAGCTGGAGATTGTGTCTTTAACTTCCCCATAACTTTGAGCTGCCTTGCAAAGGCAAGCTGGGAACGAAGACAGAAGTGTAAAAGAAATGTTCATACCTCTTTAGTCATTGAAAGGGTCAGAGTTAGGTCAACTGCAAGTCTTGAATAGTTCATCACTGTCCCACACTACATTGCCATGTGTGTTATTCCCCTCCCCTGCCTAACCTGCATTTTCTGGAAGAATACGCCTGGATCATTCAAATGGCTCATGGAGACTGAAAGTGAACTAATACAATCAATTTTGGCCTCCTGTGACATCCCCAGTTACTTAGTAAACCCTTGTGGAAAAAGACACATTCATATTTCATATATGTTGTACAGTCTTTGATCCATCTCCATTTAAACCAAGGTCTAGTTTAAACATCTGTGGGAACTGGATCAGATTGACAAGACTATTATACACACCAGAGGGGACTCACTCTTAAGTCTCTTGTGGCAAACACGCTTCTTATACAGTATCCCACTCAGATAAGTGACCTACTTATTGGTTGCACGTTGTAAGCTATTATGATGAGTGCAATGTGATCCTTGTTTTGCTTTGAGTAAACTTTAGCCTTTGGATATAAGAAGTGGAAAATTTGACATCCGTGTAATAGAGGACAGCCATATACATTCAGAGTGGGATTTTCAAAAGCATTCATCCCTGGCCTGAAATCAAACATTGCTGGGACAACAGTGAGCTCTTATAAAAAAAAAAAATAAAAAATCCTGCCCAAGTTATACTGATACATAAAGTACTTTGTTGTGAAACACTTGTGGGATTTGTGAAGCAACAATGCTGACAGAAAATGAGAAGTAAAGCATAGAGCACACATCGTCACTGCCACCTAATCACTCATTTTACCATCACCAGAACCATATTCTGATTGCACACCATTTCAATACACACTTTTTTCCTTCTACATACACTCCAGTACCACATTCACTTGTCAACCCCACCAGCAATAGTTAAATTTTTCTCTTATCAACTGGTCCTATTATCTAGAAGGAGACTGTGTGCAAAAAAGTCGCGAAGAATGGTAACAAGTCTATAGGTAGAATTCAGGTGGTAACTCAGAGCACAGAGCAGCTCAGCGCCTGAGCACACAATATCAATGTTATGCAGAGAGTGAACTGGGAGAAGTAACTGCAGAAAGAAGGGAGAAAAATTTCACAAAGCACTTGTGGTTACAGGAAAATAACTACTCAATATATGTGGAGGTGGCTTTATTTTGTATCACATGAAATGGACCAGTTTGAAATGGGCCAATGGCATGGGGGGAAATACAACAAGTCTTCAGTACTGCTCAGCAGTAGACATTCAGAAACATTAAGGAACACTGCCATCTTGATTTGTTAAGGTCTAAAAGGAAAAACTCCAACTCCTACTGGAATATCAATAATGTGAAAAGATCATAAAGGACACAGCTTCAACCATTTGCCATTCTCTGCTGTTGATTAAATAAATCCATCTGTGTTCTTAGCAGTGAAGAGATGTTAAATCTACCACAGCATATTCAAATAGAAACATCCTTTTTAAATGACCTGGAGGGAAAAATTGAGTGTCCTCCTTGTGATCTTACTGCTTTCCCTTCCAGCTTTACCTCTCCATTACTTTATTCAAAGCAAAATATCATCAACCCCAAGAAAGACCGTCCCTTATCAGCTTGGGCAGTTGTGGTATGCATCCCTCTATACAGTACAAATACACACACACACCAGCCCCCAGTTCATATGACTCCACGCAATGGTGAACAGTATGTGAAAGCCCTTCAGTGCGCCAAGTGTGACAGTTTACTCAATCTCTTGTAACTCTGCTGATCTATCTTGTTCAAAAGAAGCATTTTTTTTTCCCTGATTCCCCCCACTCTTTTAGAGGAATGAGAGAAAATTTAAGTGCCCTGCTTTGACACTCAGCTTGCTGCTTGTGTGCAATCAGACCAGCTGCCTTCCTAGATCGCCACTGCATTGTCAGTGTAGTTCTTCTTGTGCCAAGACAAAATTTATAAATAGATTTGCCCAGTCAGTAAGCCCTTTCTTTTTAGAAAGACAGGGATTCGAGCAGAAAGAGGATTATTGATAACATGAAATATCTTTATTATGGCAGAGACTGCAACTGCTACTATAGTTAAGGACCTGTCAGCAGTTCCATTGTAAGATTTTTTTTTGTGCAAGGGTTTAACCTGGCAGTAAAAATTTAAATATACTTGAGGCTGAACATTTTTCTTGCAAGAATTCAGCAAGAGAGTTAGATGAAGGCCTCTCTCCTCCAGCCTTTCCTAATTAATGAATTCAATGAGCTTTAGACCTTCTCACGTGTATTGCCTTTTAGGGAATGGGGAACATCCCCCAGTTCAGAATCGAGTAGTGTAGAGCACAGAACCAGGGCTTTAAAAGACCACAGAACAAATGTGCATGGCTAAATCCTGCTCTTATTAGTCACGATGCTTGAATAACATTTGGCCTTCACAGGAATATATAGAGTTTTGGATAATAGTCCATGCTTTCCTCTACCAAATAAACAGAAGAGAATGTTGCTTAAAAAAGTCCCTCTAAAAACATCTCATTTAGGTAGCTAATTTTCCTTGTAGTGCATGCTGGTAGGCCAGAGCAATCTGCCAAACTATGAATACATCTTAAGAGTCACCACTCCCCATGTCTTTCTCCATGTAGTCTGTGCCTTTCTGTTCAGCCTCTGGCAAACTGCTTATTTCCTCTGAGGATCGATTTCAGCATTTAGGATGGAAAACAGTAAAACTCATGCAAACAGCCCTGCATGCAAAATTCATTCTGCTTCAGTTCAAGCACTTTCTGGTGGGAAACAATCCAGATCAGTTAGACTTTGGTAGTAACTAACTTGAATGCATAGCCATGGCTTGCTATTGCAGAGCTGCTGGCATCCATAGACCTGTGTAACTTCCAGGGCTCAGAAGTCTCGAGGACAGGACTACTGAAATGCTGCAGAGAAGCATGCATGTGAGCCTCACCAGAAAAACAGCGTGTCTTCTTCAGAAAGCTGACAGCAGAACATCTGGCTTTCAGATTCTGATTGGCTTTGCTTTCTCAGGCTGAAGTAAAAACCTTAATATTAATAGAACATAGGCCTTGTTTTGGAGCTGCTTTTTATGCCTAGTTTAAGTTATATAACGTCCCTTATATACAAAGTAAAAACTGTTCTTTGACTTGACTTTCTCAACATTCGTATTTGTGGTCAGCTCACTAGCATCTCTTTTGCACTGAAACCTACAAAAGAATAAGACTTCTCTGTTTTGTCTGTTGACGAGATCTTCAAACCCTACTGCCCCTCTGACACATAATCAAAATTTAAAAGAGCATGTTTCTGCCTATGCTTGTTTTTTTTTTTTATGATATAAGGATTTAACTACGACTTTGACACCATGGAAACTAGACAAAGCATATGATCCTATTCCATCTAAATATATCCCCTGACTTTCAATCACACCTGCCTCTTTTATATTTCATGAAAACTGCTCTTCAGCTCCCTCCATCTATGCAACTTTTTTGGCTGGCAGGATCACCCTGTGCCCATCCCTCAGCTTTCATCACCAGCCATTACCACTTCAAGAGAGAATCACATGCATGAGTGAAGAGGAGGCAATTCAAGAAACCAGGCCCTATGGAACTTTGATGTAGCATATCGTTAGGGCAATGCTCAAAAAAAAATTAAACGCTAAATGGAAGGCAATTCTTAACCCTCCATTAACAAGAACGGGCCATCCATGTATGAAGCTGTCACCTTTACTGTAGATACTTGCTGCTTGCTTATAATCATCTTTGTTACAGCTCATGATCACAACACTTGTTTCTTCTCCTTTTCTACAATACTATGACACTATCTCTTTGCTGTTGTTTGTTTTGAGTAAACAACACCAAACTATCCCTTGGCTGTAGTTCATGCAAATTCTGCTCAAGGATGGGAGGGAAAAGTCTGGAAAATAACTTGAGAAAAACAAATCTCCCACTGCAGCATGGATTCTGATAGCTGCTCCTCTGGAGACAGAAAGAGCTGTATTTGCTTTTTAAAACCAGCTTGATGGGTGATCTGGTTCTTCATGAATGTGAAAACAGGACACAAAAAAACAGAGTTAAGAAAATAATTTTGGCTATGGAGTAGCACTGATGCAAACACAGACACAGGCAGTACTCTGCATGGAAGATGGAGCAGAAAATATAGCCCTAGCAAGGCCACAAATATTCCCCTCCATCAGTATTTCTGCCCACCATGGGTTGACTGGCTATTTTTAAACAGCTTGTTTTAAGTGCCAACATATGTTATTTTGCCTGCACAAGACAACAAAGCCAATAACTGAAAGAAGTAGGCAAGACATTTGGGAGGAGCTGGAACAAATGTCTTGAATTTTTAACCTGTCTGTTTTGGCAGTGACCCATGCCATGAGTGGCTGTGTCAGCTAATCACTTAGCTGCCCACTGCTGACAGACAAATACCTCATAGTGACATCTGATGGAATTGTCACAAAGCACCAACCTTCCAGGGGCTTGCATATAACCTCAGGTTGTGCCCATGCACGCCAGAGCATGGCTGGTGGGAATGGCATGTACATGTACATGGCTTATGTATGAAGCTGCAGCACACTCAGAACAAGTGCTCAGCAGCACCCGTGCACACTCAGAAACATTCAGATGAATGCTTTAAAGGGAAGGCATTTGTGATTACTTGAATATTTTTACTTTAATCCAGCAATGACAATTAACTGATTAATAATATCACAGTCATCAAAAGCGATAGCATGTTTTCAAGGAGCACGCAACAATAGCTAGCCATTTTTATGGCATTAATTGTAAAAGCAAATAATTACATCCTTTTCAAGGCTCAAAGAGAATTGCTTTCAACTGTAAACAGAAACTACAGAAAATTCTCCAACACAATGCCCATTTTCAAATGGTCATTTTTCCTAAAAAAGCTTGCAACAGCTGTGTTTCAGGTGCATATTTAGGGACTAATTACAGATATGGAAGATACCCAGGCAATCAGACAAGGCTCTGCTCATCATCAGCGTTATCTTTAGTCATGGATGGATTTGGACCATGCCACCATCGTTATTATTTTAAAATCCCTACAGAGCCCCATGTGCAGTGCTGACCACACTGAGAAGAATGCAGATAGCCTTTGGACTGAGGCATTACTCAACAAACCTCCATAATGGCTGATTCATTTTCCTTCTCTCTAGTTGTGCTCTCAGCATCTGAAAAGTCTCACATCCTTCATGCCTACTGAAGTAGGGACTCATATATTCTGGACGCAAACAATAGAGGAAGGCAAAGCACTGTTGTTTGCCATATAAACCTTATATATCCCAATGGAATTTGGTGCCTGTGACCATACTGTCCATAAGCTGCACAAGCATAACACAGATAGGTCACCACGGACCATCCAACAAACCAAACTAATTGCCTTTACCTTCCACTTGACCTGCTCAGAAGTGTTTCTGTGTCAGCTTTCTTCTAATCTGACTTCTCTGGGGTCTGACCAAATCCCCCCAAAATAACAGCAGAGCTACTGGATTCAATTGGGTTAGATGAATGGATACCCCATTCAGTAAACAAAGTTGGGTCTCAAAACATAAATGCTCTTAAAGCCCACATCTAGATGCTTACAGAGGAATGGGCTTGCCAACCTGTATGTATGGCATATAGGTAGGGAATGGAACTATACCAAAAGTCCCTTTCACATCAACAGTCTTAAGGCACTCAGCTATGAGCATTGTTGCTGTGAATGTTTCCAGCTCCCAAAGCAATTCCAGGCAGACACACTGACAAAAGAATAATTTTATCAGCATATGGCTGATCACAGCATCCAATTCCACCAGTATGAAATGGCCCCATAGCGCACACTAGCATTTCTGCATACAAGTAGAACAGATGCTAGAGAGATCAATGTAATAGCACTTTAATTAATTTTGGTGTCAAAGTCAAATGCTTCCTAATTTCCAGTTGACAAATCCCTAATTCCAGGGCTGGCTCACTAAATTCTGAAAACAGGAGGAGAAATTTGATTCCAGGGTAAAAAATACTCAGAAAGGCCTGAAGAAATGCAAAGAAACACTTTCTAATTTTTTGTAATCTTGACTATCTTGAAGATGTAATATTGCCTAGTACCCAGACCGCTATACGTGTTCACAGATACAACTTCCCTTTCACCAAAGTTCCCCCTACTGTGAGTGGTCCTCATTCATAAATATGCTGTAGCATCATGGAGGTTCAACCCCAGAAGAAGATCCCACCGCAGACAACGTGCTAGGCCAGGAGTCAAGAACCAGGATCCTTTCCAACAAATTGACCTATCATTAAAAAAATCTCTCCCAGGATGGAATCCTATAGCACACAGCACTGTTTAAACAGTTACGCTGCACTACTCAAAACTTCTGATAGTGTTCAGTGGATGAGCTGGAGAGGTGGAGAAGGGAAGGAAATGTGGCCTTGGACAAAGTAATTTTGTATCACAGGTTACCAGCATCAGCAAGCACTAGCTGCATAATTTGCTAGTGGAAAGGCTGCAGTCCATACATCTCCCATTAGTGCCCTGCACTCCAACTCCAGGGAACAGATAAGGGAAAAACAACACGGTAGGCTCAAATACAAGCAAGTACTGCACCCTGACTTCTGGTCAAGGGAAGAGAAGTTAAGCAATTTATTAGTGAAGCACTTCTAAGAGAGAGTGACATATTTGTGGTCCCAGTAGCGTTTGGATTGTCACAATAGTGATAAGAGGCACAGGGTGGCGAGCGACCGCTTGCTGCACTAAGTGTTATTAAACTGAAGAGTGTTCAGTAAATGTTTATTCCACAGGCAGGAACTACTAGTGCCTGTAGCGGTCACTTAGGCCTGAAACCCAAGATTTCAGCTGTTTCATTTGAATGCATTTGCTGAGCACTGGGTGACATGCACCAACACAGGCAGCTCCTCAGATTTCAGCAGGAACTAATCTGCCATCCTCCTGCATCTATCACTTCAAATGACCCAAACTAAAGTGCATCGTGCACATCCCGCCTGCTCTGACACTCAGTGGGGTATCATCTCACAGACAGGACTCTCCATCCCAATGTGTTTCATTAGGAGGTGATTGGGACCCTGCACATGTTGTTGAACAAAGAGCCCCAGGTCACATCACAGAGAGCTCCCACCTCTTCGACAGCCCCCTCCCATCTTAAAACAAAGACACAAGGGCAGAAGTGATAGGGACAGGAAAGAGCCGCCCTTAACAATGCTTAAACAAACATATTTGGAACAAGGCTTAGATTACTGCACACGTCAAGGGGATTTTTTTTTCCCCTCCTCCCCCTCCCCATCGTGTTGGCAAACTCTTGATGACCACAGGCATGGAGACCTCCTGGCAGGGGACCTGCAAAGACCAGAGGGAAAAGGACAGAGGGCTCCTTGTGCAAAGGAGAGCGTCTGAAAGGCACATCCTCCAGGTCCTTTTGTCTGAGGGCTACGCTTGACTAGCAAATCCTGTTGCACTAAGATTGCAAGCTGCAGATATCCTAAAAAAACAAAATTGGGAGTCCTGCCTGCACATCCAAATGATTTCAGGGAAGAACTGTTAACAGCAGGACAACAAACACCGTGGCCCTTGAGCTGATGTCTGCAAATCTGAAGCTCCTCCTTGCATTAGGATATCACATGTGAAAAATCCCAGAAATCCAACACAGTAATACCAAGTGCTTGTAGAGCATGTTTTACCTGCAGCTCTTAGAGCTATTACAAAGAGGAATGAAGAAGAAAGGCTCATTACCGCTATTTCACAGATAAGGAAACTGTGGCACAGAAAGGAAGTGATTTGTCCTGCAGCCCAGTGGAAGAACGGGGCACTCAAGTCAAGCCTCTCAAGTCCCAGTCCGATGCCCTTTCCCCTGAACTATTGCAGCTGATTCTGACCCTGCAGGAACTTCACATTTGTCATTATGCTTTACACCTTGATCATGAGGCTGGGTGTCTTCAAAGCACTGCCCTCGGCTCCTTGGCCAGGAGAGGAAAAAGCTCCCATGTACCTAATCAAATATAATTGCCATTCCTGGAGAAAAGAGATTCCTTCTCAACTCCTCTGGATGATAATTCACCCTGTGTTCAGGTGTAAATGTAATGCTATATGTAAGCCAAGATAAAAGTAACTCCTCTGACCACTTTTAACTCAACATCCCTTATGCGGTAAATTTCATACATAGCTATTGAAATAGTGCCAGAAATTGGCTGTAATTTTGTTGTCTATTAATACAACTTCATATAGCAGTTTTAAAGTATTCACACTAAAGTGTAGGCTCCTGGGAAAACGCAGTTTAGCAATAAAAGCCCTTCACATTTAAATACATGGATAACAGAAGATTATTTTAACTATTTAACTGTAACTGTGGGGCCAGTTTCCAAGAAAGCACCAGCCCAGGACAGCTCCTGCACCCCTGGGGCTCAGGCACAGTATCCATAGCCATAAGAGCTGCAGTTATATCACAAGGCAATGAGGAATTGGCCAGGTGAAGAATATGGGTCAAAATCAAGACTTAAAATTTCACCTGGAAAACAGTAAATCTCCAGTGCAGGAGTACAGAACACCTGAAAACAGGAACACAGCTTAATGAGTAATTTGCAGAGTTCTGCTCTGCCATAAGCAGTGCAGGTTTAGCGCATACAGATGTTATGAGACAGATGAGAGCACCATAGTGGGTAGGTGCAGGTCTCTCCCCTGCACTGTTAACTGAAGATTGTTACTGTGACCAACTCTGTCAGAAAGGCAGAGTATCAGACACCAACAGTCAACAAATGGGGCCAGGCAGGAATGGATGTTTTCCCTTAGCACTCCTATGTAAACTTATAGCCAGCTGTGTGCTAGAGGTGGCCACAGGTGACTTGTAATCCAGGTCAAAGGCAGAAAAATCACAGGATTAAAAGTGGGTGGTCAGATAATTCATTTGACTTGTAGAAGAAAAAACTGTATATCCCCCCCATAGACAGCAAGCAGTTTTGCAGGGAACAAAGAAATCTCTCTCTCAGACAAAATTGGTCTGTCAGGAACTGAGCCCATCTACCTCCCCACCTCCCCACCACCCTCCCCATATCTTCCCCTCTAAAAGGATCTTTTCTGGGATTCGGGGAACGCGTGTTTATAAAATAGTTCCATTCAATTAGGGCACAGAGTACAGCAGCTTTATATCAGAGGCAACCCAGAGCGAGAGCTCTGTGGAAGTGCAGGTACACGGTAATGATGACAACCCTGCACTGGTTGTAGTGTCATCACCTCTTATTCTTAATCAAAAGGCTTCCAATCCCTTCTCGACGTGTGCACTCGGAAATGAAGGGACTGCTGGAGAATCATTTGAATGTGGCAGCCCTAGATAATGATGAAACGAATAAAAGGTTCACTTTTTTGTTTAGGTTTGAGGAAGAATTCAGGATTCCTCTCGTGAAAAGGCAGCAGTTTAATAGCAGTGAGGCAGAAGGGCTTCTCGTTATCTGCAGAGGCTGCTGTCAGCGCAGTACTAATAGCCATGGCACAGGCTTCCCCAGCACGCTCCCCCGTGCCATGGGGCCTGAGGAAGCACCAGCAGAGTGAAGGGCAGCAGCTTTGGGAGGCTTGGTGAGGGGCTGGGGAACTGTTCTCCCACTCGAGGACTGGCCTTGGCAAGAAGGGCAGCTTTTTTCAATGTCACTGGGCAATGCAAGGCACAATTCTGTGAAACAAGGGCCTTGGACAGGCATCTAGCATGCCCAAATCTGGGCAACAGCTGCTGCTGTACCTTGTCTTCCACCCAGCATCCTGGCAGGATGACTTTTTTCTTTTTAATCAGGCTCAGAGGAAAATGAATGGAAAGCAGCTGAGCACTCTGACTCTCCCTGCAGTTTATCTGCACCTCATGACACATTGATCTCTTGTATATGTTTTTGCAGTATCTTTTGTATATTTCAGGAAGCAGCCACTAAAACACACAGAACCTCTTGTCTCAAGGAGGTCAAGAGCTGCCACGTGTTAAACGCGTGCAGGCCATGCACCCATTCCATACCTGCTTGTTCCATACACTGAACAGCAATGCCACACCAGGAGTGAGAGACAGTAAAGGCTTTTTGTTTGGCTAGTCTAAAAGGGCATCATTTCAGAAAATGAAATTAAGTAACAGGCTTTTCAGTGATCTTAAACCAATGAAAATCATTCTGCCTCCTATGTCAGAACTAGCCTCTTTATTCAAAAGCAAAGTTTTCACCAAAAAACAATTCCTGACATTTGCAAAATTGTAACTATCTTTAGAATTATGCCCAGCCCATCTTAGGCATTCACATTAATCTATCGGATCAAAACATGAAAAAAATTAAAAAACAACTTCACTATAAGGCTAGTTAAAGTTACTCCATTCGCTGCAGTAACATTTGCCCCAAATGCAGAGCTGGCAAGGTCAATAGTTTCGCTTTTTGTGCTTCAGCTACATTAATATAACAGTTTGCTATTCCTCTCTATTACTATATATGTTCAAAGCTTCATAAGCTGTCATGAACAGCCTGATCTCTGACACGCAAGACATGTTAACAACAGCTTTTTCCATTCAGAAAGCCAGCAAGAAAGAGAAGTCAGACCTTTCAATGTATGTTAAGTAACAAATATAAGATCTCCATGACGTCCCACATGATGAAACACCGTACAGCAGGTTAGAAAAGGAAGTATGTGGAATCAATACATTTCTTCTCACAGTTACATAGCTGCATACATCACTACTTTTAAGTTCACTGTCTTCAATCCAGCCCACTGTGTCCACAAGTAATATCACAGGGACAAGGCTATAGAAAAGCCAAGGACATTATAAATGAACAATGTGGTTATTCAGTGCATACATCTAGGGTTAGGGCAGAGTGACCAGCAATGTGAAAAAACTAGAACATTATGATGAGATCTCAGCTCACTGCAATCCCTGCTAGTATGAGCATCTAATAGGAAAAAGCAGTAGATAAAATGAGTTTACACAGAGTAGGCAATAAACACAGTGATCAGAAATACAGATCAGATGTCTACAAGGTTTCATGATATCTCCCCCCCACTCACAAAACAGAAGTGTACATGTTGCACTGGGTTTATGTGGTGGGGTTTTGGTAGCAAGGGCCTGTGTGGGAAGTCTCTATTAGGAGAGACTAGGGGCTGCCCCCATATCATTCTTCATGGAGCAATTAAAAGGCTCAGCTGAAGGTGTTTTCCACCCAATTTGCAGGTAGTGTGCAGCAATGAGGAACCAACAGCTGCGCCAACACTTCAATCAGCACAACTTCCCGAGAAAATATTTTGGCTTGATATATAAAACCACTTTTGGATTGAGTTGGGACTGTACGTAAACAACATATGACCTCGTGATAAATATCTTACAAACTAGTTGAGGATCAGCATTGATTATAGGCATATAAAAGAGTCACCAAATGCGAGACAAAAAAAATAGAGTATATTTTTACATAAGACAGGCCATAGCATAGTGCTACAGGAGTGGGAAACCTGTGTGTGTAAGGAGTCAGAAATGAGCACCCAAGCTTTTCATCTGCACTTTGATTATTAGACAGTCAGCTAAAGAAAAATTTAGTTGAGAAAAAGACCATTTTAATCTTACCTGGGCAAAGGAATGAGTCCTTCCATACTGCAAACACATTTACCAGTGAGGTCATGTAGCATGAGAGCAGAAGAGAAGACCCAGCATCTGCTCTTCTTGAAAGCACGATGAAATCCTTTCTCAACATAGATGCATTCTGTTAGCAGGCTAAATGAGCACCCTTGTTAACTGTAAATTAACTCTAAGCACCATGCTTAGCTGTGACCCTCTATTTGTCTTAATAAATTGCTCCAATTAATTATGCCATTTTGGGTGCCAGTGACTAATCTGCAGTGTATTTTCCTTAGACTGAATAAGCACCTTGTAATTAGTACTAACCCACCTGATGGCAATACTGCAGTCTCCTACTGATGCCCATAGCTGGTTGGTGATAGCAGTTGCACAACTTGACCATAAGACAGAATATTTACAGCAGTTACTGACTGTTGTGGATCTCCTTTAATTCTTTTGTTAAATTCAGACTTTCTTGCTGTCTAGGCTTTTGGATTCCCAGAATTCTGCAGAAAAAAACAAAAAACCCCACAGCTGTTACCGATCAGAGATAACTGCCCTTTAGCTTTGACCTAAAAGCCACTTGAATGTCTGTTTTATTGAGACATATGTATATTTGTATACTAACTCAGTGTGCTGTTACCTCAAGGATGCCTGAGGCATTTATAAAGCTTCATGGCAAATGATGCCAAACTCTTCCCCCTTAGAACTGTACAAGACTGGTGCATGTGGTGGTTCATTGCCAAGTCAAATGTAGCTGGGTTTTCTCATTATGTTCTTTAGCTCTCATTTATGGACCCCTGGATGGCTCTGGTAATCATGATATAAAAGTATTCTTGCAGCTGAACAATTAATTTTATCAACCACCGTGTAAAAAAAAGACATTGCTCCTCCTCTCCAGCCACACCATTGCTCTTCCTTGGGTCTGTGAGGTGCATAGTACCATCTCAGTGGTACTGAGGGACGCAGAGGTCAACATATGGCAGAAGGAAATGGTGGAGATTTCTCTGTTTTGGTTTTATCAAAGGTTTCTCTTACTCTTCAGTGCAGAGAGAAGCATCGCCTTGACCCTTTTCTTCAGCTTTGTGATGGATAAAGCTTGCTGTCATCATTGACCACCTCCCATACAAAGGATGTTCCATGGAGCCCATTTCGATGCCTGGAGAAAGAAGCAAAGGAGAAATAAGTCTTTCTGAGGAATGGTAAAACTGACCAAGAAGTGGTATTTCTGAGGTACTGAAACTAGTAACTAGGGTGGAATTCAGTGAATTAGGTGAACTTAAAAATATCACTGTGTCAAAACATCACATTATGTAACACTTCAGAAAATTCCAGTGTGCCTTCTCCAAAGACAAATATTCCAAGGCAAAATACTTAGAGATTTAGAAGCCATAAACCAAGGCAATCTGCCCTGGAACATGGATGGCAGCACCCGCTCCATGGATCCCATGGGGACTGCAGTCCCAGGATGGCTGTGGAGCCAACAGTGCTGCCTTGCAGGTGCTTCCCATGAGGTGTTAATCCTAGAGCTCAGTGGCAGCATTCAAATATCACTGCTCCCCACTGCACCAAAGCAGCAGCTAGTCTGGATCTGGTTATTAAATAGAAGTATTTTAAGAGCACTGTTCTACTTTGTTCCGTCCAGGGAAGAGATTAGGAGCAGACCTGTAGCAGGCACTGCCCATGCTTCACGACATCCTCTCTTTAAGAACAGTTACTGGTTTTCCATTATTTCTTTATAAATGCAGTAAAAACACTCTGGAGAGAGCCTTGTGTATTGCAAACTGAATAGTCAGAGCTGGCACAAAAAGGTGAACTTCAGGCTATTTACAGCAGTGATAGAAAATATATAGCACCTGTTTGGCACAATTGAGATGATGTCTACTTTGTTCAAGAATGTGGGGAAAAAAAAAAAACCAACAAGGGGAGCAAGGGAGGACAAAAAAAAAAAAAAATCTATTTCAAGTTTTTGAACCTGGAACCATGTAACTTACAGAAGCCCTAAATTTGGTCCAAAGAATCAAACTGCAAGAAATATGTCAAAATTAGTTAAACAGGCCCTCTGAAGTGGTAGAGCATAACAAGATGAAATTGCTGATGATGGACTGAAAACAAGGTGATTTTGTTGCCTTGGCTTTTCTTTCTGCTCAGGTGAGAAACAGGAATGCTGCATGGCCACAGGATCGCACCTGCAGGCTGTGGTGGAATGGCTGAGCCTGAGGAAATCCTGGCTGCCCCACAGCACTCAGGAAATCCAAAGGGGCTAAAGGAATGAAAACAAAACCTGCCTCATCTTTCTCATCAGCAGAAGACGGTTAATGGTGCTCTGAGGCCCAAAATGGAGTAAGGAAGCAAAAGTGTACAATCCTGTTTTACTTTTTTAATATACACCGGTAGCATAGTTAAATATAGACAAGGATGCCACTGATTTTTTTTCCTTTATGGTGAATGCTCTGACCCTTGTTTCAGACAGTCATCCAGTGACAAGCCCAGGAATGCATATTTTCTGGAAATTCCCCAGGAAATGCTGCTGGCAGCTGTCAACAATTTCTAAGTAGCTCACTCAGCCAGACCCACTACATAAGAGAAGCCACAGCACAGTGCTGCGGGAGTGAGAAACCTGCGTGTGTAAGGAGTCAGAAATGAGCACACAAGCTTTTCACCTGACCCACATCCTTCTGCTGCCAGCTTTCTCATGCTAGATCTAAAGAAACTTCAGCCAGTGAAGTGTTCTGAGTCCCACTAGCAAAGACAAATGAGTAGTTCGGACATGGTCCTGGGCAGCTGGTTCTAGGTGGCCTTGCCTGAACAGGGCAATTGGACAAGATTATTTCCAACCTCAGCCATGCTTGGATGACTTCAAAAAAAGCTTTATGCTCCTGGAGATGTTCCACCAAAGGTCTTCCTAAGAGTAGGGAAGTGGTGGTGGGAAGCAGAAGACTCCTCTTGTCATGATGGGGACACTGAGAAGTAGGTTTAGCATCTAGCTCCGCTGGAGAGGTCTGAAGCAACCCTGAGACCAGCACTTATTTCCACAGCGTCCT
This sequence comes from Centrocercus urophasianus, assembly GCF_019232065.1. Taxonomy (NCBI): domain Eukaryota; kingdom Metazoa; phylum Chordata; class Aves; order Galliformes; family Phasianidae; genus Centrocercus; species Centrocercus urophasianus. The sequence continues at coordinate 7,366,762 of NW_024884744.1, read as the reverse complement.
ATAAGAATTGCAGATCGAACTTTTTTTTCTTCCAACCTTCTGCCTCATCTGTTTAGATTTTAAGCTCTTTTAGGGGTGCAAACACACAGGAGTCACAGTCTCAGCAAGGGGACCTCACCATTACTGGAATACAAATAGCCTCGGAAAGATGATTCTGAGTCTGACTTAATTCCTTTTCCTGCTGCTTTGGTTGCAAAGTGCTAGTGGTGAGCATTAGAAGATTTTTCAGGCTATTGTGCTTTTATTTTGGACTCAGACCTAGATCTTATCACGCGAAAATGCCACAGCTAATGCATAGTAAGATGTGATATCCCCCGTTTTACACCTCTGTATCATCTGCTGGAGGAAAAAGGGGAACGAAAAAAATCCACCTCTGTGTAACTAAAAACCTCTCAGTGGGATTTGTTTAGCGTGAAAGAATGATTAGTAATTTTTAGTGATTAGCAATTTTCTCCCTCAGGTGGCTTTTCTGCATTCCCGTAGAGCTCACGTACACAACAGACCTGCCAAAATGGAAGAGAAAGCTGAAACAGAAAATACCACACAGCAGTGAGAACTCTAGCAGGCATCCAGAACAGATATATATCACTATTTTTAAACAACAGGTCTAATCAACAGAAGGAATATAATCCTCATTTCTGAGTCACTCTGTATCTGTGTAAAAGTCCTCCGGATCTCACACAATCAGTCTAGGAAGCACAAATATCTGACCATATCGATACATGTATTTATGCTTTCCCTTCTTCTCTGTACTGTTTAGAACTGAGCAGAGATGAAAGAGACCCCTTGGTTATGCCAATTTTTTCCACTATGACATGCTGAGGAAATTATACTCTGGTTGTCTGGCAGGACTGGCTTTCCCTGACCCACTGTGCAAGAGAAAGTGATTATTTTTCATATAGGTTAGAAGAAAACACTTTTTTTTTTTTTTTTTTTTTTTTTTTTTTCCCCCTTTTTCCAATTGATTCTGCTGCAGAAGGGATCTTGCTTTATTTTATGAGTGAGGAACATGAAGCCAGATTCACCCAGGGGTAACTCTTACTGAAGATGGTGGAGTTGCATCAGGGATGGATCTGACCTGTGATCTTTTATTTTTTCCTTTAACTGCAGCTCGCCTGCAAACCTCAGTCATTACACCTGGTTAGACTACAGCCATGACAACCTGTGTGGCCTCAGCATTTCCTTTTAAGAATCAGCCTGTCTCCTATAAAGGAATCCAAGGCAAGGTGAACACAGCTGCTTAGTTTGATGGCAATCAGACACTTTGCCCAGCTCAGGGCTGGGTGCCTAACCCTTTCTAGGAGCTGGGAAAATATTCTCAGCTTAAAATATTCCATTTAAAGTTACCTTTAGAACTTGAACAAGAGTCTCCACTGCATTTACTATGGGGAAAGGCGCTGGAAAGAAATCACTGGCGACAGAAGTCCTGCCTGTACCGAGGAGATGTCACCTCCTCCTGGTTGCCTCCTTATGTTTAACATTGGTATCTTGCCCCTGGGAAGAAGAGGGCAAATTAGTCTACACCAGCCAGCATTAAACCAGAAATGCCAGAGACCTCCAAACATTTTGGAGACACTGAATAATCTTCTATCCTTTCCACTCCCCTGAGCAAGAATACTGAAAGAACACAAATGATACAAGCATGTGTCCACAGTCATCTCTGCAGCCCTTATGAAAGGAGCACTGCAAGTGTGGAGGCACAAGCACCCGAGCTGGGAGCTGCACCATGGAGGCGAGAAAGCAGAAGCAATTCAGGGAACTGGGTTCATTGAATCAGGTTGGACAAGAGGAGGCATGGCCAGACGTGGGCCCGGTGGGACCTTCAGCTCCCTGCTAAGCTGGTAAACAGAGCTGATCTTCAGAAAGGGCAAATCTGAAGGGAAAGCTTTCCTTCAACTCCTGCCCAGATATTTTCCCATGGAAAGGTATGAACTGCTCTGAGGATGAATGTGAAATGGTTTACTGTAGAGATAAAATTATTTTGTAGCACCTCTGGACAATCTGAATGGGCAGTATGGAGAATTTCCCTCCACCCTTTTGTAGCTGACAAATTGTGTTACTGCTTTGCACTCCTAGCATATAATAGACCATATTACTGGAGCTGGGGTCAATGGATGCTCTCCACAGACCACATTCATAGGGCTGGGTACAAGATGCCTATTCTCCCTCATAATATCACATCCAGCAAATGGGTTCCAAAAGCAGCAGATCAATGAACCTTTCAGAGCAAGGAAAGGCGTTAAAGTATGCACTCACAGTGAAGATTTTCTAACTTTTTTTGTTGCAACTCAGAAATAGAATATTGTTATTATCCAGAAAGATCACTTCACAATTAACAGACTGTAATGGTCTATTTTCAAACTGAAACGTGATTTTACATAAAAACAGAAAAAGAACTGAAAGTTTCCAAACAGGACTGTGTTTGTGGGTACACACAGACACACACAGTAATTCATGACCAGCCCCTTTCCTCAGTTGCTGCTTGCCCTGAATCATCATTCAGCCTGAGGGATGGATGACAATGAGATTATGCTTTTTGTATCCTTTCCTGGCTGCTAGAGGTACCTTGTCTACCGAAGCAATGCAATTTTCTTCTTTGACAATGGTGTTTGCCCACACAGTTGTCTTGTCCCTCCACTTGGACCTGTTCATATACACATACGCCAAAAGGGCCCTCGGGGCACTCGTGTCACAATCACAGAGGGAAGGACACTTTGTAGGTGGCAATGCCACTCACAGCTTTAGGCGAGCTGCCCACAAAACCCTTCTTTATGCAGTACCTGCATCCCCAGGACCTGGCAGGCCCTCCTGGGCTCAGTGCCATCAGAACACACAGATCCAGGAGCAAGAGCAGCCAGAGGCCAAGCACGAGCATCCAGCAGACTGCTGGTGGCAGCAATCCGGGCTAGGAATGTTGAGATGTTTGGGTTGTCATTACACGCCATTATAGAGATTTGCCAGCCTTTCTCAGACTTCAGACTAGATGTTCTTAGGTGAAGAAATTAGTTTCCTGGTGGAACAGGAGTTGATTTTTAACATTACAAGAGGAAAAAAATCTAGACTTCATTATGAGTGTTTTTGCCAAGAAGCAAAAGAGGATTACACAGAGTCAATGAGTTTTTGTTTAATTAATATTAACTGGTAGGTCTTTCCAGAGAAGGATAAGAGCAACATTTTCCAGGTGCTACTTTTCTTCCTTTTCTTTCTTTTTCTTGTCTTCAGGAGTGGGAACTTTGATCCATACAGGCTTTTTTCCTTACTTCTGCTTGCACTAGTTTAGTAACTCATTTGCTGTGTTTATGTTTCACAGTATAACTGAACTCAGCAGGCTTCCTTGCCATTAACACCTTAATGAGCAAAAGAACTAGTATTGTTTTCTCTTTGAGAAAAGTGAAAAAATCTCATGTATTAATGATTTGAGGATAACTAAGAAGAGAGCTCTGAGATCCTTAGGATAAAAGCACTGTGGAAAGTCAGCGTAGAGCTCATGTTAATGGGGAAGGAAACTGAGGCACTGAATAATCAAAGTGATATGCCCACACCATCTAATGTCCACAGTGAGGACCATCAGAAGACGGTGCTTTCCACGGATTTAATCAATGGGAACTGGTCCAAGAAAGAAGAAGAAAAATGAAATTGTTTGAAGGAAGACCATCTGATAGAGAAAATACAGTTATGACAGTGTTTGTTTTGGAAGCAGTGTATAGTTAGGTGAGAAAGTGTCCCAACTTGCAGCATATTTTAGGTTTGCTCATATGCAGAGCTCTTTGGGCTTTTCATGATAATTACTTTCACCCTTTGGAGAAGAATGACAGAATATCCATTTGATACATGACAAAAATGATGAAAATAGAAGCCAAACAGAAACGTAGTGGAATAACCTGCCATAAAAATCAATCATTACTTTTTATTTTATTTGAAAGGTATTTAAGAACTAGAGTTGAGGTTTCCAGAACTATGAAAGCTAGATAGTTATCATTTTGGCTACAGCTGTAACACACCTTCATACTTCCAAATGTTCTGGCATATTGCTTTGACCAAACTCACATCAGTTTAAGATCTAGGTCTAAATGTTCAGTGTGGGACTGGTCCCACAGCCAGCACCTGAAGGCCACAGAAACAAGGCCTACAAGTCAGGCAGGTCATACCTTTTTGCATCTTTATCTTCCTTACCTCACGTAATCTGCCTGTTTTTCATGACTGGGCTATATATTAGGACTGATAATAACCTCTAGATCAATTGCTGAACTGGAACTAGACCAAGGCTTGGCTTTGTAGGGCACATCATGACTGAAGCCTCCAGCCCATCACCGCGCATAAGCATTTTCCAACTACATTCAGCACACAGGGTAGAATTTTCCAAGAGAAAATGCAGTCCCTCATATTCAGCTTTCTCTTAACATCACTAGCCTTGCTTTGTCAGAGCCACATAACCACTGACTGACCCCTTGGCAGGGCTTGTTTTAGCCATAGGCAGGAAGAGATGACAGACAGCAAAACCCCAGGCAACCTGCATTCATCGTGAGTCCAAATGAGAGATCCTGACAGCACTGTAGTCAGAACGCATAAACCTAAGAACCGTAAGTGGACTTCAGGTTATCCAACCTCCTCTAGTCTTTAGGAGCATATCCTTCTTTCTGGGCATTTTACACTTTATCAAAGCTATCACAAAGTACCTCACAAATTTTAATTTTCACTGCTCAGTTGCCTTAGCTGATCACATACCAAAGTCACCTTCTGAAATTCTCTCTGTGCTTGGAAAGGAGCAGCCAAGGGTACAGGAGATTACTGTGGAACTTGGTATACGCCTTCACACATCCAGGAAACAAGTAGCTCATGTTCTGCTGCTTTAATCTTTTTCCCTGTTCAAGCACTGAGCTTGAGAATCTGTTCTCCCTTTTGTATGTGCTGATGTGAATGGATCCATGCCCATGCACATTACTTACATATTCCAGCCCACTGCTGGCCACCACATTCTGCATGTTTAGTTTTGTAGTGATTTGGAAATAATCCCAATTCTCAAAACAGGGCCCTGTTCCTTTTTTTTTTTTTTCTTTTTTTCCTGGAAAAAAAAAAAAAAAAAAAAAAAAAGGAAAAACCACACAAACTTCTTCCACAGTTTGGAAAAGTTGAAGCCTCTTATCCACTAGGTGACACTGTTTACCTACAGATCTTGGTCGTTTTGTGTGAAAACCCACGAATCTTTCAAAAGTAGCATACAATATGTTTTGCTATTAAAGAAAAAGGAGAGTGCTTGCAAAGGAGAAGGAAAATGGGCTGTCAGTGAGGTACAATTAAGGGCAAACCTACAGTTATACAGCTTTATGGTCTGGCTTCAAACTATTTACTAAAATGAATTTTAAAAGCTGCTTTTTATCAGACCAATTTCAATGCCTTAGGAAATTGTTTTATTTAAAGGGAGAAAAAAAAAAAAAAAAAAAAAAAGCAGGCACTCACAGTTAGCACAAATCTCAGGCTGGCTCAGATTTGGTCTTGGAGAACAGCATGAAGAGAATTGCATGATAAGGGAGCCAGGGAAGAAGGAGAAAGAAGAATTTCTGCAATCTCATTTGAGGGGATCTTGGTGGAAAGCTGTTTTTCAGTCATGAAAAGATTTCAGAATTTCACATTTCTTCCTCGATTTTAAATAGGACCAGAAATGGTAATCTCAATTTCTGAAACCAGTAATCTGAAAGGAACAAAATTGATTATAGCCTGTTTGGATCTTAATGAAGACCTTTTTCATTACTTCATGATCAAATATTATTTTTTCTTTCATATAATTTTTCCTAGATAATCACGTGCTTTTATTCAAAAAAATAATATCTTTTGTTATAATATGCTGACCAAGTCAATGCATTTTAAACTGAAGATGAAATATGCCAAAACCAAGAATTTCCTGCAAGACTTATCAGTTTTCAACTAATATTCTCAATATAGAAAAATGCTTAATTGCAAAATTCCTACACAACTCTGCTTTGCACACACTGCCCAGGCAGGGCTGTGTGCAGAGATGAGGGGCTGGGCGATGGAATTAGGGAAATCCGTGCTGGTCTCTGCTGTCATCAGGAACTGACATTTCTGAGGAATCTGGGTGCGCCTGTTTGGATTGGGCACGCGTTTCAGAAAAACTTCAGAGAAGTCAATTTTCTGTCTTCGCTTGTGAAGCCCTTAAAGAAATATTTACCACACACCCTACCAGGGGAATTACATGGGAGCAGTAGGTGCTTGGGATTTCAAGCAACACATCCTGGACACCTCAGCGACCAGGGAGGGTTGCACGAGGTGCCAACCCAATCTCCTGGTATGAGTCAGCTTTTTTTTTTTTCCTTCCTGGTAACCACAGACCATAAGAACTCACAACCCAGTTCGTGTTTAAACACAGCCACCGTTTTCAGAGGTCGCCTTTAATTCCAAGTAGGAGCCAACTACCTAGCCATACTCAGATGCAGGATTTGGCCATGGCTCCAAACACTCCTATGAAATAGTTTGAAGGATACTTCTGTATGATACCACTCACATTTGCAAACAAAGACATTTTCTATCATTTGGGCTACAAGTAGTTTCCCCCCTAGGTTCCAAAATAAGCAGCTAGCTGAATTAATGCTGAGAGAAAGGCCTCTTCTTCATCTGCTCTCATTTGATCCTTCATCCCCTAACCCCAGGTGCCCAGCTTTAGCTCACGTTACTGAAGCAGAATGACAGGAAAGTAAGCCTGCTTCTCACACTACCTCTGTTATACTCTTTTATGATGTTTTTAATTTAAAATTATTATTTTTGCCTGCTGTGCAATGCACACAGAAGCTGCTGGCATAGGCTCAATGTGGATGACGTGGATTCTTAAATTCGTAAGTGCTTCTCGGGCATCACTCTTATGCACATCACAGGGAAAGAAGGGCAAATGGGGACTGTGTCAAGAACCAGTAAAGCTCCTATGTTATCTTGCAGTATGGTCAAAACCAAATGGTGTTTAGGCTGCAGTCTAAACTCATGGCAAGTGACTGTCACTCTTCCAGAATTGTTTGTGCAGTGTGGAAAAATGACTGGAGGGGCACTGAAGTTACAGATCCTGGTCTAAGGGAACATCAAGCAAACCAACACAGCAGAAACTTACCCCATCAACATTTCTGTCTCAACTGAGAGTACATCGTGTGTTTCAGTCCAGATTCTCAGTTTGAGTACTACAGAAAATACTACCAACAGTGTGGCAGTTTTGTGAGACAGGCTGGAAGAAGAGAGAAAAGGGATCTAATTCTCAGAGAGCTGAGCCTAACAGACTCACTGCATTGGTGATACAATCCAGACCTGACACTGCACCTCCAAAGGCAAAGAGCAAGAGCTAGTTTGTTTAAGTTTTGAATATTTGCATATCTCTTTCTCTCGCCACACTGATATCAGATCTGCAACAATCTATTAAAGCTTTCATTTGAATAGCCATTATATGCCTGAGAATGGAGACGGGGCTCCTTGGGGGCGCTTAGGAATAAACAAATCATTTGTGGCACATGTGTTGTTCCAGCTTCAAGCAAGGTAAATGGAAAATACAGATCATGGTGCCTCAAGTCCTCTCCATTTTCCCTTCTTGTCAAACATTCCCAGATTCTTCAAAAGGAGAATCTAGCCATGTTATTAGCAATAAAATGGCTTATAGCTGAAATTTTGAAAAGGTTTAACAATGTTCTTTACAGGAATTGTGTTTCTCATTACATAAATCTCCAGGCTCTCAGGCAAACCACCACCACAGCAAGCCATTATGTCCTGCTGTGGCGGTGTCTCCACTTAAAAAAGATAAAGATTCAGGGCCTTTTGACTTTCTTGTTTTCCATTCTCATTCATTTTAAAGAAAAAAAAAATCCCACAACAAACCAAACTATATTCACTGCTGAAAAGGCCCTTCATGTTCATCTGCGCTGGGCAGATCCATTCCTCTTTTATACCAGTGTATAATCAATAGATATCAAGATGTTATAATCACAATATAATCAAGAGAGTTAGGCAAAGTAGACAACGATCACAAAAAGAGAATAAGTAGAAGAGCTTACCCTTTGGCTGGGCTCACTACAAAACACCAATAGAGGCAATCTCCAGAAGAGATCCTTCCCCTCTGGTAGCCAGCTCTTAAATAGGAATTGCCTTCACCTGTGCTCCTCTGGCTGACTCATGGCTCGCCTCAGGTGATCAATCAGAGGTTCAGGCCGTGACTCAGCAGTTCCCATACACACCAGTGACCCAGGAACAGCAAAGGATGGGGTGGAGAGAAGACATGAGGATGGACAAGGGGAAACTGAGATCCTGGACAATCACTAGGAAGGCTACTGTCTCCCCAGTTGATGGGGTGGAAGAGAGAAATGGATTCCAATAAAACAGCACACTGTCAAATGGCAAAGTCAGGAAGAACTTCCTTCCCCTCCACCTTGCTTTTGTGTTTACACCTCAGAGCAATGCAAAATCCAAAACTGCCTCTTATTTTAATCCAGTGCTTTACATCAGTGCTCATGCCTTTCCCCAGCTTGCCACCCGGGAAGGATACAACCCACAGGCTTAACCCTGCTACTGATGTCTGGCATGTTTCAACCTGGCTTCTAGCTTCTCCAAACATTTCAAAATGTAAGCTGCATTTTGCCAAAGGAAGGGTAAATATCCTTGGCCACCTGTTAACATTTCCTGAAAACCAATTACTACCAATAAAATAAAGTAAGATAAAGTGAAATCCCAGCAATCAGATGCTGGAGCTGATGCAGCTAAATTTTTTAAATCTTCTATTGAAAAAAATACTGCCAATTGCCAAGCAAATTTCTCATGTTGATATGGCAACCGAAAACACTGGAAATCAAAAAAGCTGAGCAAATGTTCTTAAAGAAGAAAAGTAGTCCTACTCCTGATCAGCAGGGATTTCCATGTTCTGTTCCTCAGCCTGCCTTCTTTTAAATTCATAACTTCCAGAAAAAGTAGCATCATGAGCTGATGTTGGTTTTCTTTCTATCATCAGAGACTGTTTCTTGGAGGCTACAGCAACATCTTAGGTCTTTTGGGATCTACAGTCACCTGCTGGCCCCATGCATCACTTCTCTGAGAGGAAAGAGCCCTTTGGGCAGCAAGTCCCCATGGCTAAACTCCAGTAAAGTATTTACACTCATGCTTCACCTCAGGTATGCAAGAAGTACCACTGAAGTAACAATATTACTCTTTCATTTAACATTAGCAGTACATAGAAAGGAATACAGGAGGAGAAATGGAACTCCTGGTTGTCTGTGTAGTTATTTCTATTGTGACTGTATCACTTCTACCATTCAGCCTCAGCAGAAAGGAAGTAACATCCCAAGGTCTTGATCTCTCCCGTGCACATCCTGAGGTGAGGCTCAATGGGAACAGGTCAACAGCCCTTATGTGTCCAAATAGCAGCTACAGGAAGAACATAAGTAGTATTTGACTGGTTTATGCACTGTCTCTCCCCCATGTCCAGACAATTTAGCACAAACCAGGAGGGGATGATGGTCGCTAAGTACCCAAGACTGCCAGGGAAGGAGAACTGAACAGGGCATGCACAGTCATATGCCAGCTTCTTACTCCAGAAATATCTAAAGGGTGGAGTTAGGATAACAGAAAAAAAAAGAAAGGAGGAAGGTTGAAGGCAGCACTACCACACAACCCCAGTGATGAACTTGCAGCTTTAACAGCTGGAAAGAAAATATGGGACCTGAAGATGAAAACAGATGTGATAATAGGAAGTTATTATCCTTTAAGCTAGAACAGGACTATAAATTAATACCTGGGCAGCAAATTTATAACCTCTTGTTTTCAACATCAGTTGTTCAAAAAATAATCTTTAATTTATCAGTAAAGGTACAAGTGACTTTTCTGGATGTGCTAAGAAAAGTGGGTGCAGCTGTCAGGGATGCAGGGCAAATGAAGACGGTACTTGCCTTGAAACACTATGGGCTGTGACAAGGACTGTCACTGCCTTGTGCAAAACCTTGGGACAGGCACTTGCCTTGCAAGATGTAAATGGCTATGTTCTCTATAGTAGCTCTGGGAAAAGCCTGAAGTCTCACACATGCACAGTTGTGTATCACCTTGTGACAGGGCACTGCCCACTGTGACCACACCAGACAGGAAAGCAGTGGTGCCGAGCACCTGGCTGTAGCCTGCTTTCTGCAAGGTCACCTCCAAGAGGACAAACCCTCCTTCCCCCTTTGCTCCCAGCCTTTAACAAATGCTCATTAATCTTGACACTGCCTCTAAGGCCCAGCTGACCAGGTTTTTTTAAGCCCTAGTCCCACAAATCAAAGCCAATTAATATTTCTGCTCTTAAGGGGACAAAAAAAAAAAAAAGAGCTCTCCTCAGAAAGTTAGAAGGAGCAATCAGCCCTTACGTTATATTTATTTTTCCTTAAACAAAGAGTTGCTATTCTTTTCTCCCCCCACAACGGAGTTATTAGATTTATTCATCAAGTTTTCCAAATTTAGATATCAAACTGATGTTTTTCTCCCACTGCTAATTTTATTCTTAGCAGCACTTACATAAAGGCAAGTATTGCAATATGACAAAAATACAAGCCTCCTCTGACCTGGAACGTACCAGCAGGTAAAGTACAGGGGAAAGTACAAGCAACTTCTCAACCACGCTCTCCAACACAGCACGTTCTAAAATACAACTTAGGGGTTCTTATGCTGTTTTCCCTGAAGGTCTGGCATTGTAGCTATCGGGTGGTGGCTGGAGGATGAGTGAGCTCTGCTCTGTCCCACTGCTCCCATTCCCAAACTGCTGTTTAATGCCACAGAAAAGGATGCTGCCTGACTTTGCCATCTGCGGGCTGGCTGTTAAAGGGCTAAATGTGCTCCAGAGGAGGAACCATAGGGATAACTTCAAGATCCATTGTAGAAAGATATCAAACAGCCAACACCAAACCGACGTACTTTAAACACTGCCGAGCAGTAAGACACTTATGTGTGAATACCAGTGAAAAAACACACTGTGGGGTGCTGCTGCCAGCAAACCCTTTCCACAAGGTTTGTTTGTACAAAAGCACCTGTTACCATGAACCTGTCCAGGGGCATCCTGAGGCTCTGCTTGGCAAAACAAAACCCAGCCCCCAGGGAATGCTGAGGTTTCCATCAGAATTTACGAGGCCTGAGTCCCACACATTCCCATTGGCCCCGGTCGTGCCTCATTAGTTTGGCTTAATCAAGTGACGAGCATCGCTCAAGGCTGGGGAACTGCTGCAGTCAATGGGGTCTATTCTCCGCTGGATAGACACATGTCACCCCCATTAGCATCAATGGGAGTTACAAATGCATGGCGGAGAAAGGCCCCAATGTGTCCAACGCACATTAGGAAGGAACAGAGGGGCCAGTTCAGCCCCGAGGTAAGAGCCTGCAGCTCAGTCATGCCTTGCAGCAGTGCTGAAATTCAGCTCAGCTTCAACTCAGCACAATGGGTCTGTCACCAAAACACAACGGCAAACAAATAACAGTGTCACCTGGAAGGGGGGCTGAGTCCTCTGTAAAAAAAAAAGCCACGGAAGCCGGCTGAGGGCAGTTGTGCTGGCAGCAGACAGGTGTGCAAACACCCACCTGACTCCATGCATTGGCACAGCAGGGTTTGGGCAGGCAGTGTCAGGGAGGCGTCCTGCCTCGGGGTGCATCTGCAGGGCACAAAAGTCCCCCGGACTTCAGGGCTGTCAGTGTGAGATTCTTCAACAGATCTTTCAAATGAGAAGGGGACAACACTGAGGCTCTGAAACTGAGGAAAGGGCCACAAGGAACAGGTGCACACCCGCAGCAAGTGCAAAACAGGGACACTAATGCCTGTCCTTACCCGACAAAGGGCAGTTCTTCACCCAAATCAACCCACTCCTACTGACTACCTGGCCTTGGGTGAGTTCCACCTAAAACAAAATAATGAAATGGATCTTTGACTTTCCTGTTGTGCTTTTTTCCTCCCCCCTCCGCAGCTGCTACTCCTTCCCCTTGAAATTAAAAATAAATTTTAAACTGATGCTTTGAAAAGGTATTTCCTTAAATAATACCCCATGAATATCATATTCTTTAAATACATATAATCTGTGTTAACACCATGTGAAAGTGCCCTATGAGCCTGGAGCTTGTCACGTCACATCTTTCAGTGGTGTGCACATCAGAAATGTCAGCTAGTTACAGCAAAGAGCTTTTAAACATTTGCTTTTCTATTTGTGCTTAAATGAGGGTCTGTCATGATTGAATGCAAGTCCATAAATATTATTCTTGGGCATTTAGGTCATATTTATCCCTTGTGACACTGCTTCACATGTCAGTGCATTACCTAGACACAGACCCTGCATCTGCACCTTTCCCATGAAAATTTCCCCTATAACTTCACTGATATTGGGCTTCACTTATTTTTTGTGAAACAAGACTCCCATCCCAAAGACGTAGCTCTTCAGACTGCAGGTATTGCACTGGTACTCCTAGAGTTAATAGCCATAACATACATCCCAACAAATTGTCTTTAGTTTTCTCCATATGCTAATTCCCTCTAATCCTGTTATCAGTATAGGCAGTTAGACAAACAGTATGATAATAAAGCAGTATTTATAATGCATGTCCTTCAGTCCTAGATTAACCGTGAGATTTCCCCAGCACCTAGGGATTTGATTTACCTACTGTGTGCAAATCACCAGCAAAAAGAAAGTAGCCAGGAAAAGATATTTGCTCCCATGCTGTATTGTTCACCATCCACTTTTGTTTAAAACAGGGTCTAGAGATGTGGGACATGATCAACACACTGAAGGAGACTCCTGTGAGGACCAGACATGCTACTTCACAGCTCCCAAGTGCTGCCCGCTTCATCACAACCAGGAATTTAAGAAGCCACAAGAAGGAAAACTGAAGAAGCTCCTTTCCGTATGACTGCTACAGGTGCTACTTTGTTCTGGATAAATACAGCCCTCTTTTCCCCCCAACTTTTTTTATTTTATTTTTTTATTTTTTTAATTCCTCTCAATGTGTCGTAGCTTTATATGAGGCTAATGGAGCAAGGCAATGCTCAAACGTCAAATTAAACTGCACAGCTCTGTAATCACTCAGACTGACATGGCATAAAAGGATAATTAGTAGTTCATTACATGGAACATTGTTTGTTCAGCTAAATTGATTTCTCTCAGCTGCCCATGTTTTCTGTTTACTTAGTAAGTGCTCCACTGCACATTCTTATTTGTGAACCAGGAAATCCCTTCCTCTGAACTTTTTCCCCCCTCTAATCAGCATTGAGTGTTTAAATATAGTTTGTCTGAGGTAGATGAACCTCCAAAATTATAGACAGGTGCATGGCAACAATGGCCTGCAAAGTGATATGTGGAACACATGAGCTGTGGGTAAGAAGATCTACCCAAGAATCCCAGAAAGAGTCACGTGTGCCCATCTGCTTTGGACACACAAATTCCTAGCCTGACTGTTTGCTTGAACTTCTCTTTCTGTAATAGTGGAGGAGAAAAAGAAAAAAAAAATCTAGGGTGATAATCCTTCAGTGCTAGCAATAGAAGTTCTGCAATTAAGTCTTCTGTAAAGCCTCCCCTTCCTTGCTCACTGGGACCCCAAGAGGGAGACTATTGTTTTAAATACGCTTTTCTTTCCACTTGCAAAGAGCGTTGAGGCACAATAACCCAAATTCAGATGTTTCTGAACTTTCTGCCTCATGAACATCTCCCATCTCAATCAAACTGCACAACTCTGTCCGTAGTTACAAGCAAATGAGTTGGAGTTATCAACTCCCACAGCTATAGTGCCAGTCTCGGTACATTTCCATGACGCTTAAAACCCAAACGTCTGGAGTTCTTTTGATTGCAGAAGTTAGATAGAATACAAGATCCCTAGCGAGTCTAAATACAGGAGGCAACAAGACAGCCAGCTTATTTCCTGAACCTCTTTGAAAAACTTTGTGTTCACTGCTGCCTGCAGCACCCCAGGCTGCCACCAAGGACTCCAGTGCATTGCTGTGGGTCTTGCAGACACACATTTTTAGTGCTGGCACGTTTGTGTTGGAAGTCACTGTTTCAACTTCATTTCAGTGAGAAGTTTGCACCATTTTATAAAGTCACCCTGCAAGAAAAGTGGTGCTCGCTTCCTCTAAATTTCAGTGACATTTAAGGGCAGGCTCCCATTCCCAGTGGCAATATCAAGCACAAGTATTCCCATGCCCTGCTGCTTGTTCTGGCCTCAAACCCCCTTGGAAGTGTTGTCACAACATTGTGAAGTGGATCACAGAGCTGATGCAGCTGAAAAAAAATTCTGTTCGTGCCAGGACCCTTTCCAGAAAGATCAGATACTCTGGCCAACTCACAACATGGGCCTGCAGATAGCAGTTTCCCCAGTAAGAGAAGGGAACAGGAAGGCACAGCTGGGATGAGCTGGTGTGTGGGAACTGTTGGGGATCACGGCATCGTGAGAGAGCTGACAGCTTGAAGCTGTGGCAAGATCAACCTCTGATAACACTTCTGCCCAGCTTTACTCCATGAAGCCAAAGGCAGTGTCATAGAATCATTTGAGTTGGAAGAGACACTTAAAGGCCATCTAGTCTAACTCCCCTGCAACAAACAGGGACATTTACAGCTCAACCAGGTGCTCAGAGCCTGGTCCAGCCATGATCTGCAGCACATCCTAGCCAGCCACATGAAAAAGCAAAGCCATTTCAGTGCCATGAAAAACTCTCTAGATATTTTTGCTTTTCCTCATCTCCTCTCAGTCACACAGCAGGGACCCCTTTCACTATGTATACAACAACAACTTCTCTTTTTCCTTTTATCACCATCTTTTTCTACCCACTGATAGCTGCCCCCAGCATCCTTTGATTCACTGCTATCACCTAAACACAGGTCACCTTTAAACTTCAATTTTTCCCACTGCAACCAAACCACTTCCAACTACACAATTTGAAAACATAAAGGTCTCCCCTCTAGGGGATCTCTTGGAGGCTGCAGGGGCCATTTTGGTGACAGCATACCAACTCAGTCAGCAGCAAAACGAGGCATGCTTGTGTGGGACAACTCATGGCAATACAAAACCTTATCTCCTTGGGTCGAATTCCCCCAAACAACTACAACTTTGCTTGTTTAGTTCGGGCAGGTTTGCAATTAGTCTCCCAACAAGACTGCACCCCACTGGCACACACACACCCCTGCCTGGCACCATGGGACAAGAGTATAAGGCTTGTTCAACTCCCAAGTGAGCTCCCTCCCCACTTAATCAGGTCTGGAGAGACTGCACAGAGGCACGCTCTCCCGCTAGGGTTGGACAAGCAGCTTGTTACCCAGGTTAGCTACTAAACTAAAACATGCTTGGAAATGAGCAGAACAAAAATAATGTAATCCTCTTCTCTTGACCAAATACCAAACAAAAACAAAACATGTTAAATAAAATAGGAGATAGTTTGAGTAGCTATAAGGAAAACAAAGGCTCAGTGATAAGCCCTGAAATATCTCATCCGCAGCTTTTTTCCTTCAATAACCTGTTCAGTGACACAGACTGTACCAAAAGCATCAGTGATTTCACTCTAATTCCTTCCTTTGCTGAAAAATGACTTGGCAAATTTGTTTCCCGTGTGTGATTATCTTCAGTGTGATGGAAACCTTTCTTTTTTTTTTCTTGAATGAGAAAGCTATTTACTAAAAGAAAAGAGTGAATCCTGACCATAAATATGAGTATCATTGGCAACGCTTCAGTGGGGTGGCAAACTGACAGCAGCAATGCTCAAAGACCACTTCCAGAAGCATCTCCTGAACAACGATCTAATTCTTGTGAAGGAAACTGAGGTTTTTACTGCAGTACAGCATCATCTTTTCAAGACTTCGTATAATACTCATGCTGTTGCCATCTCTAGCAGCACTGGAAGGCATCTTACTGCAGGGCTGCTTGTCTGTGCTACTCGATAGTTGTCAGAAAAATGGATTTGGAAAACAGACAGATCCTGTTTCTGCTGCTGATCAATACAGCTAAAATCCCTGGCAAAGTGCTAAATACCAATCGGCTAAAATCTCTGAACAGATTTTGGTCATTCTTACACACTCTTTGCTGGAAAACTCTTGCAGTATATAGCTGTTATTATGCTATCTGTCCCCAGACAATTTGTTCACCGTAACTAATTGCCTGCAAATTTCTTTGATCCAAGACACATTTTAAAAGGGAATTCCCATAGAGTGTTCCTGGCACTTAAGACAGAGTCATAATGAAAGCCAATCATTAGCTCATCTACTATCTCAGCTATTCAAAACTCTTTTTATTCTAGGGATCCATATTTCCAACTATTTGGACAGTTGCACCTTACTTTGTAACTGTGTCCATTTGAGGGCAATGAAGTCAGCTGGTTTTGAAATCTTATCACATAGGTTTCCTAATGTCTGGTCTAGCAAGAGCTCTGCCTGAACCAGCATCTACTGCACCCACGCATTTCTCAGATTTTAATGACTTTTCAGTCACCAAACTTCTCCTGTGGCTGTTTAACCACCTCAAAATGAACAAGGTGTTTGGATTAGTTCTGTAATCTAATGATGCCTGGTTTCCTACACATTTACCTCTCACCATTGCCTTTGGTTTCTGAGCATGAAGTTCCAGTAGAAATATTTGAGATAATTGGCATTTATGTGTGGTTTTTCTTTCCTATATTGATTTCCTAGAGTTTGGGTCATTGCCTCAGAACTAATTGGACACCTCTGGAAACCTGTGGGAACTCACTGATTCCTGAGATCTTTATGTTCTTGTCAAGTTCAGATGAAATGAGCAAATGAATTCAAAAGCCATTACAGAGGACACATAGGTGCAGACTGCATACTTGGTCTTGTGTGAAAACAGATGAGCAGAGACAGTGGTGCTGAGCACAGCAACTCCTGTTATGCTATACGAGCCCAGCAGAAGCTCTCCACCAGACTGCAACATCTGTTGATAGCCATGATGCTTCTCCTTCGCCCACCTCTAACAGTTCTTTGTATGGCATCTTCTACAGTGCTGGTGTGCAAGTGAATACTTCCACTAAGTATTTGCATTATTGCCTTCATTTTACTATATTAACTTTGTCTCCTTTAAAAAAAAATCCAACAACAAAACCAACAAACACTAAAGCAACACCTTAATCAGGTTAGGATCCCCCTTCCCTTCTTGCATAGCTGAGAAGTATTCACTTGCTGGATTCTTCGCAGCCATTTCACACAGTGGATGCTTCCCCTAGTAGTGGAGATTGAAAGATGTTGAGTTGAAAGATAGTTGTTGGCACTGCCTTTCTTTTAAGCTACTGAATAATTTTTTCACTCTAATCAGAAGTACTATTCTTTCCAAACAATTCCAGATCATTAAGCAGACATTTTAAAAATACACTTAAAATATATTAGTGTTTACCAAGTAGTCTTGGGTTTTTAAGAATAATCCAGTGCTATCAAATAAAAATGGACTGATCCACAACATTTTGCTTTCAGATGGGTGATGAGAGGAAAGCAGAAATTCAAACACTGGTGGGAAACTGCCTTGACATCAGCAGAATCAAGGGCCAGAAGACTTACAGGATCGAATGAACCCACTCTAAGTTGTTCTAACAATAAACAATTAACTTTGGACTGGTGCCTTTGAAGAACAGTAGCTTCAGCTGAAGAGGTCTATAAACCATGTGTAAAGCTCACTAATGAGTAAGCATTAAACAACACCAACCACAAAAAGCCCTCTCTCTACATGGTATCCAGCTCTCTTCTCTTGGAGTATTCTGCATAGAACAGCAATACTGCAATGAATAATTTTTCTCATGGTGATGAATACATAATTAGAGAATAAATGCATCTCAATCTTTCAGAGCAGAGTTGCCATCCACTCTATATAATGAAGGCTGGAAAGGAGCTAATTCACCTATTCTTTTTCAGTCACTGGCCACATTCTTGCTTAAGTTCATCTTAAAAAAAATAAAAAATAAAAAAAAATAAAATCAGCTAGAAATCCAGCTATCTCCTCAGACAACAACCATGTCACTTGGAGCTGTGACAAACTGCCCATCCTGGGATCTGCAAGGAAGCTACTCTTTCCTACCCCTTTGTATAATTTACTACTTACTGATGTGAGAGAACACGTTTCTGCCATCACATTGTGACTAATGAAGCATTAAAACGACTGCTTAGCACTCATACATCTGCTGTGGAGGCTGCACAGAGAGAGAAATCAAGTCCCATGGCAAAAGCCAAACCCTCTGTTGTCAAAAGGACCAAGTAGTGGAAACTAAAATCAGACACTGACACTTGTTGGTTTCCTTAGTTTTAGATCCCAATCATTCAAAACTAACAAACTCTCACATATGTAATGTCATGTGAATAAATTTTAAAAGAACATGCAAGGATTTGTAGGATTAAGGCCTGAAATTCTTGGTTTTTATATCTTTCAGTGGAGTTGTACAGTCCCAGTTAAGCTCAAGCAGTGCTATTGCTTCAATAGATCCAGTATTGCCAAATGCCAAGAACTTCCCTGCCTTCTGGGGCCTTCTTTTTCCACCAACTTGACAAAACAGCATCATGTACCAAACAAGACAGACTGCAAATTCAGGCTACCAAAGTAAATGCTCCTTATTTTCTGTCTGGTAAAAACAGGTGTTTGCTCCTCTGACTTAAGCATCTGACCATGGTAAGTCTCAGCCATTGTGTGTATTTTGGTTCAGACCCAAAATGTAAGAAATGTCTGCTCCTCAGTTTATAGTGTAAGGCTTTCGCTCCTGATTTTAGAAGAGCTCCTAGGAGAACAGCAGTGGCTATTTGCTTTTGAGTGTTTAACCATACAGTAATCCAAGATTACATCTCTGGAAACTTGGATAATAAGATATCAAAAATACCACAGTAGCACACACTCAAAAAAACAAAACAAAAAAATACATGAGCAATGAATATTTAAAAAACAAAAAAAACTTCCCATCCAACAAGACTACCCTGAAAATGGCCCATGGACTAACTCTGAGTTCCCACCTAATTTCACAGCATTTCACCCTAGATCTCTTCCTCAGTCACCACACACTCCTGGGAACCACACCAGTCCAAGGGGATTCTCTGCTGCTCTTCAGGCAAGAGTTCACATCCAGTCCAGGTACACAATACACAAGAAACTGCAACGGAGTTGTCTCTAAAGCTTTCTTCTTTCTAGCCACATGAAAAACCTAGCAGTAACCATTTAACCAACGACAAACCTGATCATTGACATTTGTATTAATAAAATTAAAAGCCAGTAAAACGTAAACAGAAAGAGTCAGTATAAATCATCGCACGTTTGTGGAACTGCTTAGCTCGGTCAGGGATAAAAAGATTAATGTTCCCTCCTTTCCTTGCAATGTAATAGATGTGGTTCTTTGGGCCTCCAAGTTCTGGCATGCCGATAGGACGCAAGGGGGAAAGAGGGGCATGAGAGTGGAGAAGGCACACAGGGTGCAGACCCAGGAGTTAGGAAATGGGAGTTACGGAGCAAGTTGGCCTATTTTTTATACTCTTTAATGTGGGCCTGTTTTTTAAAACCTCTCAGCAGGAACAGCAAAGTTTTCCAAGTCGTCACCTAGCAACAAAACCCAGAAAAACATTTGCAAAGCAGTTTTGCATCACTGCCATCCCTGGAAGAACTAACTTGTTGAAGGCTGAATTTGCTATGGAGAAAGGCTGAATGCTCTGTTCTTATTCAGAGTGCTGAGACATGCAGTCTTCTTTCACAGAGAACAGAAATTCATTAACGCACACACACAGATGGTTGTTTCTGAGGTGCTCTCTGAGATTTTTTGGACGACAAAGGTGTGGTTTCTAAAACCAAAGACCAGTTGAATAATTAAGGAATTTCTTCTTTTACAGTGTATCATTCAGTGTTATAGATTGTCTTTATGCTCTTTGTGCTTTCTGCTCAGAGCATTTAACAGGATCAATATTTAATGTTTTTAAGATCATTCAATTTCAGAATAATATTAATGAAAAAAATTCCTCCTCTGCTAGTCCTATTTCAATTCACATTGAACGGCCTGGTTTCACACACCATGCACTTCCATGAAACTAAGTTTTTCTCAGCAGTACCTCCCCAAATCCAGAAATTTTCTTAAAAAACGATCACTGTCTTGTAATATTCCTCCTCTTCCCTTTCCAATAAACACAAGGAGTTTTCATGACCACCAAAGACTTTGTGTGTGATGACTGATGGGAGAAAGACCCTACAGAATCCACCACAAAGGGTCTGCCCACACAGTGCAAACCCATGCTTTCCTACTTTGCTCAGAGTACCATCCACAGCCATTTGCTCTCAGCACGCAGGTAGTAGTTCAGGGAACAGAAACAACATTATTGTGTCAACAAAGCATCATGTTTTATGGATAACCATCCCCAGTAAGACTGAGCAGTCCAGTTGCATCTCTGTGCTGACTACTGTGTTTGACTAGCATCACATCAGAAGTTTTGGTACCATATTGCACTGAACAATAACCAAATAATTTTGATTTGCCATATTTAGTCAGCAGAGAAGTTACAGATACTATTGGGCTAGGGTAAAAAAATACCTAACAGAAGTTTCTTTGTGATAACATTACTTTTATGTACATATTCATCTTCCCTTGTTGCTGTAATGGCTGGAATACTGCTAATGGAACATACCCTTACCTACTATGTCATGGTGAACTGCTGCACTCCACGTACATATAACCCTCCAAATCTCTCCAGTCCAAGCTGTGGATTCACTTCAGTGCAGGGGCTGTAGAGGCAAGAAGAATTTACTAGAGAGCACTGGTTTAATCTCACATTGGTTATATGCAGTTTTGCAAATAGTCAGCAACTTCTGGCAGGATTGGTTACATCTCTTATCCCCATGGGAGTACTGCACAGATTCCAAATATTCCCTGGGATGTTTTCTGCTGCTTTTTCCAACTTTCATCAGACCGTAGAAAATGTTTAGAAATCTACAGGATGGGAGAAAACAAACTCACTCGTGAACATTCCCATTTTATTGGGAAACATTTGCAAAGATATAACCTTTTCATTCTTTCCTTCGTAGCTAAGCAAATGGTTAAACGGTAAGCGCTTAGTATCTTCCCAGAGTATGCCTAGGCCTTAAGGAGCAATAACGTAATCACAGGTCTGTGACCCACCCAGTAGGGGTTAAGTACTCCTCCGTAGTTTGTTCAGAGGACTCACTGCTCCTTTGCTCCCAGCTTTATGCACTGAAGTCACTGGGATAACATGCATGCAAAGCTGGTGTAAGAGAATGAAGGATCAGGCCCTTCATCCCTATGTCATTCAGCAGATCCCGCTTTGTCAACTGTGGTTCCTTGCACAGCCAATGCCTGAACTTGCAAGAATAAGAGGGAGGACTGACCCTTAGAGTCCTCATTTCTCTTATTTGATCTCAGCAAACCTTTCATCCTGCCACTGCTTCCTCTTGCGTTGCATCTCATCTTTTTAACATCTCCGTGTAACCTTGACTTAGTCACCATTCATAAGGCTAGTGAGGGCAAACGCAAGCTATGGAGGGGTTGCTTTCCCCTCCTGAATAATCTTCAACATTACCCCTCTGTTCCTCTTGCTCTGATTTCTTATGCTCATTTTTCTTCTAAACTGTCACCAGGTGGACAATGGGTTTTAGACTGAGATGGCAAGAGATGTTTCTCCCAAAAACTGACACTTTTTGGGAACATATACTGATGTTATTCACAGACCACAAATTTGTGGCTGAATGATTTATGCTACTGATAGTCCCCCACCACTACCATGTTGTAGAGAAAACAGCAAACATACAGCAAATATCATACACAGACCTGCATTTTCTGTGCTTTCCACAAGATACCAGCTTAAGATCATTTTAATAATGCAATATGCATAATGAGCAGCAATCACATCGCCCTTTAGGCAGAGAAACATCACCTGTAATAGGACGACCCTTTCAAAAGATCACAATTTGGGGACTTCAAAGTTGCCTAGTAATTAAAATAAGAGCCTGGAAGTCAAAATGCTTAGCTACTACTGCTTAAATTCTTTAATCTCTTCTTGCAAAATGGATGTAATACTTTCCTGTAATAGCCATTAAAGCATGATACAGTTTTAGTGACTTTTACAAAAGACACTGAGATCTTCAGGAAGACCATAATAAAACAAAGTTTGGTAGATAGGGTGCTACAGTGAAGACAACTGCACACTGAAAAACCCTTGTCTATCTACACAGATAAAAACTGTATCCTCAAACTCCACCCAAATCAGTGTGAAAAAGTCACATTTCTAATTTTTTCCCCTATATTAACATATTCAGAATGATAACTGACAAAGCTTCAGCTGCATCACAGCAAGGAAAACATCATCAAGCAGCATTTTGGGAAAGCACTAACAACTTATTATAATTAAGATATTATCCCAGAGCCCTCATTAATGTCAATATTGCAACTGCATGTACTGCAAGACAATGAATAATTGGTGATAAAAGCTTGTATACACAGGATGAGAACACGATAAGGTAAAAGAAAAGCTGTAAGCTAAAATATGTAGTCAACTACTTAGTGAAGCCAACCGAATTCCTGAAATATCTGTGGTCTAAAGAGCTACACATAAGCCTTTTAAGAAAAGCTTATTAGGTACCACACGTAGGACAATTACTAACCACAATCAGAATAAGAACAATAAAAAAGATTTGTAGAACAAGGCAGAAAGAGCCTGTGTCTTCTCTGTGTCTTCTCTGTGTATGTAGCACAGGAGGAAGATGCCTTCTTAGTAATATGCTAGCATTGTCCATAAAGTAAGGACACGACATTGAACCTACCAAAATTAGATGTCTTTATAAGAAGTAATCTACAACACACTGAACAGCACTGAAGGCACTAGCTCAAGCTGTGGTATAAACCCAAATGGTAATCTCAGATTCACACTGGTAAATGGGAGACAGGGAACCTGTATGAATATTTTTTCAATCAGTAGCACTATTTTGAACTTATGAAGCCAGCCTTCCCAAGGTCTTCTTTCAGATGAAGTCTCCAGGATCTGGTAGATTCAGCTGCCTATGCAAGGAGCATTACTATGAGCCTCCTTTTTCTACTCTGTTAGAACTTGCTTACAAAACTTACTTGTGATTAGCATCTCTGAAACATTAGCCTCAACAGGAAGGTTAGTTCAAATTGGCTATTCACCTCAAACGTCCTCTGAAAGGAGTGTGTCCAGATCTACCTAACTAAAATTTATTTAGGAAATCAAGTTTAAACACTTGAGACATTCTCCAAAAGCTAAGTCAAGAGCAATTCCTGAAAGATAATGGAACAGCAGTTTGTTCAGTATCTTAATAATAAACAACTAATGCAAAGGACATAATTCTTACCAGTGTATGTATTTGTGTATTTCTGACACGGGTTAGGAATTAGCAAGTTTGTTCGGGAGATATTTCTGGGGAAGGAGGAAGGGAAGAGCAGATGGATTATGGCACAGGTTGAGAAAGAGAGTTTGTTAACACAGAATTCTCGAGCTTCTTCACTACAAGTGAAACGTTCAGTTCAAAACCTTCTGTTAAAAAGAATTACATAATTTATATCTTGTGTATCTTGAAACCAGATGAAGTGCAGTCCATAAGGGGGAAATACCAACTAGCAGGAACCCTATAGAGATGCGTGGAAAAAACACCAAAATATCCCCCTGTGGTTTGGCAGTATGTAAAGATTTCTACCAGCAGCCTGGGTGACAGTGTACAATTCTTGCTGATAAAGTTTCAGCAGACATCACCAAGATTGGTTACTATTACAGAGTGAGCTGAATCTCCTGGTCAAATGATTGTGATTCAGTTTGGCTTCATTTAATACTGCCAAAGGCAAGGTGATACATCTGGGAACCAAGAGGGCAGATTACAGCTATAAGGTAAAGATTCTGTCTTAGAAAAAAGCAACCCTGAGTGAAACTAAAAAACTCAGTGGAGATAACAGCTTCAACATGAGCTCTCAATGCAAAGTTGCAGCTGAAAGGGCAAGCATGTCTTCTGAGTGTACAAAAAGGGAGGTATCAAGTTAGAGGTGGGGAAGCAATCCCACTCTGTTGGAAGCCACACTGAGATCACAACAGCAAAACTACATCTTGTTTGGAAGTTCATTTATACATCTAAAAATAGCACAAAGATTTCAGAAAGGAACCACACAAATTATTCAGGAGATTGAACAATAGACTTACAGGGAGAAGATATAAGAAGTTTTAGTTGGGCTCCATGGAACAGCAGAAAAAAAACTTGTTAGAAGAGACTATCATACAGACTCTTATCATCTGTCACAGGCTGCTATGGAGGCCAGGTCTGCAAATGTGACTGCTCTCAGCTGTACATGAATGAATGAATGAATGAATGAAGGCTTTCTAGCACTGCTGTTCTTATTTTTAGAAGTCATTCGATATCATCAGGAGAGGCCCGTACTCATCATGCAATTTATCCCAGCCAACCACGCCAGTGGGTTGAAATCTGTCCTTAGTTATATAGAATTTCATATATAAATACAAATAATAAGCAAACATATATCAGACATGAAGAGAATTCTACCTGGGGATTTATTTTTAACTGGACAAATCCCTATGTAATAGTCCTAGATCTGCATACATGGGGAAAAACTCCACTGATATTTCAACATGAAAATAGGCTCTGAAGACCAAGCTGCTATCAGTTTCTTCCCCTCCCAACTACCTAAACGAAGTAAAATCATAAGTTTTAGACTTAGATATCATGCCTTACTACAAGATGGTGAGCTGGTCTCTATGCAAGGGCCTGCTTTCATTTCTAGGGAATTCATGGCAATTTGGGGGAACTTTGGGGTGGTTGGCAAGATTACCTTTAAAAAGCCACAGAAGCAGGTAGTACACAGTAACTATTTTGAGTTTGTGGTAAGTGATGCTCCCATTCTGCTGAATCATTTGCTGCTAGTCCTCGAATACTTGCACTACTGTAAGTAAACCCACCTGCTAACTACCTGGAAAAGAATCTCAGGTCAGGTGTTCCACCTGCAGTATTAGCTGGCAGCAAACACAAACCAGACATTGCAATACAGCATGATGCATCATGTATGGCTTGTAAGGAAATAATATAAGAGAAGATACTTTGTGTTTACTACCCACTGTTAAACTTGTGCAAAGAAATGCTGTCTCCAAATTTGCTCAGCCAAGAGAAGCCCTTCAGAGCCTTCAGTCCAAATATTTCAGGCAAGTTGGTGAGTGTGAGTGTTCCCTTAAAAAAACAGGTCAGAGACACCTCCCACCTAAAAATGGTTTTCATCAAGTTCTAGGAGTTACAGGAATCCCCCTCCTGCTCACCCACTAAGGATTATTTTCATTGCCTGCATGAAGGGCAGCATTAATACTTTGCAGTAAATTCCCAAATAGCACATTCTCCCAGGCTACACATTACACAGGCTCTCTAATCTGACTTGAGGCCTGTAATACTACAATGCAAAGGAAAGCACAGCAATAATAGCAGGGTGGCAAAGTCCTAGGCTGCAGCAAGTGAAGATGAGCCCAAACACAGCAGCCACAGACACATAAATGAAGGAAAAAAAGCTGCTTACCCTTGGAAGACCTCAGGGATCTCTCTGTGAGATACTCTCACCTCCACTGCCAATCCTTAGATAAGGTCTAGGAAGGGGTGCATCCTGGCTCCATTCCTTCTGGTCATTCAGGTACGCTGCATGCACCTGAGCTCCCCTGGGTTGGCCCTGCATTCCCACCATGTGCTCAATCACTGCTTCAAGCTGCGACTCAGCATTCCTCCTACAAGGCCCACTCTCACAACTGCCAGGCAGAGCTCAGCAGATGACTCTTTGTATTTCTATTTCCAATATTGTGGCATTTTGGATTCCTGAAAGTTTATGTCAATTGTTGCTAAGAACACCCTGACTTGCACTCCACCTGGTGACTGCACACCATGCCTGTGCTTGGGAAATTGATGCAATTTTACAGGCAGGCTCATTCAGCAAGGATTGCTCAGATTTTCATGAAAACACTGCAAAGCTGTCACAGAATGCACTCATAAATAGCTTACCTCTTCAGATTAAGGAAAGTGAGTATTTCGCATGTCTGGCTTTGGAAACTAAAATTCTTTTCTTTTAACTCTCAGTGGTGAAGGCAGAAGGAAGACAAATTTTTTGCTGGGAGTAGCCTTGATTTTTGTTTAGCCGACATCCAGAGCAAAGGCAAAAAAGTGCTTAACTACTCAGGAGAGCCAGTGATTGTGTGTTTCAGGCACATCTTTCAGCAGTCCCATTCTGTTATTGTATCAGTAACAGAAAGCAATGAGGAATCTCTACAGTTACATCTATCTGTTCTCTATGGAGGAGAGGAAGAGAGCAAGAGAAGGCTCAATACAATAATATATTAGGGAAAAAGAATATTTAGAAAGAAATGTCCTCATAGAAGATCTGTTGCCAGGGAACCTTAGACCTTCATTGGCTCCATTCTTGTAATAATCCTAATTGCAGCTCAGTTGGTGTGTGCAAAAAAGTTCTTCTCCCCATTTAGCAAAATGAAAGGTTCCATCTGAGCAAGCACATCTGCATCTGCTAAAAATGGAAATGCAAGAGTAATGCAAAAATCTATTAAGCAAATATTTTTTTCTTGGAGAGGGGCCGGTATCTAAAGGTGCGAGGCTGAACTATATAAAAATGGAGCAGATGAAAGCCTGCATCAGGACTTTTCCTTCCAAAGAGGTGTGAACAATAGCTGGAAGTACATATTGTGCTATACTGTTGTACTGTAGCACTGTAAGAAACCTCCTGAGACCGTCCAGCTCCCAGGCAGTAAGTCATTTCAGGAAGAGAAAAGCCCACGTATGAGTGAAGTGGCTGCACATCAGCACCATAATCCACCATGCGTTCAGATATGGCCAGCTAGAAGTCCTCTTGCCCCCACTTTCAGTATTGTTAACAGTGATATTCTCATCTAAATAAATAACTAAACAGAAAAGAACCATGATTTCTGCAGTTGAAACTGATCTGCACTGGAGAAATCAATCATCTTTAACCCACACAAAGAGTCCCTTTTCTGTGGAGAGAAAACTACAGAATAGAGCAAAAGATTGAGAAGTTCACAATTCCAGTAACTTGACTGTTGATGAGCTGAAATGTTTAGAAGACAGAAATAAACACCCTGCTCCCTTTAATCACACTTTCCTGAGATTTTTTAATCCAAATTCCTGTTTGCTATTACTTCTCTTCACCTGCAAATTCCACTTGCCTAAATCTTTAGGGACGGGGCTGTTATCTTGAGGCATGGCTTTGCTTTTCACAGCCTTCAGCCATCCTCTCATGCCAAGCGCTATGTCCCAAATCAGCAAGAATCAGACTTGCAGCTGATGTAAATCAGTTTCTGTAAGAGCTCAAGATACCTCTCAGCCTGAGATATTTAAACTGTTATATGCTTGTGTATAGAAAAGGCACATCGTGTAGGTTCAACTGTCACATATTTTGGACACCTTCATTTACTGTGTAGTTCATTCAAAAAATATGGTTGCCTTAGAAACCATACAAGTGCAGAATAATTCCAAGATCATCCTAATTGATAGAATCACTCATCAGTGCCTTAGATGTACACAGCATTTCTATAAATCCCAGAAGATGTATTGAATTTTAAAAAGTGGAGAGGAAGCTAATTTTCTCATTTAAAAATGGGAGCAGAGAGGGGTGGCTGATTACCCTATTGAAGATGACAGATCCCTGCATTGTGTAATGTGGTCAGGTAGCTTTAGCCTTTTTGGTGTGCAAAGCCTGTGGGAAAGCAGGCAGCTGTAGAAGATGGGGAGAGCTCTGAGATGAAGCAGGCAGTGCTCTTCTGGGTCTGAATTTCCCTGCAGCTCTGGAAGGATAAAGGAAAGCAATATGTACATCTCTATTTCCAGATGTTCCTTACAGAAGTCTTGCTTCTGCTGGAGGCATTTCCCCATCCATGTGAAGTGCTCCATTTAGAAAGTATAAATCTGCTCCCTTCTCCTGCCCCCCTTTTTCTCAACCAGCAATGCTGAAACTTGTCTGCACCAAGGTGATGATTTCCTATCTGAAGATCATAAAGCGAGCTCCTGAATGGAATGTGATCTCTTCTAGCTAGTAAAAGTTTTATAACTGAGGCAAAAAAAACACCCAAACTCAAAACAATAAAAATAGAAAATAAAATCAGGCACCTCAGCTGGTGTAAATCAGCACTGCAGAACTCCACTGGAGCTTGCCTCAGGCAGGGGTGGAAATTTTGAGGTATTTCCAGTACATGAATGGCAGGTTTATTGGAAATCATTAAAACACAACTATTCTTACAAGACTATGTATTCCAGCCTTCTCCCAGCACCATCCTCCACTAAGATCACTTCAGTCAATCACTACAAATGCTTCAGTAGGGATTTTAAGCATCAAATGTTGATTTATCTAGGTATGGTAAAGTAATTTAGGCCCTTTCTGGCCCATCCCTCATCTAGCATGCACAAACATGAGTCTTCATTACTTATCCCCTTCCCATATTGCTTCTTTCTATTCATCCTATGCTTTTGGCTATAAGAACATACAGCTTGCAAGGACAACTGGCACATGCCCAGGGCAAGAAATGAAAAAAGTTTCCCTTGGAGATGAGAGAAGGCCCCCAACTTTTCTCAATTATATAGCTTGGAAACTGAGTGGGTTTTGTCCAGGGCTTAAATGCAGCCACTTGCCTAAAAATGTGATGGCATCACTGCTGCATCACACCCATGACCTGTCCAGTAGCTCTGGAAGGGACTAAGGCTGCTGTTAACTCACACATTCAATTGCCTTGGGGAAAAAAAGCACCACAGATGTATTCTTTTTGCTCAGGGTTATACGTTCCCCAGTTCCTAAAATGCAGAAGATAGATGGGGATTTGGTGTTGAGAAGGAGCAGGAGAGCATGGCTTGAAGCAGGAATGGAAAGAGATTGGGACAATTTTCATTAGCAGGAGAGCAGAACCCTAAGATACTCAAAATCCCATATATTTCCTTAACATTTTCTCCAGCTTGCTCCCACTCAACTGGCCAGATAATACAATGTACGTAAACTTGTCCATAGCTCAAAGTGTGCCTACCAAGAATAGACTTCTTTCTTCAAGGACGTGAGTCTAGAAGAGAATAGGATTGTTGAGTGCAGCAGACCCAGATTCCAAATTAGACTGGAAGCTAGAGCTGAGATCCCAATGAGCACTCCTGAATTAAGCAGCAAAAAACCTCCACAGATAAGCACCTGAATTTGACTAATTATGACAGCAACTTGCTTGGTCATGAATTCTGAGGATTGAATAAGTACAGAAAAGTTAAAACAATATATATATATTATATATATAGCAAAGAAATCGCTTTCAAAGAAAAAGTTGAGAGAATTCAAACAGTGCTTCATTTAAAATCAGTAAAGGAGCTGCTGCTTCTCTTCAATCTCATCCACCCTTCTGCCTCCCAGAAAAATATAGAAACAGAATACAAAGACCCAAAAAGGAAGAAAAACAGCAAAAAGCTACTTCACCAAGGTAAATGATTGACCATGCTCCATTCACTTCACAGCACAGTGATGCTAAGTTTGGTGTGTAGATCCTGCCTATCTAGTGAAAAGGCTATTCTGCAAAAATCCCAACATGTTTCCCCAACTCTGCTGCATTTATTTCACATCCCCTTGCCTATAGCCATGCACCTTCACACTCAGTCTGAAGAAAGTAGCTTTCCTGAAAACAACCAGAAACAGAAAGACTGAAAAAACATTCATCACAAAACAACCAGAAAGCAGCAAGCACTCCCCATAACAGAGAAGGCCTGGAAGGATAAAAGGTGCCACGGATCCACTTATGCACAAGGTCTTCCTGCCAATCAGATATCGCCTAGGGGTGCAATTTGCCCCATTGGGGGAATCTGATTTCACACAGGAGATCACTGGATTTCCTTTTTCCTCAGTGCAGATGGTATCTGGAGATCAAAGCCCCGCCAGGAGCTGGCAAATGGTGTATTCTCACTTTGATGGATCTGCAGCTACCATGAATGCAAACACAGAAAGAGGAGAATAAAGCCTTTATACAACATCCTCTATGTTTTTCTGTCCACTCATATTGCTGACCAGAAGAAACAGATTGAAAGGGCAGATTTAGTCAAATTCTGCTCTGTGCTTTTCCTTTGCTATTACCGTGCTTTATTAAGGGTGATGAGGGATCTATTCCTTTGCTCTCCCCCTTTCTGCTCCACTCAGTCATCCTTCAGACCAGGTAATATATAACTCCATTCATTGTGATGCTAACGAGTTCTATTTAGCTGTATTTAACTGGATATCATGACTCCATGTGATGACCTTTCACTCCTGGGAAGTAGTTTTAAATTTGATCCACAGTAAAGGAAAATCCCTCTAATTCATTGGCTGTGAAAGGTCACAAGTGAAATATGTTCTGATGGTATCTGCTGGTGGTTTAGTTCTCAGTATACCTGAGCATCAGGCTGGTCTGAATCAGCTTTTGTCTTGACAGTCTGAGTACCAAACACCCTGAGAAAGCACTGTGGAAAAGGCAGCCAAAAGCATCCAGTGGTGCCAATTGGTACAGACAGCATTTGGAGAGGAGATGCCACATTGAACTCAAAGCACACGCTACTGAGGTCTAAACAAGGTCCTCCTTAGCTTGATATAGCATTTAAATATTCTAGTTAACAAGGTTGTTTTGTTTTTCCTTAAGATATTACAAATGCAAATTAAATCATGCATCTGATAGAAACACAAAGATCTCATGTGCACACGAGGCAATTACACTACAGTATATGATTGTAAATTTGACTTTCAGGACAAAAATGGGTAGAAAGGGAAAAAAATAATGGGCAACTAAACCCATACGAACACAGTGATACTAGAACTTGACAAAAACCTTTTCTCCCCTTTGCTAAACAGCGTAAGCCATTCAGCTTAAGATACCAAAATAAAACACTGCAATGAAAACTAATGTTACCCTTCAGCCCACAGAAATGCATTTATTTATCTGTCCTCACTGAAACACTTAGCATTGTGATACCATATGCTCTGCACAGGGCGGGAAGCAGTGCTGTCTCATTTGTTTTTCATTACTGATTGTTGACATGATAGCAAAATCTAGAGGTACAAACGCAAAATCAAAACATGCTTAAAAATGAATATTGTTGCTAAGTGAAGACTTGGCTGATTTGCAACTGTGAAAGTACTGAATAAGAAACCACGTAAGACAACACAAAGCCTGCTGGGGTTGGGACCATGGCCTCAGGATGGTGAGCAACCAACCCCTATGACTAACAACACGTGGTTGCCTCCATCCTAGCAGAACAAGTGACAGCTATAGGAAGAGAACACGAAGCAGTGGGTAAAAGAGTTTTTGAAATGCAATAGCACATGAGTATAGCAAATGTAGCACATGAGAATAGCAAAAATAATTCTGTGACTAAAAGAAACCTCTTATTTGTCTCATCTAGTTAGAATTACACTCACAGCATGCCAAGGGCCTCCCCAGATCACACTTAGCTTCCAGTGAGCTCTCTGCACTTACCTAAGAAAAAAAAAAAAAACAACAAAAAACAAACAAACATAACTGGGAGCTATTGCAGAAAACAATCCTACAACAAAACTAACAAAGCTATATCCCAAGTACAGCACAATTAAGGAACTCTCAGTTTACTGCTACTGTTGACTGATGGTCAAGAGGTTACTTGTGTCCAGCACAGGAGAAGAGGGACAGTGAACATCAGGAAACTGGAAGCTTGATGTCTGCTCCAGCCTGCTCTGAGATACATCAAATCTAGGACACCTCTAATCTACTTCAGCACAACACTGGGGCAAGGAAATGCAGCCCAGACTCCTATCTTGAGACATCCACTGTAGAAGGAGGAGCAATACCGAGCAAAACAACCCCAGCTAAAAGCTCTCAAGAACCTCAAGTTCAGCCAAGTTTCTTTTTTTCTTTTTCTTTTTTTTTTTTTTCTTTTATTTAATACTACTAAAAAGCAAAACAAAACAGCACAACAAGACTTAGTCCAAATGTGACCTTTGTAATGCAGTCAGAACAAAACAAGATGAGTAGTGCACAGAGACCCAGCCCTTGAAGTCTGTGACCTAAAATACAGAAGAAATGCATGGGGAGATGAGTTAATAAAACACACCTGCAATAACTTCTTTTGGAAATATGCCTCAGCTGAAGTACCTGGCTTCACTCCCAACACTTATAAACAATTCCCAAATGTCAGGGATTGCTGTTTAACAGACAGCACTGTTTCCAGGGGGTCCTAAGAAAAACTGAACTGACAGATTTTTTTCTTCTTTGAAACACTGTAATAACTTATAAAGCTGTCAAAGTGGTTTTTATTATTATTATTTAGAACATGCTTCTACATTAAGTTCTTGTATGTCAAATTTTAGCCAGCAGCTAATTCTTACAGTGAAATGATAAACTCCAGAAAGCTGAGAGTACACAGAGGTTTCAACAGCTTTAATTGATTTTGTGTGTTATGTGGAATATCTTCTCATCTAACACTGTCACAAAAAACCCCAAGTCTTGTCTCAGTTCTGATATACAGCTGTCATGAAGGAAGGTCTAGTCTGATCTGGGTTATACACTAAGAAATAGATGCACATAAAACTAAAAGAAGCAGAAAGCAAATTTTCTTGTTATCTATCTTTATGGAATCTTCCATACTCCTTAAAGACATCTTTTATTTTCATTTCTGTCACATGCCTTCCTTTTCCCTTTTTGTTTTAAAACCAAAAATCTAAACACAGTCATGGATGAAGAAGCGGTGTGCTGAATTCGTTGTTTGACCCACAGCATAGCACAGAGACAGCTGAGCAAGCAATAAATGATTAACCTGGGTACCACAAATGTTGTAGCCACCCGAGCTACCTCTAGGATGTCTTGCACACACATCTGTAAACTTTCACCACTGTGCTTCTCATTTTCCTCTTATCCAATGGCAGCCAGTGAAATCTGCAGGTCCAGAATAGGACTGCAGCCATCCTGTGCTATGGCCGCATTGCAGCAAGGTGCTGAGCACCTCAACTCTGAGCAACTTCCAGAGGAACTAAAGGAGCTCAGTACCCTGCTGGGCTGAGGTCAGGCTGACTAATGCCGTGGGTGGATGCTTCCTGAAGTACTGGTACATTCACCGAGGCTTGGGTTCTCTGCCAAATAAACGCCAGCTAAGGAAGTTACGGCTGCATGGAGGCTTTCTTCTGTGTACATGTTCAATTTAAAACAAAAAACAAAAAACCAACCTACTGTAAGTTTTGCATTCATAAACTGATGTTCCCCTTTGCCTTCCTCTTTTGCCCTCTCTGACTTCTGCCCTCCCTCCTCAGCTGCCAAGAAAGTGCCCCTTTGTGCATGGAAATGCCCAACAGTTCACAGAAGTTAACTAGAAAAGACACATTCAGCCACTTTCTGTCAAAGTGCCTTGACACTTTCCTTTCTGTCCCAAGTAGCCTTTTGCTTTGGAAGGACCGCCATCAAACACCTCCCCCCTTTCACCCTCCTCTTGAACTTATCCTGCAACACAGTGCAAAATAAATAGGAGGCCCCCACTCTCCCCAGCCCCCAGTCTTTGCTGTAGTATTTTTTGATGCCATCTCTGCTATTAATTTTATAGAAGACACCTGCAAATTCCAGACAAGTGCAAGATGCTGCCACCAGCATTATTTTCATAGAACTCATATTCCTCTGTTATCACTTTTCACTTTTTTCTCCATATTGTTTTTTTCTGTGGCTTGGCTTCCCTGGCTGTGGGAAGGGGTCCTACTATCCATGAAATTCTGGGCATGGGTGGCTTACTAGAATGGACCATGTCACCCACACGGGTGTGAGGACAGAGCAACACATGCTGCCCAGTGCACTGCAAGCACCAGGGGCAGAGCCATTCAGAGCAGAAGTGAAGGGCTGATCATTTGCTTTGAAAACAAATACTATACAGATTATTTCAAAGTCAAACCAGACAGTACTGAAATACAGCATCATTTTGTTCACGTCTTTTGGATGCCCATCTCCACTTAAAAAGACACTGAGCAGGTAGCACGACTCCCATTAAGCTGTGGTACATTGTAACAACCATCAGCAGTGCTATTTAACTACACCTTAGGTTTTGTGCAGTATAAAGCTTTTTGAGACAGGCTAGGGAACAGGTCCTGTGATGGGTGAAACAACAGACGCTAACCCAAATCCAGTGTTAATGGGCAAATTTATCTCTGGATTCCCTTTAGCCAGAAACTGAGAGGCTTTGTCCCATATATTTCATCTGGCTAGAAATTACTGGACATTTTACACAAGGATGGGCTCTTTGGAATTTGTAGCTATGTATTTTTAATACTGTCAATAAACTACTTCCTTGGGACACAGAAGGGCAATAATGGGAGCTGTTAACAAAGTGTGAAAAGAAACGGGCAAGCAAAGGTTAATCACATGGCTGTCCACTAATGACCTCTCCAGCCCCGAGTTTAAACCCTCCGCTACTTGTAAAGACCAATCACGTGAATAATTTCCTGTCTGAGGTAGTCTTTATGGTTAAGAATAAAAGCTGAGCTTATTGTGAAAAGAAAGTGCTCAGCAGGGGAGAAGGTTATTATTTTTAAGCTGATCTAAACACCTGGGTTTCTCAGTAGACCCTATTAAACTTCCTCCATTATGTCTAAATATTTCAATCATTCCTACCACAGTAGTAAATTAGTGTATTACTGCTTAAAGCAGATAAGCCCTAGCAATGGGGACATCCTAAGCTGATGCTGCTCACCCACCATGAAGAGACCCATGCAGCCTGGAAGCATAACCGTTCTTTCCCCATGAGTAAAGCAGCAAGGCCTGATGCCATTCCAGAATATCATCTCCTTTTGGTGTGCTGAGGTGTGAGAGGAGCATCGGTTCCTACTGATAACAGGACTGCAGCGTGGACTGAGGCTGGGGCATGGAAGGGCTCCTGGAAGCTGCTGGGGCAAAGCTGGCCCTGAAGCTGCACAGCGTAGGACAGCAGATGGGAGGACTTGTTGCCATCTCTGCTAGATACCTCCAGCAGCAGCCAGGCAGAAAGCAGACTGCAGAGATAGGAGATGCTCCTGCTTAAAGATTTAGCTTTCGCACAGCAAGAAGTTCTGTGAGAGAGAGAAAAATAACACTGTTCTGGGCAGCAGCACACTGTGCCCTACTCCCCCTTGCATCTCCTCTCACCCTCATTTTATTCATGAGATTTTTTCTCCTCCTGGAGTTATGATCCTGGAAAATGACTGAAGATCAGACTGCACACAGAGGGGGTGGCAGCCTCTCTCCTTCCCACCACAGCTGCTGGGGTCCCGACAGCAGCACATCACCACCCAAGGAGGCAAGAGCTGCGTGCTTTCCCTGGCCAACCCACCCTGCCCAACACCTGGCAAAGCAGCCCTCCTGAGGCTCTGCACGACATGTATGCTGTCTTGCTTGTGCTTTATGTATGGCCTCATGTATAAAGAATGCCAGATCCTCAGCCAAGTCCAGTTTATCTCAGAGTAAACTGCACTTATGTCATTTACTTCAGGCCTGATTTACACACATCAAACAAAATACCTGCAGATCTTTTCCCTTCTCAGCTTCCTCAAAAGGAACTCACTTGGCACATTTAAGCCAAAGCAGCCTGCAAGAGGTGTAGAATCAGTGTGATATTTTAGCTCAGGTCAACATAGAGTGCCCACCTTGCAGTCTCTGAAGGGGATGGTATTATATCTTAAGAATCTGTTTAAAACACTGCCTAGGAACTGTTCGATATCACACGGGTGGTGGTATTGCTTTTTCTGCTTACTAAATGGAATCCTTCAGTTTTCCAAGTGAGAGCTAGAAAGAAGCTCTTCTGTTCTGTAAACAACTGTGTGTCCAGTTTCCATGCACGGATACCCAATTTGTGCATGCAACTGTAGTTATTGTGCATTCGAATGGGGCACACCACTAGTCACGGGCCTGGGCTTCTTGCCAGTTTAAAAGTCAGCCCTTCTGTATGTAGAAAGAGAAAGCAGTATCCAATAGAAACAGTACTCTGCATGTACTCAGAGCTCTTATTCAGGGTTCTCAGAACAATGTCTAACTGTTAATCTTCCCAACATGGCCATGAGGCAAGGGAATATTTTATCTACATTTTTACAGTCAGAGGAAGCTGAGGTTAAGTGACTTGCCCAAGGTCAAAAGACAGATTTAATGACAGGCTCAGGATCTAGCCATGAGAATACACTGTCCTGACACTGGGCTGCTGCACCTTGTGGTGGACGAGGAGTAAATATGTCCTTCCCATAACATCCAGGCAGTGCCATTTACTAAAGGTCTAATCCAAGGAAGCTCAAACAAAAATCTGCAGTGGTGCCAAGATTAGGGAAGTATCTCCTCTGTGGTCAGGCTTTTTTTGTGTTGTAAATTCAGAGGCTGAAATTTCCAGAGATGTGGATGCCCAATTTCCGCTAACATTAATAAGCTGATGTGTCCAAATCCTGTGGGCAGCTTTGAAAGCCTGTTTGTGCTTTCCCTCTTCCTACTATTCAAGCATAGAGTAAGGTCAGGGCTTTCCCATACCCTCTCCCTTCTCTGCCGGTGGAAAAATTCTGGCCATACCTTCACTTACTCTGCAGTGAATGGATAATGTCACTGGGGATTGATTGATCTAATACCCACAAAAGGCCAGAGGAGAGATTCCCTTGGTTGCCACAGATACTGGATCGGGACCTTATCTTTTTATGGCATCCATACGACTCCCACTATTTTAATATCTGAACATCTTATGGTTTATAATATACGCCACTTCCTAACTCACCCACGAGATACAGAGGCAGCATTAATCACTTAATCTCATTTTACAGATGATGAACTGAGGCATATTGGCTCCATACTCATTGTAGTCTGAGCTACTCAGGAGACTCTGGGCAGAGGCAAGAGGATGAGCTAAACACCTGCAGTCAGAGATTTAGATGGTCTTGGGAGGGAATACCACAGCGAGAACTAACAGCTCTTTGAAAAGTGCCGGTTTAGTGCAAGGGAACCTGGAAGACAAG
Organism: Centrocercus urophasianus; assembly: GCF_019232065.1. Classification (NCBI taxonomy): domain Eukaryota; kingdom Metazoa; phylum Chordata; class Aves; order Galliformes; family Phasianidae; genus Centrocercus; species Centrocercus urophasianus. The sequence continues at coordinate 7,329,798 of NW_024884744.1, read as the reverse complement.
GCAGTGAAAAGCCCTTCCTTCCAGCCAGCAGCTGCTCAGTGAGATCAGTCCCCTCCCAGATGACTTGCCCAACACCATGGAGAAAGACTGTAGCAAGGAGGAAATTGAATCCCAAACACAATCATTAGATTTCTTTTTCTCGGACTGATTTCAGGTAAAGGAATTTTTTTTATTAAGGCAGAAAAAATGGTTGTAAGTTAAAAACTCGCATGGATTAGTAACTGGGAATCAGCAGCCTGGCTCTTGAGCTCTGGCCTCTTTGACTTCCCTATGTTTAGATGTTCAGGCCCTAATGAGTTGATCTCGTTGATCTTTAGGTACCTATTCATATGCAAATACTGGCATTCTGCTTCTGCTAAACAGTCTTTGTATTAACACATGAAATAAATTTTTAAAAAAGAAAGTCAGTCTGTGGTAAATCCTCATGCTTCAATTTGTTTGCATTTGGATAAATGATCACAGACCCTCTTTATATGATCGACTTGCTGTACCCCTGCTAGGAAAAGGAAAGGAGGGGAAAGAAATCCGACTTCTAATCTCTTCCACATCATTGTAAATACTTTGTCAAAGCAAAAATTGTCCAAGACAAACTAGATAAAGGCACAAAAATATGCTACTGCCTCTGCTTCCTGTCTGTGGTCATATTTAAAAATTAACAAAGAAGTGTCCTCACTCCAATGCCACAAGTTGGTGAGGCTACCAAATGACTAGATCTGTTCTCACAGGCTCCAAAATCACGGCTTGCCACAAAAAGGATGCTTTTTCGGGGGGAGATTTTGCAAGTTCACAGAGTATGTGTGTGTGAGAGAGACATGTACATTACCATGCCATGCCAGAACACACTCAGGAGATTTTGAGCGTGAATCCTGACCCCAGTAGTCAATGAAAAGCACTCAATGACTTCAAAGGGTCCGAGATTTCACCCATCGTTTTTCAGAATCTGAAGCTTGCAATCATTAGTGGTTTGCTCTGGATAAAACTGGTGACTGCAGTGCAGTAAAGTTAAATGGGAATTTCTTTTGGCTTTGCAGCAAACTTACACTACCCCCGTTTAAACCCTGCATATCATCCAGTTGTGTATATAATGATCCACAGGAGGTGTATATCTATAATTAGGTTAGCCACAGAGAGTACTCTGAACTATCAGAAGTACAGGAAAACTGTTGCTCAGAACATATCCAGGACGCTGTGCATATGTGTATATATATATATTCATGAATGTGCACACGTACTTAAAGCTTTCAAAAGACCCCTGGCCTTTATTTGAACAACTTGCTTGGAATTGTAGCTGAATTTCATTTGTTGAAGTAAAGCTGTTTAGGAGCAAATGCAGGTTGCAACAAAATGTTAGGAACAAACTGTCCAGGATCTTCTTTCACAACAATCCCACGCGCTTACAAATCTCCCTTTAAGAATAAAGTGGTAGTGCAAACACCTAATTAAAAAAACGGCTTGTATTTGGAGTTACTAATTAAAAATCCTCATGTTCCCCCGACTTTTTCCCCCCTCTGTGGAAATCTGCAAGTTATTTAATTGAAGTCCCATTTTGTCGGTGCAGATGCACGAAGTGTCTGAATCATCAAACAGATTTAGGGTGTTTTGATTGTTGTGTGTGCCTCATTGCTATTCCCAGAATGTCGAGCAGAGCTTATGCTGATCGGCAGGACTTAGAAGCATGAAACAGTAAAAGAGTCCTTTCTTCTCATCCCAGCCCCATCCCCCTTGCCCCCCTGGATTTACATTGAAACTTTGCCAATCTCAGATCGCACTCTGTCTGCTGCCTCTGCATTAAAATGGAGCCGGCTTGCCCGTCTCTTTGGCCCCCACTCCATCTTCAGATTCCCCTTCACTGCCGTAAGATGCCCCTCATCTTGCTTCAGCAAAACTTCTTTAAGAAGACAATTTGATTTTCTTGCTCCTTCCTTTTTCGTTTTTTAATAAATACAAATCCTTCTCTGTTTTTACATTTGTGCGCTGCGTGAAAAGAAATGAGACGGAGGGAGAGGGAGGGAAGCCTGTTTTCGTCTAGAGGTGAAAACAGCCTGGTGAGCAGCAGGTGCAAAGCCCCAAAGCAGCTGCTTGCTGCTCTCAAGTTGAAGCGCCTTGGTCCCCCACCCTCCACGCCAAGAGCACTTCATATAATCCTCTCATGCAATTCACACTGTAATTGCAGATATCCAGACTGCTAGGGCTCATTTTATTATTATTTTTACTGATAACAAGATCTGCAAACAGAAGACCAGTCATATTAATTAGTTGTATGTCACTAGGCAGCTTCTGCAGAAGCAAGTTGGATTCTTTCCCTTTCTTTTTCTTTTTCATTTTCTTTTTTTTGATGGGGGTGGAGAGCACAACTGCGTGCCCCCCCCCTACTTCTCCTCCTTCTACCCCCTTGAAGGCCACTCAGAGTAGAACACTGGGAATTTTTCCTGCTGGCTCTATAGTTTAGGTCCTTTTATTGTCCTGCCTGCCCCATTCACTCCTGGAGATGAAGCCTGTTGGATGGGTGCTAGCAATGAAGATTAGTGTCTTGAGGACCAGCTTGTTTTCTCAAGGCTCTGCTTGTTACATTGCTAATTATGGGTCTATGGGATCCTTTTCTGATATTTGACTGAGAGGCATGAATTACTGTGTAATCATTTCCCACTGGGGAGGGGGATCTTTTTATTATTATTATATACCTCTAGACAACTTTTCAGTAGCTTTTATTTTAGTAATTGCTCTTCCCTGTAATCCAGGAATTCTTATTTTTTTAATCACATTATGAATTTCACAAACACTAGTTAAAATGTTAATTACTGGTAAATACACACTTCTTTTCCCTTCTGTTCAGAGTGAACACAGATCCTATGAACGTGTTGTTTGTCATCTGTACCCCTTATGTGTTATCTTTGTCTAATAGGACACTGTTTACAGAATGAAAAGACTGAACATGGACATTTGGCTCCAAACTTTTGGTTTAAATTAAGCCTTAATGAGTTTATGCTTTTTTTCTCAGTAAGATTTTCAAGCCAGAATATGAAGCAATAAAAGTCAGTTTGATGGCACTACTATTTTAAAAAACTTGAACAGATTTTGCAGCACTGGGTTTCTTTATTTAGTAGCAGAAAGTCTCATCCAGTTGCCATGAAGTCAAGGCAAATTTCCCACTGACTCAATGAAATTCCCATCAGCATGGAAGCCCAAATGAGATTCTTCCCAAGTACATTGATGGCACACACTGATTCCAACAGACCAGTGTGTTTCTAAGCAGACGTAAGCGGAAAGGAGATTCACGTACTGGTTTTATGTCTAGAAATCCTTTCAATTTGTCTTGAAAATGCACTGTGTGTGATTCCCGCAGCACTGTAGTTACTGAGATCTTTCATTGAGGCTGCCATCTCAGGTTTTGATTAAAAAAAAAAATCTGCACGGATCATTGCAAAAAAGTGGTTTGGAAGACTCAACAGCTCCAATATCCTTCCTGTAAGGATGCTGTTAGAAAAATTATGTTTGGCCTGCACAGCTTTAAAGATGCTAATGGCAGATTGACGCAGTACTGGAAAGGTGGGGAATAACCTGTTTCTGGGATGGAAAAGTGAATTATGACCAGGGTGTAAAAGAGAACAGTCTAAAGCTGATTTAATCTGAGCCGCACTATCTAAGATGCCAAAGGCTTATTCTGGCAATGAGGAAGAGACAGAGTATGGGTGCAGTCTGGGGACTCCTGCTTCTCATAGGCCACAGCCCATATGTCAGGATGTTGAGTTTCACACTTTTTTATGGCTTTTTCAGTCCCTCCAAAATTGGTATGGCATAAACTTTCAGCTGATATTTGAAGGCCAACTGCACTGTTAAGCGTGTTGTCAGAACCCAGTGGCACCATGGACAATAATCCATCCAAAACAAACTGTGCTGGCACAAACTGCCATCATTACACTGTCCCATAAATGGATACTTGCCTGAATTAACATAACAGCCCTGAGCTCTGCGGGCTCTACTATGTTGCCTAGGAAGTCGCATGGCTCAAGTCCCATTTGTTTCTAAAGCAGACTTGGTAGCTTCCTCTCAAGTTTCAGCCCACAGAGCTGCTGGACTTCTAGCAAAGTAAACACTTCAATGCAGATTCTCAGCAGTTAGTCCCCAAGTGCTTTTCCCTTGGGGGCACAATAGGGACACCCACAAACTTTCAAAATAAACATAATTCAAGGTGACAGTGGCACACCAGGACTTGCATTAAGGATACGTCAAAAGAAGTAAACTGCAGGCTGGCAGAATAGAATATAGCAGGTCAAATGGTATGGTATGAAAAAAACCTACTTGGCTTCATATAAAACTTTCTAACAGTTCAACTGGTTCAGCAAAAGTGCTGTCAGTTGTACAACTACCGTGAATTTAATTGATTACGTCTAAAGAGTTCTTATTCCTTGCCATTAGAAATGTGAACATCTTAGAGACGCTCCTGAAGATGAGATTCATTATGCTAAAAAGTTACCACGCCTGAATATTTCCTTAAGAAACATATTATTCCATCTCTAATAAATTAAAATAGATCAAATAAACAGCTCCAAAAGTTGGAAAACATGATTTACTGCCCATCCAATTATGCCTAGCTAGAGTGGTCCATACAATTTTCCATTACAGCTGTTATGAACTGTGGGTGGTCCTCTCCACTGTACTATACGAGCTGGAGCACAATTAGGCACGTTAGGGACTGTCACCATGTTTTAGGATCTTCTAGTTCTTGTTCATTGTAACTACACTGCTGTGCACAATGTGGCATTTGAGGTGACCTTTTGAGCAAAAGTCCTTGTTTCAGAGATATCAGAAATTGGAGAAAATCAGTTTGATATAGAAACAAAATTCTTTAACTCTTCTGAGCAGATACAATCAAAACTTTGGGTGCCAATATACACGCCGCTCTCTTGCTGGAACCAGTCTATAGCCTTAGTTGGGCTTTCAGGTTTTTCTTGTTCATCTGTGTTTATTTATCTATTGATATTTTAAAAAATAATAATACAGGATTGTCTGTGCAGTAATCACCTACCCAGCGCTCTGGTTTGCTATTCATTTATTTACTGTTCCAGTGCAGCTTGGATAGAATATTGCAAAACCTTAAGTACCCAAGAACTTCCTTGGTTCTTTTCAGAAGAATCTCTTTTTTATTCAAATCAAAGCAATAAAACCTAAACAGCTTCTCTCTCTTCCCCATCCCAATGTATACATACTTTCCAGTAGTTTCAGAACTACACAATCTCTCTACAGAAATGAGCTCATATTTTTATCTCATTTACTTACCACGTTTGAGCAGTACAGACAAGCTGCAATGGCAATCCTTCCACAGCAAATCAGGAAGGTATAGCATCAGTCTGGGAAACCAGTGGAATGAAGCAGCCATGCAAGCAGGATTTTCAGAAGGCGAGTCCCACAACACCTGCAGAGGTGAGAAGACAATTTTAGAAAGCCCAGCAATGAAAAAGGAGTAAATGTCTGGTTTTGCACAGTCTTGCTTACTGCTCTGGCTGACCTCTGGAAGATGTCTGCAGGGGCAGAGGTTTGCTTACATGCTTTGTGCTTTTTAAGCATCAAAGGGCTCATCCATAGCCAGATGAGGTCTGATCCTTATGGCCTAGTTATAACAACCTGAAACAAAATCACCATTGAGCTATGTCTTTCACTCGGGAGAATATCATTTTCATGCTGTCTCTCTGCAGTGCTCTTCTTTGGGCTGACGCCTACCAACCCATTCCAAAGAGTGGGACTAGATCACTGGTGTGGCCATTGTGGTGACACCACCCCAAACGTGTTGCCTGCAGGACTGCAGGCAGGAGCTCTCATGCTCCTACATTTGCCTGCATCTTGCTGCTGTCTCCTGCACCAGGATGATCCTCGTTATTTGATGCTTGCACAAGTCCTGCTCTGTGTCCAGTGCTTTTAGATGCTATAGTAAAGCTACTAGACATAATATAAACCTAAATATAACAGTATTTGGGCAGGCAAGCACCTCCCTGCAATTTGTGCGTGCACCACATACAGATAACATGTTTAAAATCTGCTTGTGGCACTAAGGTTGTAAGTGCTTTTGAGGCCTGAAAGCAGTGGGAAAAAAAAAACAAATCAACATTAAAGCAGTCCACCAAAGTACACTGATGTACAACAGTAACGTACCAAAGTTCACAGGCCCAACAGGGCACAGGCATTCCCAAAACATTCAGAAAAATTTCAGCTGTTGTGCAATTACATCATGCTGTTTTTACCACTCCTTCTATCCAGACAACTCCAAAGTAGAACTAGGGCATCATCCAGGCAGACAGTATAAAAACACATGAGAAGAGACAGACATCTTCATTTCAAGGAATTCAAATAGATCCTTACAGGTGAAAAATGGAAAGAGGACGTAACAGGCAAAGAGACTTGCCAGAGGTAATAGATGAGATCAATACCTCGGGCTTTAGCTTGCCAGTACCATGACATGTCCACTGCTCTTTGAAAGTTTGATTTCCCTGTCAACGTATTCACTTATGACACTGACTTTCTGCTCACACCAACAATGAGAACACAGGACCTCCGACCACAGTCAAAATAGCATAATACTGTCTTGTTGAGGTCTTTGGTCGGTAATGCTGGGTGAGAGTGAGAGTGAGTTCGCTCTGAGTGAGAATGGAGCAATTTTGAAAGTTCATAAAACAGAGCCAGCAGAGTATGTCAAATAAAAGTGTGCTTCAAGACATAATAAGTATAAGAAGTATAAGTACAGTATTTTCAAGGAGCGCTCGTAGCTAAGCGTCAGGATATCTGGTTATAAAGCTCAGATACCTACTGGGGGAAAAGCAATTGTTTTTCTTAACAAACAGAAGCAAAGTCTGCATCATAAGGAAACCATGTTCTAGAAAATTGTAAATAGTAACAATTTTCACAGCCAAATTATGGACCTGATATTAAGCACCACTCTTCCATATTTTGCAACTGGATCCTGTTCTTTCCGCACTCATCTCATGCATGCGTAAAGCAGGAGGGCAGCCCCCAACTTTATCAGTGCTCATGCTTGCTTCCCGTCATGAGTCAACCTCACTGGCACGTAAGTGCTTCTATTCATTTTTATAAGCCAGGAGGAACTTGTTCATCAGAGTTCATCACGGCTCTGTATTTTTTCCCCTCCATTTGATTTTAAGAGTGGGCCAGCCCCAATATTGGAAACTCCTCCTGCCTGGTTTCTTTTCATTCTCTCTTTCTTCCTTCCTTCCTTCCCCCTTGCCCCCTCCCTCTGCCTCCTACTCTGTCCCCTTCAGAAGCCCTCAGGATGACACTGCTCATTGATGCTTCTCCTTCATTAGCATTTCAGCAACTTGGCTCAGTAGTTTCAGAGACAATCCGTCATGAGAAAACTGAAGAATGTGCCCTATTTGCATGATTCTGTGCCAGAATGCAACTTTTTCTCAGCTGTTCATTGTGTAATTTCCCCTTCCCTTCAACTTTCCCATGAAGTCCCAGAAATCATATTATAGAATTCCAGACCAGCTGAAATGCTCCGAAGATTAGTCTTATGGACATTTTAAACCAACCTCCCAGCTATACAAACAGAATCACATACATGAAAAACACGGTTTTACTTTCTGTTATTACAAAAAGCAACGTGCCTTAGATGAATAAAGTGCTTTGAATTTACAAGGAGGAATTTATGCCCCATGATGAGAATGATCCAATAATTGTTGTGAAACCTTAGGCATATTTTTAACTTCCACTTGTCCTTCCTTAATTATTTTATTCCCCTTACAATTAAATGTTTGTAATCCATTTTGAGAGTCTTTCTGACATGAATGGATATGCAAACAACTTGATTGAAATGCTCAGTGCATATGACTAAAAGTTACTGGCTCTCACACATTAGCAGAACAAATCAAGCTTTTGGTGAGTTGGTTTCAGAAATCAAAAAGTGGTTTATAAAAAGGGACAGGCAGATAAAACCTGCTTCTAATTACTTTGTTGAGGGCATCAGAGTTTGTAAAAATAAAGAGTTGATTATATTAAAAGTAAGCAAGAAACTGAAAACTGGTGTAAAGCAACCAAACTACTTTGTCAATTAAAATGTATCCCATTAGGAAAATTAGGCACCTGTTCCACAAAAGCTGGACAATAGCGCATGGGAGGAGAACACTGCATTTTAACAATCTGGTTGCTAATTAAATTCTTTACTTTTTCCTACGTACACCAATAACTATCATTTTTCCCATGTAATTTTTAACCTACCAAAACAGAACTTGTTTTTAGTTGTTTTGCCAATGAAGAACAACAAAAAAACCCCCCAAGATTTCTTCTTTCACAGCCATTGCACAGAAAATACAAACATATAAATACACATTTGATGCATAACAAGGAAAATAACCTTTAAAACCAGATGCATTTTAAAATAGATTTGTATCCCCCCTACTCCTAGTTGGTTGTGTGAAAAGCACCCTTGCTGACTCAGGTAAGTATATTGAACAAATGCACACACACCCACACACCATATGAGCATATAGTTATCAATGCAGGTGTGTATGTATTTATGTATACATGTTAATAAAACCCCATCAAAAAGCTTGCCATCGCCATAAGCAGATAAATTAGAGTCCTTCAGATGTGAACGGTAAGTTTTTTGGTGAGAAGCTCACACGGTGATTAGGGTTTGGTTGTGGAAGATTGCATTAATTATAGGTGACTGGTTTTCCTCTCAGAGGACAGCTCAGGTCCCCCTGCTCCCCCTCGGCAGCTCATCTTAAATTGTTGTCTAACCTTTTCCTTAATTCAGCTCATCTTGAGCTGATGGGAACTGCTTTCATTCCACCTCTTGTGGAGGTAATGAAACAATCTTCTTATTCACTTGGTTCCTCTGAGCCGGTGACACACAACAAAAAACCCAGGGCCCTGATTAATGGCCGCTAATTAGCAATGTTAATGACCAGGTGTCCAAGAGCATGGCCAGCTCCTCTCAGCATGGAGTGATCCCTCAATGAGGGCCCTGCAAATCCAGCCTCAGTGACCCTTCCCCTCAGCTGCCAGTAATGAAGCTGAGCTCTCTCATTACACCCAGGAGAGGCGCAGGGGGAGGCCTAGGTCTCGAGAGCCAAGCCTTTTCCTTCGGGTCTAGTGGGCCTTCCATTAATTAAGGTCAGCATTTTTGCCTCCCTCCCTCGCCTTCTTCCCCCTTTAAAAAACAAAACAAAAAAAAAAAGATTTGGGGCAAAGGGAGGTTTAGCTCTTTTGGCATACTCTGCTTTCGAAGTGATAAAGATGCTTTTTCCCAGTGTGCTCAGGCTGCCAGCAGCCCCTTCCTCCCTCTGGGGTCAGCAGCTCTGCTCCTGCCCTGGCTCTGGGGCACCTCTGGGTAGAGCAAAAATGGGCATGTATGGGAGGGTGCACAACTGGTGCTGGTATCTGCATTAGCAGAGATAAAAGTCACGTTTATCAATTAAAAAGTCAACACTCATCTTCATGGATCAGACTGGTCACAAATAAATATCTTGATGTATAATTATTCAGTGAGATTAGTAATACTTGTGATTCTCTGTTATTTTAGATGTATAACAAGTGACCTGAAGCCTAGCATACCATGTTGGGATATTTGTTTTGGCTGCGGTTTGCAACTCCCTTCATACAGCAGCTCTGCTCTCTGCCTCCTGTTGTGGGGCCAGGAAGGGGAGCTCGCTCTGTCCAGCCCTGGCCCCAGGACAGGGACGGGCACAAGGCTGCCAGCTGCTGTCTGAGCCCCTGAACATCCATCCCCATGCCAGCCTGTCAGCAGGGCTGTGGGTGACTACAATAGCTTATAAGTTGTAGAAACCTGTATTGTTTTTGGTTTTCTTTTAATGGAGGGGAGATAGTCTATTAGTGCATGCAGCACACAGGTGCAAAAAAGAGCCAAGTCTTCAAGGAGACAGAATGGTTTCATTTTTGCTTCAACAAATTAGCAAAAGTAACCAATAGTTTAAATGTTAACAGCTACGTGAGGGAGGAAAGTTCTGCAGTATACCTGCCCACAGTCTCTGTGCTCCTCAAAAGCTGAAGTTTCTGGAAACTGTTTGATTTCTTTGCTTTTAGTTTGACCAAGTAAATATTTTATTTTCATTTGAGAGATTATTGCCAGAAGTCCATCCTTTTTCTCAGTTGTGGACTGTAAAATGAAGGCATGTAATTAACATGCATGTTGGGAGGGAGTGGTTCAGGGAATTGATGGGGTGATATGAAGCCTTTTACTCCAGGTTGCATCTCGAGCTGGAAGTGACAGAAAGTTAATACTGTAAGAATGCCATTTGGTGGCTGCTCTGCGATAAGGGGAGCCTAGCTTAATGTGTCAGCACCTTCACAAATGCATTGCCAGTGGCTGGAGAGGTAGCTGGATACCACACTGCACCAGTTGTTTTCTTCTAAATCCTAAAGCGGTGATTTCTATCTCACCGAGTAATGCTGTTTCCTCCCAAATGACAATTATCCCTTGCTCTCTTGACTGTCTGGGCATTACAGTGATGTTCTAATAGGACAAATTAATATCAGGTTGATAATGCATTTGAATTTCCAAGTGAAATTTAATGACTTATAAAAAGAAAAAAAGCACTGCCCGCTTCATGTGACCTGCCTGCTCTCTGATCCACTGCCTGTGTAGCAGGAACATTTTGGGACTGCTGGCTGGGGGCCTGGGTTCCAGAAGTGATGCTCTACTGACACACCTGCACTCAGCTCCTGGACTTCCATGCTTAACTAAAGCGCTAAACTTTTGCTTTTCCCTCTTTAGAATATTCTATTTGCACCCAACTTGTCTAGAAAAAATCCTTGCGAGGCATACGGGTTCATTCCCAGCCGATTAGTCGCTCTCCATGAGCTCAATGGAGTTTCTAAGAGGATGCGGCCTGGAAATGGTGCTGCTTTCACCTCGCACACAGCAGGTTATTCAGTAAGGACCCGCTCTGGCTCTGGCTCTCTTCACCTGAAACTGTAATCCTTCAGTAGGTCAGCTGTCTTTTAAAAGGTGTTTTTGAACCTGACGTGGATTTTGGATGAAGGTTTAGGTCTACTCCTTATCCAGAGGTGTGCATTGATTGTCATTACAGATAAGAAAAATTCAGTTCTCAGCTCTCCCAGTGACCTGTTGAGGCACTCTGGATAAGTCATGTATGGCCAATGAGGTGGAAAGATGATATAGGAATTATGATTTTAGATATAAAAGCTTTACAAAAATTTGTCAACATTTAAAACAAAAGAGAAAATTCAAGTAATCCCACCCCTCTGTGCCTCAGGTCCCTATCTATAATACATTTTCCTTCATCAAGGCAGACTGAAGCAAAGCCCAAACCTTCATGTGCATTTCTATGTCATCAAAATCCTTTTGATGGTGGGAAACCAATGGCGATTGAGGTCTTTAGTAATATGACATAAATTACAACTCAGTTTCAAAATATTATTTGCTCATTGAAACATCATTTCCAGTACTGTGCTGTTCATAAAGGCACAGGTAAACACAAAGCAACTCCTGCATACTGCAAGAGCTTTTGTAACTCCATCCTACACATCTAATTGATCAGCTATGCCAAAAAGAACAAAAGTCTTTCTATAGCTATCGTTATTATATTACAGGTTATGCAGATAAGGTTACAGCTACAGCCAGACACATTTTTTCCAAATAAACTTCTTTCACTGAGAAATACACATGATGATCACAACCTCCTGTGAATCAATACTGAGTTGTTGTTTTTTAAGGAAGAATATAAAACTGTTTTTATTCCAAATTTAATTGCAATCAATTAGAAACATCTAGGAACTTTGAAATGAATTTTAATGAAATATGAAACATTTTTTCAGCATTGTAGTTCACCAACATTTTGGATAAGATTTCACAGCAGACCTTTGCTGTTGCATACACAGCTGAAGTGAACGAGTTATCTGCCTGTCAACACTACTCACCCTTCTGCCTCCTGTACACTCATCCTTTCAGGCAGCAGCTGTAATGCCTTTTAAATGTACCTTTAAATCATTTTATTAATGTCACTGCCAAAGACATTGATCAAATTAAAAAAAAAAAAAGCCAACACAGTGTTCTCATTGCTCATTACATACTGGTAGTTCATTTATGAAAAGAATAGGAATCAAAAGCAAATTTTTGCCTGATTCCAAGCTTTCCCAGACATTTGGACACAGCTTCTGGTCAGTGTCCCACAGTGAAGGAAGAAAGGAGAAACACATGAGGGCAGCGACCACCATGTGGGCCAAATCCCAGTCACTGATGCCAAGGAAGTTCCAGCACTGACTTGTGTAGCAACAAGAGCTAGAAGCTTTGGAAGATCAGAGACATTTATGGAGTTGACAATAAAGATGCTAATTCTCCTTAATCCTCTAAGTCCCATGTTATGTGCAGTATGCTATTAAGTAAATTCTTCAGTAACAACAAAAAATCAGTCTCCAAAACTTCTGAAATCCTCTTGACACTGACTATACTTTCCTTTCTCACTGTCTAGGTTTATAGCAGTTGTAAACTCTCCCAAAAGGAGAATTCTCAGGAGCGCACAGCAAGCAAACAAACTTGCCCATAGTTCAGGCTGGATATTTTGATTGCTGGGTTAGTTTTTTGGCACATCTGACAATTCACTTGGAGACTAGAGTTCGCTGTGATTTTGTGTGTGCTTTTCCAGGGCTTTTCCTAATCCCTTTCTGTTACCGTTGTCTGCCTCAGTTTGCCTCACTGTAAAATGGACACATCACAACCTTTCCAACAAGATAACCTGAAGCTTCATTTGTTAATGTTTGCAAAGCAATTTGAAATGACTGATTCATAGCTGTGCTAAGTGCAATGCATTATTAACACACTAATTAGATAAAAATAACAACTAAGAAAGGAATTGTGTGGATTCTGATAAAAAGCAACTGGGAACAAGGGAAGAACCTTGCCCATTACTGAAGCACATAGCTCCACAGGCAAATTAAAACAAGGGCTCTGTCCTCAGAGTTTTGGGCAATCCAGGCTACATAATTGATTTGAGAAGAGCTACTCCAGGCTACTGTGTAATTACAGAAATATTTGCTCTTCTGGTTCCCACTCTCCTTGTCATGTTCTACCTCACTGCCCTTTACGCTAAAGCCTTTGTTGATGAGGGGACGGAAGCAGCAAGGACAAATAAAGCAATTAGCAGGTAGAGGGAATGCTACCAGTGTTAAAGGATAACACACAGCCTTTATTGGAACATTTACTGAGTAGCAGTCTAGAGCCTGCAGGACAGAAGGAAAAACAGATAATCCAGAAAAACAAAGTTTCAAAAGACCCTTTCTCATCTGTATGCTGTACTTGAGAAGACCTGGCAGCTGGAAAATATTTTTAGATTGTCTGTATCCAAAATATGATGATTTTACTTTAAATAACTAATTACAATTTTAATGAGTTTACCTTCCAACTTTTTTTTTTTTTTAATTTATAATCCAGAATCTCATCATCAGAGTGCTCTTCTCTTGTTTCAAGTGTTCGCTGGCAGTAAGCAAACAGAGTGATTGCTGAAGGGCTAAGGCTCTGTAAGTTGCTGCAAAGCCAGCCAGGAGAGGGAGCCAAGCTCTTGAACAAACCTTTCTTCCTGGCTCTCTGGCACCCTGGGAAGGAAGCTGAGCCATTTTGGCCAGGGCTCCACTGTGAACACAGGGCTTGTGTCAACACATTGCAGAGGAAGGGATGAAAGTGACCGGGAGACAAAATAGCACATGGTGTCCCTAAACATCGAATGCTGGATGACTGGTGGTGAAAGGGGGGGTAGAAGGAAGACAGACAAGTGAGGACTAGTGAAAATGAAAGATACTGTAGTTTCTTACTTTCAGTGCTTCCACTGCTCTTCAGGAGAGTATTTTAAGAGATGGTTATAATCGGTAGACTCTGGTTCTTTTCATAAATCGCTATTGCATGAGCTGGACACAAGGGTGAAGAAAATTATAAATTTGGATGCTGCAGAGTGTGGTAAATTGAGATTACTGTAGTTCTAAACTTGGATCAGGATTGCAATGGCAGGCCTGGAAATCTTGGGGGTGCCACTGCTCATCCAAAGACACCCTGGTGCAGGGTGGAGTTTAAGCTCTGATCTCCAGAAAAGAGTCCAGGCTACTCTTCACGTTCATAGCATGCCAGCCCCAAGCACCAGATGGAGGCATGTCTGAACATTTAGCAGGCATGAGCCTTGGTACAAATGTGACCGGAGGAGTGCAGAGGAATTTGTGTAAGTAAATGTTCTCTACTCTCCATGTATTCAGTAAAAAAGAAAAATAATGGCAGTAATGTTACCTCATTCCTCTTTGTGAACAGTGTAAAAGTAACCTCCTGATGTAAAAATAAATCTTATTTTTTTCTTTTTTTCACTGCTGAAATTCAGCATTGCTGTTAGTAGACAGCAAGAATACATAAGTCAATAGATGCTGTGAGTGAGTATGATAGATGGCTGAATCACTGTCACTCCTGATTAGAAATTTGCATTTTACCAGACCTTGGCTGGAGAGTAAAAGGAACAGCCGTGCATAATTATCCAAGATAAACGAGAAAGCAAAGAAACCACAGAGAAGAAACACATGAAGGGGGAAACAATAATGTCTTAAATTTTTTAGTGGAGAAGCATTAGTAAGTAAGAAGACAGTTTCATTCAGGGCCATTTGTCATGTTTTTCTAACTGAAAATCTGGAAGATTTTCTGATTTAAATTTAATGTTATTATTTTTTCAATTTTGTAGTTTTCAATATTAAAAATTTCTTTCTAAAAATAATCTCTGTTCCTTTACCTTTAGTAGGAAGAAAAAAAAAACATTCAGACTAGACAATGGAATGAGCAGCTACTAGAAAACCTGAAGAAAGACCTCTCTGATAAATAAAATGAAAACTATATTTCAAAATAAAATAAAATGCTTAATTTTTACTGCTTTGTCTTGAAACTGCGTGTGTGTTTTTCTAAATATTGTTTTCTTTCAATATTTTCATCACATTTAGTTACCTGTTGCAATCATTTCTTTGTAGAGCCAAATAAAATAGCTCATTCCTACTGACTTCATTTTATCTATATTACGCAGTAATAACTAATGCCTTCCCTGAAAACAACAGCTACAAAGCATGCAATAACATTGTTTGATAGAAAAGATCCTCAGCTACAAAACACTACTATTCAACTTAGTTATGACCATTAGCTATACATTTTCACCAGTGATGAACAAGGGCCTGCATGCTGCACTCGTAACAATCTGCACCAGTGGAGGTGACCCACTGTTGCTGTTGCCACTGCTGCAACACACCACCCACCATCTCTCTGTGCTCACATCCACTGTTTTCTCTCTATAAACCTTCAGTAAGTGTCGATGAATGTCAACGGGCGCCATTTTTTCTGCATGGAGTAATTCAGTGACACATCTTTGCTTCATACTAAGTTCCATGTCAAACACCATTTTGTCAGACTGCCCCTCTGCTGCCATCTGTCACACGGTAACAAGATGTAATGGGATATTGGTGGGAAGGTTCAACCTCTACTGCCATATCACCAACAACTGCCTCTGACTTCATGGGTAAACAAAATAAAATAGGAGGCATTACTTTCAGAGCAACCCTCATGTCTTGAACTTTTTCCTCACTGTGCAGGTGAGAGTTTCTCAGAAGTGCATCCAAAATAAACTGAAGGTGAACAGAGATGAACTGAATTGAAAAGAGAGAGCGCTATTTGCTTATTCATACTTTAAAGATCAAAGTATTTGGTCAAAGGCAAACTTACTACACTTTAGTTTCCAAACTATGTTCTCTTCATAGTGTTTCTTCAGGCACTTCAGCCAAACTACGCTAAGGTGAGTCTCTCCAGATTCCTATAATGGGGAATTAGGGATCGGCTTTGAGATGTTCTAGAAAAACAGCTCCAAAGACAGACACCCTGAATCAATGGAGAAACTACTCACAACTCTTGCTTCAAGTTAGATGTTAGGAGTGTCTTTTCTTTCTGTGGTCTTTGCAAAGCAAGATCATCCTCAAGAAACAAGGACATCAAATTGCAAAAGAAAAAACTGACGCACAAAGAGAAGCAGCCCTGAATGGAAATGGCTGGCTGGAGGTCTGGTCCTGACCTCCAGAGTTCCAGCCTGGTGCTCTTCCACTGAACCACGCTGTGCTGTAGTGGAAGGAAACCTTGCCGCATCTTGCCACGATTGCTTTGCACACCTATAGCAAAAATTGATGTTCCTGAGTTTTCAAGCATGGCTGTATGCTGCAGAACTCCATCAATTATTGTTTCCAATGAGTGGGAATAAAAGGCAGTTCTTGCTACATGAGTGACCACAATGCATATGCTGTCAGCAGCTGCATATTACAGCATCAGAAGCATTAGCATGAATCCTCACAGCTATCCTATATATCTTGATTAAAGTCAATGGGAGTTTCAAATCTATTATTAAATGTTCAATTACACTGTGCAAGCAACAACAGAAACAAATTGATAAGAATATGGTAGAAGACAATAGTTTGAGCAAAGGACATCACTGAAATGTGTTCATGAAGAGAGCCTGGAGTGATTGAATAATGAACAATTTTGCAAAAAATCGAAGTCTGTTTGCAGGTGAATAACAAACAGAGGAAAGGGCAGAATTGGTTCAATGAATTATGCATTATGAATCTCTTAACAAGCGCTGATATCTATAAAGATAATGATTCCAATGTAAATAACAAGCCTTTAATATTTATGCAGCATTAATAATCTGGAGAGTCTGAAATGATAGGTAAAAAGAAAATGTCTTTTCAGTGTTTTTCAGTGGAAAACAGATTTATCACAGTATCACAAAAGCAAACCAGCCAGGTTTGACACACCTTTACTCCATGGGGACCCAGCCTGCCCTAATGCTGTGGTCTGAACAGAACGAACGCCTCTAACTCACAGCCATGCCATGAAGGGAAAATCAGTGCCTGCTGAACTCCCTAGATATTACAGAGCACTCAGACAGTGACAAAACTGTAGATTTCACTTTTCTCTTTGCTTTGAGATAAAGATCTCTGTACCGACTTAGTGCAATCAGAGGAGTGAGCAGAGAAAGGAAATGAAAAGCCCCTTCCCCTCCCCTATGTGCACATAGTGTGTGTGGGAAACAAGAGAGAGAGGCTATAGAAAGCCTTGTGCAATCACAGCTGGGTTGTTAATTGCTTCTCCCTGTGCACAGAGTCATACCTTGTTGCTCCTCTGCAATAACGAATGGCCACCCAGCCCAGCAGGCTCAGGGTAAGGGCAAAAAGGTTTTCATATTCACCTGCGCTATTTCTGTATCACCGAAATGCCCATGTGTTATCAGAGGCACGACGCTATCTTGACTCCCATGGATGAGAGCAGTACTGAAAGTAAGGGAGTGATCGTGTGTCTGAGAAAGGATTGAGTTTCTCAAGCCCCTTTTTGTTAAATCTAGGTTATAGGAAGAGAAAAAAAAAAAGTTGGTTCATAGGAGCAAATTGAACCAAACACTCTGCCATGTACCCGGCCACTGATCACAGCAACTGAAAGCCCAGCTGCTAGGAAAACCGAACTTTCCCATCAAATCTGTCTCATTTGTAGCTAGCACACTGATTCCTTGGCAGTTTTCACAGGTACCTTTGGGAGACAAGGTTGCTGTCTCCGTTTTCCTTCTGTGTGGTCATGGATTCCTGCAAAAGCTTCTTCTTCGGAGGTCTGATCTGGTACAGTTCCCTGGCTCTTTTACTTCAGACGCAATGCTGGCACGCACCAAGATTGACACTTGATCGAATTGCACAGAGCCTGCAGAATATTTTAAAAAATAATAATTAACTTGACCTCCAGGATATTAATATAGTGACAGCAGCCCCTGCAAGATATAAAACTGGCACCAACTGTAAGGGCTTCCATTAGGGCTGTAAGTTTTTAGTCCCACTAACGGCCATTTCATCTGAACATGTGGAAATAAAAACAAACAATAATAGGACTTACAAAGCATTCAATGCATATTTGTCCATAAACACGTTGTATAAATAAAAGTTCTTTCTTTAAAAAAAAAAAAAAAAAAGTGGCAAACGAATCAATGTGTATTCCATTACGGAATAATAATATGCCATACCACATGTGCTGCTCAAGCAAATCACTTTAGCTGTTATAATAGTATTTTCCATTTGGTGGTACAGCTTATATTTTGATCTGTTGATTAAGGACCTGCCCTCGAGGAAGTCAATGACAAGAGTTCCCCAGGCTTAAAAAGAGAAGGAAAATGTGTAAACGATTTGGCCACAAATAAGGAAACAAATGTATTTTTTTTTTTTCCTCTCTCCTGGCGTGATGACTACAAAGCCGGCTGAAGACAGTGGAAAGACTTGCTCTTTGCTTCAGCAGCTTTCGGTCTGGCCCTGAGCGTGTTTGTGTGAGATAAATTCTGGCTCTATTGGCAACCCCACCTTATACCTCCCACTGTGAATATGTCATCTTTCTCTGTGCTCATGCTTGCAAAAGCTTTATCTCTTTTGAAATACTGCCCAGAATCAAGCTATGTTTACTTAAGTAATAGAGAGATTCACTTATACGCAATAATTTCTTCAATGGTGAGGCTGTCTTTCCTCAGTTATACTTTGGACTTTGTTCCTCTCTAGCTTCTATTTTCCTAACTTGATGATTTTATCCAGGTTTGACAACGGGGCTAGATTTTATTTATTTATTTATTTTTGAAGTCACACACCTGGAATTAGCTCTCTCTGCCAAGAATTGCAGTGCACCTGGAAGTACTAAATCATTTTTATCTGTTTTTTTGGTGGCTTTGCACAATGCAGTTGCATCTCTTTAAATCCTACTTAACTTCTACAAAAGTAAATGGCAGCCCTAGAAGTAGCACTTTATGAGCATGTAGCTATCATGTGAGCTGTGCCCCGCGTGCCTGCCTCCACCAGCCCTAGCAGCAGTGAGCTGAGAGCCGCCTCTCGGGGTTTCTTTCCTCTGCAATGGCTCTGCTTACCTACATAACATATGGAAATGTGAGCATACACTTAGAGCAGATTGTTTGCTATGTTTACACCAGTTCTAACACTAATCCCCATTAATGTTTGATATTGCTCCCAAAGAGTTTAAATAGATGTCAGGCCCCGGATCCATTGCATACACGTTAGGCATCGTATATGCTTCAGATAGAAAGATACCAAAACACTACAGGGTGCCCTTTTTTTACATCACATTTACTGACTGGATTAACCACATCAAGTGTATGCAAAGCCCTGCTGCTTTCGTGATTTGTCATCACATTTAAGTGTCGTCTTTTCAAGGAGAATATAAAACAGTTTCACATCAACATAGGAGTCCAACTTCTTGCTCTTGTACTCGGGGTTTTTTTTCCGTATATCAAACAAGTCTGAAGGTGCAAAGTGAAACAACACCTAGAGGCATTCCTACAAACATAAATCTTGTATGTAAATCTCTGTAAGGGTTGCCCAGTTCCATAGGACCTTGATCTTAGCTGGAGCCTTTCCGAAGCTGTGTCACGCAAGCAATAGCAGCAACATGAAGCTACACACATGACAGCACAGATGGGCAACACTTTCTGTGAGAGCACTCTGGCATGGCACAGAGTGAAGAGCAAAAATTGGATATTGAGACACTTGCAGTCAGACCAAGTTAATCTTCTCTTTTAGGATACCAGCAATTTATTCTCACTGTAGCCAACTGCAGAGAAAGTAAACTAAAGCTGTAGACACAAATGTATCAATTAAAATTAACAGTTTTTTTAGCGAGAAAAATAATTGGACTTCACAAGTTAATACCTTTTGTGGCTGGTGACAATTTTATGTTAAAGGACTAAGCAGTATCTCCACTTTTTCTAAGCTCATTATATCCTTTAAGTAGTTCAAATTTCCAGATAGCCAGCAGCAGAACCAGGTAAGCAGGCAAAATTAGTATGGCTGGGAAAAATTGTATCTGTCACACAGGTCTGGTTCCCACACACTCTTGTTACATCATTACTTAGTCTGTTAACTAGGAAACCAATTAGGCCAGAGAGCTGCTGTCAGGTGACCAAAACACGAAAATGCACAAGAAATCCTACCCGAAAGATGGGATTTCAGCAGAGGCCCTCAGATAGCTGACTCCTCTTCTGCTGCGCTGCAATTTTCGTATTTCGTTTCACCCTTGCTTTCAGGCTGAGCTCTGAGGTCCTACAGATTGATGGTTAAGGCAGCCTTGTTTCTTTCCCCTAACAGGTGCACGGAAAAAACTGTTCCCAGCACCAAAAATTACACTAAATTATGTGATAATTTCTCTCATTTAGCCGGGAAAATTTCCTTCTCCTTCACGGCTTTTAATTTACAGTGTGAGAACAAGGCAGTAGCTACAGAACAGAACACTGAGCGGAATTCTCTGTGGGTAGCAGTTTGTTCACCCTAAATCAAAGCAGTGTGTGAGAGCAGGGCACAGCTAAAGTTTCAGGGCATGAACTACTTCAACAACTATTATTTGTTTTCTACAAATGTTGAAGGCATTCCTCCACGCACAGAGGAAGCAACACAAAGGTGGCTGGGCTCAGCCTTGGGAGAAAAGCGTGCATGGGTGGAGGAGGCCAGTACAGGGCACCATCAGGACACATGAAAGCCAGCTGCCTGCAAAGCACGCGTGAGAAGGGAGTATGCATATATACATATGTGAAACTAAACACACCTAATCTCTATACTGTATCATTGATCTAGCTGTAGCGTTGTTGCACATATGAAAAGGGCTTCTTATATGGCAGTAATAAAATTTTAGATGCACATATAGGCATGCACATTATATATAAATATAAATATATAGGTATTGCACGCCATAAATGATACAGATACATTCTAGCTTGCACATCTATTCCTGATGCTGGCATCACCATAAGAGGTGTGACTCAGTCAGCCCAGTGGCTTGCTAACTGCTTGCTCATACGTACAGAAAACCTGCAGCACCTCTAATACCTTTGCTTCAGGCCAAGAGCCTGATAAGCCTTAGCTATTTCTCTATACTCTTGTTCAGATCTATTTTCTCTTAGGACAAAGAGAACAGGGGAAAGAGTTCTTTAAAAACACTGTTCTAAAGCCTCAAGAAAAGTGTATATGTACAAGGTGGGGGCAGTGAGAGCATGGGGGTCCTCGCCCGTTTCAGGATCAGGCTCAGAAACCACCCCTACTCCCATCTGATCGCCAGTATGTTACTATTGGTTCAAAGCGCTTTTTCCTATTGCGGATCCCTTCATTTCTATTTGTCTTTCTTCTTCGTTGCGTTTGGTAAATGATCGTCAGAGGAAGAAAACTAATCAGAAATACTTTCCTTCCTGATGATTTTGTCGAGCAGATGATTCGATCAGTATGTAGAGAAAAGCAAACCAGTCTGTGCCGGCCGGCTGCCAGCCCAGGGAACCAGGCTCCCACATGTTTTCCAGCACAAGCACTTCATTATTAATTCATGCTCCAGGTCCTCTGTACATGCTGTTACTAATATTAGGTTTCAACAGAGTAATGAGCAACAGTAATAGACTGACTATCTTAATATATTTTAAATAATGTTTGAAATACTAAATTTGAGTTTGGATTTTTAATTGGGGTGTGGGCAGGGTATTGACAATCTTCCTACTGTTTTGCAGCCAGCAAGCAAAGAAGATAGGGATTGTTCTGATCAGAATACTGAAAGCCAGTCTGATTTAGGGGATGGATCTGAAATACAACACCAAACTGGAAAGCACGAGGGAAGTTTGGCACTGGCTTCTGCAGCCAGACTTTGACCCAGCCCTATATGACAAGGGGACTTTTGATACGGGACTACAGGAAAAGTAAACAGTTGTCAGATCAGAACTCACGGATGCTTTCTGTAACATATAAAACACATGAGCTGCCCAGGGACTGTTCAACTCTGAAGACTGGCACTTTCATTAATTAAAGGGGATATGGGATAGTAGAGCACAGAGGAAAGGGGTTGTTGTGGTATAAATCCATACCATAACGATATATACAGTAGGGGAAAAAAAAATAAAGGGCAGGCAATCTGAGGGTCTGAAAACCCTACAGGGCTTCAAAGTCCTTATTACTGCTGTGCTTCAGACAGGAGCATAGGTCAGCATCCCTTCCTTAGTTGGATATACATATATTAAAGGACTCATTTAAAATTTGAGCTGGGGAAAGGGCCAGTGCCATTTTTCTGTAAGCGTGCTGTGCACATTTCTGAATGCACTCTCTTTGAGAGGGAGTTCGCAATGAAGATTTCCCTGTTCTGGAACTCACTCCTCCTACTTGGTCTGTTGGAGCCTGAATACATTGACCCATGGGGCACATTGCAAAGCCTAACTATTTTCCCAGGATTTTTCTGAATGAATGACTTGAGTAGGTAGAGAGAAGAACGTTTCATTTGTACAGTATGTGGAGGGTTTTAATTAATAATGTTCCCATTTGAATGGCTATTGTATTCTTAAGAGTGCTTTGTACATTTGCCTAGAGCATCAGATATCTGCAGGGTTGGGTTTTTTTGTTTGTTTGTTTTGGGGTTTTTTTTTTCCAATTAAAAACTAAAATATCCCACAACAATGTAATATTGCTGCAATGTGGCTCCAAATTTCTTTCTATAATAGCTGTATCCAGTGTCGAGCACTGTGACCCTTGACCCGGCCCATGACTTCTTGATGCCAGCACCTAGCCTGCACCATTGAAAAAAGGCAGGTGTCAAGGAGGTGAAGCTTCCTATCAGCTGGAGAGTTTGATACTGTTATGCCAATGACAGTGGATATGTGCCTAGGGACCTCGTGGAGCTTTTACCTCAAATTTTCAAATTTTGCTCCGGAGAGATTTATTTAGCTATCTCATTCAGCTGCTGGTCTGTGGGCTAAATGTGACTCATGGAAATGCCTCTTTGTGGTCCCAGTTCTCTCCTATGATGGCAGTTTTATTATAGTATGTGCTTCTGAAGCAAGAGGATTGGTCACCACGCCTGCCCTGAATACGTCCATGCAGAAGAAGTCATCTTCTCCCCTGCATCTGTGTGTGCATGGAGCGGTCACAGAGTAGATAGCACCACCCTGTCAGCACATCTACAAGGGCCACTTTTTTGTGATTTTCATTTTGCTGGTTATTAATTATGCTTTTAGAAATTTACATCTGCATCAATGACAAATATGTTGAGAAGACTGATAAGAGTGTTGCCAGCCAACTGGAATACTATTGCACAACTTCCATTCTATTTAAGATGTTTTCTTGATGAAAAGAATTGTTGTGCAAGTACAAGTAACCAGCGGGCTTTTATCCTTTCTGTTTTCATTCTCCTTTTGTTTAGCTGCTCTTCTGGTGACTTAAAGGAGAAAACCACTATCCTTCCTTAAAGCCTTAAAAAACTCTCCTGTCACTTCTGTTTTTTCCTACCTTTCCATGGAGTGGGCTGCCAAAACTGATTTTGGATTAGTTCTGCAATGTGCAGACCCTCTCTACATTGCCATGTGATCTTCTGCGCTGTGATCGGGCAAGCAAGGGGCAAAAGAGCAGGTGAATTCCAATCTGTCTCCAGAATTTTAATACAGACTATCTTGGAGAAATACTGAGGACAACCACACAGTTTTTCTTGCTCTCTGAATACCCTATAAGAATCTCACACTTCAATCAGGCATTGTTCAAGCTTCCTTAAGTAGCTCTGTCAATGCACCACAACCCTGACCTACAATGTTCTTTAATCTCAGTCTTCCCCAAGAAGGACAACAGGAGTTGTACCAAACTGCAAGGAGAGCTCAAATTTGCACAAATTCTGCCAATGCATGAGAAAGCACACAGGTCAATCACAAGGAGAGGGCTGCATTTAGCTTTAAGCTAGGCTAAAAGTCTGCTTTCCAGAAGACAAGGGCTGATGAAATGCGTTTTTTCACTAACTGGTCATTTGCAGATACAACAACCAGCATCTCATTCTGTTTCTATGATTTTAGTTACACAGTGCATGTTATTCTGAATTAAAGGCCCTTTAATTTTTCATTGCTTTTGCAGTCTGTGGAATTCCAAGAATGTTTTCATTGCGAAAAAAAAAAAAAAAAAAAGAAAAGAAAAACTGTGGTGGCAAGTGTAAACACAGTTAAGAGGAACAATAAATTTTAGGTCTAGAATCAGTTTCTATATAAAAATTAAAATGTGTTTACAAAACAGATTCACAACAAATTGCTCTCAGGTAGTAAGAAACATATACAAACAAATGATGCACAATCACATATTTAAAGTATCCAGCAGTCCATACAGAAGCATATGCTGGCTGCATATGAAGAATGAAACGTCACTAAGCAAAACAGTACTTTACTGCAATTGCCACTTACCTAAGGATTTCTCTTTCTTATCAAAATACCTGCTACAGTGGATTATTATTGTATTATTGATTTCTTTTTGCAATTAGATATTTGAACTCAAAGACCAGGGGGTGTGATGAGCAATGCCTGCTCTTCACTGACTATGTTAGAGTGATGAAATCTAGAAGAAAACGTAGGGAATAACAAAAGGAATTGCTGAGTCTACAGCATGCAGATGATGCCATATAGATTCCCTTCTGAAATACACTACACAGCTAGTGATAATCCAACACAAATACCTGACTCCCAATGCTAGAATAATACAAGTGATAATGTTGGGGAATGCTTACAGTGATTCACTGTAGGTGTTTATCACAATCAAATGGAGATTGTTATTCTCCAGACAAGTTGGTTTGTAGTTTGCTCTCGGTTCCTCAGTACCCATGGATATATACCATATGAGAGCAAACGTGGTTTGAAATGTTCCTTTCCATCTCATGAGCCTGTGAGGTGACTGGATCTCTATCACACTGCAATGAGCTGCACAAACACTGCTTCCAGATTCAGCTGCTGCAAAATATTTTACATGAGTTTGAACAAAGAGGTTCCAGCTGGTCCAGGCTGAAGCAACATGTTTGCTTCCTTCTCCCTTTCATCTCTAAGCTCATTCATGCTGAGAGCGGATATAATTGCTCTCTATAAATACATTCAGGTTAGGCACTAAAGCGAGAGAAAAGATACTTAAGCAAATGGACAAAGATGACACAAGGACAAATAATAACTAATGAGCAATGAATAAATTGAACACAAATTAAAGTTTCTGATCACTGGAAAACTGAAGTTTGGAAACAGCCTCCCATTAAAAACTAGGAAGAAAAAAAGAACAGAATTTTCACATGGAGTTTAATAAATATACAGACTATAACATATGGTTGCTTCCAACA
The DNA here is from genome assembly GCF_019232065.1 of Centrocercus urophasianus. NCBI lineage: Eukaryota > Metazoa > Chordata > Aves > Galliformes > Phasianidae > Centrocercus > Centrocercus urophasianus. The sequence continues at coordinate 7,304,624 of NW_024884744.1, read as the reverse complement.
GCAGAGGAATGTATTTGGTCATCTAGGAGATCACTCATGTTCCAATGGAAACGATGAACACAGAATCCAAATCACTGCATGGAGTTTATCTATTGTATTTTTATTTCAGGCACTTTGCAATCTGATGTTTGTACTTTCAACTAAAGGTGCCTGCAAAATCCCTCTGGTTCTTACTGATCAAGTTTTAGATCCAGCACCTAATCCTTCTCCTTTCTGATTTGCCAATTATCTACCACTTAAAAACAATCAACCTGATGTCACTTTTCCTCAGTTTTGGTGACTATGAAGGACTTCCTTCCCCTGCATTTTGCCCCAGTTGTTGAGCCCCATCAATTCTGCTCTTTTTCCTGTGACTCCTTACACCTGAGCACCAAAGTACATCTGCACAGATACCGCAGTCATCATTCTGTTCTGCATTACCTCTGCTGGTCATCATTCTCTGCAACAAAGAACTACGTCTTGCCTAGCATGGTTAAATTTGGAGTACAGTAAATCACCTGGAGACCTTCCAAGTGACTTCCATTCTGCTTGCTATGGGCAGTACGGCCACTGTCTCAGGGGCCTGCTACCAAACTAAAGAATCAACGTTACCAGTTCCCCTGCAACTGGCCTTGGAAACAAGAACCTGCCTTCAGGCAGAGCCACATACGGCACATTTTTATTTCAGTCCCAGCCTAGCTACTTTCTCTGTTGAAAATGTTACAGCACTCATTTGTGCTCTACAGAACCTGGCTTTCTGAATTTAAGGCCTCCCAGTCTACTCTAGAGCTTGCTGTAAGAGAAGGTCTAGGAGGCAGCTCTGTCTCAAAGCTCAGATACTTAAATCAGAATCGTGTCATACCTCCACTGTACAAACCCTTAGTAATAACATTTTTCTTGCTTCCCATATGGCATAAGAAGAAAGAAATGGAAAACCTGCTACATATGACTGCATATTGGTCCTTGTAATACTTTCCCCAGTATACCAAAAGCACTTCAGTGCTATAATATCTCGCTCAGAGGCATGAGACAACCAGGAGAGGTTTGCCAGTCTGCCAGCGGGCTTCAGAGACTCCTGAGCTCTTTTCCTTCCCCAGAATAGCCCTTAGGTAAATGCTTGCAGGAAATTCATACACTTGTGAGATGATGGAGTTGCTGCTTCACAAGCCCTAACAAATGTAAACACTTCTGTTTCAGCACATCTGCCATTGCAATGCCTACAGCTTTTCCAGAACCAAAGGATTAACTTTATTGTGCATTTGCTCAGCAGATCTGGTAACACAATATTGTACTTCTGAGCAGACAGATTACTCGCAAGTTTCTGGATGCTACATCTTTAGAAACTCACTCTACTTAAAGATAAGTGTTGAATCTGGTAATCCCAGAAACATCCAACTGATGTAAAAACCAGTTATACCAAGGGCCAGCTGGATGCTATTTTTCCTCAGGTTATTTGGATATTCCAAAAGTAATGGTTTTATTATTATTTTTTGCACCTTAATATTAAACAGATGCAGCTTGTTTCTCAAGACTGCCGTGAGCCATTTTTTCTTTAGATTTATAAAATAAAACAATAAAGGATGTGTGGAGCTAGAGGTTTGTTTAGTATTTCTTTACTGTAAGAGTGAAACATATCAATATAGATAATTACATTTAAAATAAAACAATATTATACATACTAAATGACATTTTATACCTGTAGAGAGAACCTCCCTCATTCAACAAGTTTACTTTTAGAGAACAAAATTTTAGGAGCAATGCCACAGACATTTTATTTTTCCTAAATGTTAGGCCCAAATCTAGAAAAAATATTCATGTGTGTTTCTGTGTGCAGCTATACAGTACTGAAGGAGACATCATCAGAGGCAGAAAGCAAACAGGTTCTGCACTTGCATGGGCTGAGCCTATCAGACAAACTTTACTAAATGCTAAGACACTTCCAGAAGCATTTGTCTGGAAAGTGAGGTGCCACCTTAATTTCTGCCTTACTTTTCAGGACACACATTGTCCTGTCCCAGTCTAGAGACTAATCATGAGAAGTGCTGAGTTCTCTCAATTTCCAGCTGACCTGCTGCAGCTGAGAGCTCTGCACTGCTGCACATTGGCCCTGCTGCCTAGTGCTAGCAAAGCCTTAGGAGGCCAAAAATAAACAGGCATTTGTGTCGGAGGAAGCAAAACATGATTGACAACCCTTAGAGAAATTTGCCTGCTAATCAGGTTAAGAAACTTCTGCCATAGACCTGGTCACCACATCCGACTGACCTCTTTTGTGGAGTGTTTTGCTCTTTCACCTAAGGAGAACCCAAGCCTTCAAGTGATTCTTTTTCCCCTAAACTGCATACAGTATATGGCTGATTTCATTGCATTTTATGGACATGAGAAGGTCTAATTGCAAAACCGTGGTCATAAACCGTTTCCCTGAAGAAGGTGCACAATAAGCACGTCCACTTGGCTGAATGCGTTCCTTTGCTTACAACCAAGGGAGACTGGCCAAGCTGATGAGCTATTTAAGTGTTTTGTGAATAGGCATCCTTGAAATGCGAAATATTTAATCACAGGAGTATTGTTATGGTTGCTGACTATTAATTTCACTCTGCCTCCAGTTACTTTATTTTATTAGAATGTGAGGATTTCTTCTGAGATTATAAGGCATCTTGCATTATAAAACCTTAGGTTCAGATGATAATTTTTTTTAAACGTTCATTTTGTATGGGCTGATAATTGCTATGCTGAGTTCCCATTTAAAAGCAAAACTATTATTATTATTGTTGTGAAAATTCAAACGTAAAGATTTCTGACAGCACTGAATGAATGGGAAAAGCACAGTTTCCAAACTATAAAAACACATTTTGACCTTAGTTCTCACAATACTGCGGCCTACACAGATCCATTCCATCTTAGCATGGAGATAATCTTAATGAAGGAATTAGCACTTGATTTTACTGTGGAGGAAGCTGGTTTCATTTGCTCAAGTTCTGTCAGTTTGAAAATCCAACCTCTAAGCCTTCTAGATACACATTTTAAATGCACTTCAGTGTAATTTTCAGTCTCCCCAAATAAGCATTAAATCTGTTTGTATTTTGTGGTGAATTTTTTCTGTTCTATATAATGTATGCAGTAAAAAGACTTATACGGCCAACATTTAAATGATCAACTGTTGTAACAGTAAAATTAGTATGTGTAATAAAGGCAAAGAATGAATGTTCTGTTTGTTTGTAGTGCTTTAATTCTCTAATCTCACATACTTAAGATTTTGGATGGACAAGGGGCCAGATTAAATTACCAGTCCTCACCCTTTTAGGACACGCCGTTCTTCTAAGTTTAGCAGAGGAAAAGTGAACTTTAAAGGCTTAATGTTCTTTCATCTCTCTTGGGGCTCTTAAGAGGAGACTATGGAATCCCAGGTACCTGCAGACCCCAGGTTGAAAAGTATTCATTTTCATGCTTAAAATCAAGCGGTGTTAGGAGGTTTGCTGAATCAGCAAGTGTAGGCATACATTAGTTATTTGATGAAATTCATAATTTTTTAATAACTTCTTTGATGAGTATGAATTTGTTACTTGGCTCTATTTCAGTTCAGTATGCTTTGCTTGGGTAATATGTGCTTTGAGATTATTTTCATTTTACCACACTGGTAATGGGCACTAATCATGTTTTATCTTGTTGTAAGTAAATAGCTATGGCATTGTACAGAGCTGTTTGATCAGTATAGCATGATTTAAGAGGATGGTTGTGCCTTTATTTACCTCATAATCCTGCTTAATGTCTGTATGAATCATTATAGTAAGGTGCATGTTAATAATAGCTTCTGCATAGCCACAGATATATGCAAAAGCTAAAACATTTGCTTCCTTTTATTTCACTACATTTTAAGTGTTACTGCATTTTTCCACCAAAGCAAAACATTTGGAAAATATTTCATTTCTTCTATGTGTTTTCTTCCTCCATTTAGTTGCATCTTTCTTCATGAGGGATATAGAATCATCGAATCATAGAATCATAGAATCACCAAGGTTGGAAAAGACCTAAAAGATCACCCAGTCCAACCGTTCACCTATTCCCAATAGCTCCTACTAAACCATGTCCCTCAACACAACATCCAGCCTTTCCTTGAACACCCCCAGGCTCGGTGACTCCACCACCTCCCTGGGCAGTCCGTTCCAGTGCCTGACCACCCTTTCTGAAAAGTAATACTTCCTCATGTCCAGCCTGAATCTCCCCTGCCGTAGCTTGAAGCCATTCCCCCTGGTCCTATCACTAATGATATACTAATATATCAACCACACTTTGCTGCATGACAAAATTCACTCCCGTGTGGATATAACTCCTCATGTCTTCTGACTTGGTGAAATTCTAACATTTTATTTTGCAACAGGCCAGTCAAAATTCGGTTTACCAGACTTTGCATGGGAACAGGCTTTAAAAAGACAAGATTATTTCCTTCGCCTCCTTCTTGCATCATGAGCTAAAAACTGCATTGCTCTACCAAAGCAGTAACACCGCGTCTTCTCTTGATGCCAATTTTATAGCCCTTTTGCTGGCCTTTTGCCTTGTCTGATTCCACAGATTGGTGCTTCTCAGCAGGCTACTTAGTAGTTACACACTGCTATAAAACCTTTCCATAACCGTACTACTCCACTGTCTCCCTGTATCATTTCAGTCACCTTTGCACTTTATTTTCATTTAGTTTGAATGTGCAAATCTTGACACTGAAAGCTTGCAAGAATTAGTTTGACATTCTTGGAAACTTGAGTAAGAAGGTGCAAAAGGAAGATGGAAAGTCTTGACTGAAAAAAAAAAGGCATATAATGTGCAGATGCCTTGAACATGATATGAACGCACTTATACACTGTACATGAACTGCCTGCTATGCCTGTCTGCCTACAAGAGTCTTGTCTCAACTTTACTGCATGGAGACTAACACCTGTCCCAATGTTATTTCTGATCAAGAAACAAAAGAAAACAACTACTGTAGCAGAAAATTGCAATTGTAAGTCCTGAAGTGATCTGACTGGACAAAACACAACTCCTTTAGAAGGGTTGGGCTGCCCACCACAGTGATTTGGATCAGTCCTCTGGAAACCTAGCATTTCGCTTCTAAAACACGTTTAGTTTTGTGTCTGTTGCTCCTTTCATCTTTTTTTTTTGATACATATCTGCTTAAAACAGTGCCTGCCTGCATTTTAAAAAACATCAGGGTTACTTAACTAAAATAATATTTCAGGCCAAAACCAAGAATGTAAACATTATATGAATTTTATCTGTTGACTTATATGAGATAGGATTTTATCTTAGACAATTTAATGCACAGAAGCTCTTTTAAAACCTGGGGCCTTTAACCTGCCCACTGAAGTTTACTTTGCAAATCTTGCCTACTGCTGCCAGCAAAGAGATTGGCTTTTTTTCTGGTATTTTGCACCAATTATATTATACCATATTAGGGAATGACTGATAAGAACATTAGCTGATTAAAAAACTGGCTCTTACAATGTACAAAGCTCTTCATCCTTGAAAGGAGGTTTCAAGAAAGAAATACACCATAATGAAGATTTTGGCCAGTGGGATTCACTCAAACAAATATGTTCATTCAAATTTACTTACCAAATTTGGGATGTGTCAGGAAAAGTCAGGAGAAGTTATTTACATATCCAGGCTCTTGAGCGTTTCTTTCCATCTCTGTAAAAAAAAAAAAAAAAAAGTTAGGAAGAATACCAACTTCCAGCATTCCCAGGAAATAGGATTTAGTTCAAAGTTCAACGTTTGAATTCAGAGTTTCAGTAATTAATCCTTGTATATAAAAAGTGTTTTAAAATGCAATATTTTAAGATGAACTTCACTGTTGTGCAAAGCACTTATAATAAGCACTTGTATTGGGATAAACCAGAATCTAAATCATTAACCATGGTGTAAGACTGTTGATCAAATTTATTATTAAAGATTCACTATACAGCTTATTAGTGAAAAAACCCAGGCTTGTCAGTCTAAGCATGATGATTTCAGCTGTACAAATTTCACTCATCTTAACAGAAAGAGACCCCCAAAAATTCTGTTTTCATGACATAGAAAATCAGATCCTCTAAATTTCCAGACATTTGGAAAACGATACTAAGCCATGCAGCAGATCACAGTTTCTCTTTCACAGATGAAGGCCAAAAGTTTCAGGCTCTTGAAAACATACTAAATTAACAGATCAAGGTCATAAATTATACATAAGACACTTCTTCACCAGAAATATTACTATAAAAATTGTATCGGACACTAAGGATGGTTTGAGAACAGGTAATTACATCTTATCCACATTAAGCCAACTTAAAAGATTAGTTGATATCTATGATGATATATTTGTCATTGTTGGTGATAGCTACATCCTGCAGTGCAGTGAGGTCATTCATTATCTGCTTTTCTGGAGAAATTTCCAAGACACTGCTCAGATTTCTCAACATTTAAAGTACGCCTTTGTCAGTTCTGTTACTAATTACAATTCAGCTCAACAGAACAGAGTTTTTCTACTTCACTGATTACTAGGTGAGTGTTTACTGGTACATCCCCATTCTCCCACAGTCTGTGCTAATTCAGAATTGTTAGTTGTGTTATTTTTTTCTATGTAGATGACACTGTTTTTCAACAAACTAAATGGAAACTCCTTTATCTGCATTGATATAACATGCAATTTCTAACAGAATAGCTTTCTTGTTTTGCCTCATACTGCCCCAGGACTTGGGAGATGACACTTGTGATCTTTCTCATTTACTGATTATAAAGCCTGATAAGAAAAAACATTTTAATGAACTGAAACAACAATCCCTCTCCTCAAACTAGTGGATAATGTAACTCACATTGCTAATGCAGATATATACATATATTTCTCCTTCAGCATCAGAACTCAAAGTAAATAGGATCTAGACTTGAATAGAGGGAATTGCAAAGTGATTACATGATTTGAAAAGAGTTTCTCAGTAGTACTTACAGGGTATCTTTGCTGTGCAACAAAGACTTACTGAGAAAAAAAAAAAAAGTGGCATAGGTAACAGACAGGCATGCAGATGAGAAAGATAATCATTGAATTAGTAAAATGTAGTAAAAATAGGGAAAGAGTGTGGAAGGAAGAGATCGGTATGAACAACAGTGGGAAAAACAAAGAATCAAAGACTCAGGGCATGAGAGAGAGCCAGAGTTTTGCCCAAGACGATGTTTTTTATGAGGTGGAAACAGCAAAGAACTAGAAGAAAGGGGATCGAAGATGCCACTAGAATAAAGGAACTTTGCTAATGATGGCAGGGAACACAGTCGAGGAAGAGAAGAAAGTGGTGCTGTGCTGGAGATAGGCAGAACTAAGGAACAGCTCTCAGAGGACAGACGACACAAAAAATGTCTGCATTTCTAGGAGAAAGAGTCAGAAAGAAGGCTAATTAAAATGGTGGACAAGAAAACAGAGACATGAAAGAAGAGTAAATACTTCAAGTGTATCAGTCAGCAATCAAATGAAAGAAGTCAAGAAGCCACAGCGATGGTCACCAAGAAGGAAAGATATGAAGAGGGAATCAGAAAAGATGGACATCACCGGATATTGTTTTCTTTGAAGAGGATGGCAAAATCCTCTTTGAAGATCAAAAGAAGTACAGAGAAAGTGAAAAGATTTATTGACTGAGTGTCATCCTTAGATAACACACTCATCTAACCAGAAAGTGAGATTCTTGGTCTTACATAATACCTCGGATAAGTACACGCAGAATGTCAGCTCAGAGAAGAGCCCGTAGACTGTAAGAATATGTAACAATCTGTTTTTTAGAACTTGTATTGGACAGCAAAAGAAACTTTCTTAGGATGACAAAGAAGGCTGCTTTGCACGTACTTTGAGAAATAATGATTACGTGAAGTGTTATTTGAGAAGAACTTTTACACTGGAGTAAAGCTAAAATGGAAAAATATTAACGGTTTGAATGAGCAACTTTGTGTCCTTCTGTGCTAACTTTACAGATATTTGAGATCAAATAATGAGTTTCACTTTTCTAACATTTTTCCTGAATTTTAACTGTAGCCACACTGAGTTTTGCTGTTAATTCACTTTCACCCAATTTATCGTAACATTGTAAATGCATGACTTAGGAAAAAAAAGAAGAATCTATATCTGAAAGAGCCTTCAAAATGTCTTTGTCAGATTTAGATTATTCCTTAACTGAGAAATCATTATTATGATAACGTATATTGCAATATGAATGTGCTTTCTCCACAGAACCGTTTCTGCATGGAAATACAATATAAAGATCATAGGGAGGGGGCTGCTGCACTGGATTTACATTCAAGTGTGTTTTCTGCAAGAAGAATACGCGTGGCAGCATTATCCGTGCTGCTCTTACACCCAACCCCCGGGAAGGCTGAGGAGTCATTATGCTAAGTGTCACAAACATGAAATGCAGACATACAGCCTCTGCCTCAGAGGGCTCAGCCACACCAGGTAACACAACAAAGAAGAGATACAGAAAAGTGAGATTAACTTTTCAAGGTCCTGCACTGAGTTTCTCCAGGAACATATCATGGATGTGGCAGCTTTGGCACAGTTTGCTAATAGGGGAACTTTGATGCTGGTATCTAGGCTGAAGAAATTCAAGGGGGATCTCCCAGTGTGTGACACACAAGCATTCTTTTCACGCATTGCTTTTCCGTAGCCAAATCTTTCACCTGTTTCCATTGCTCTTGCTCAAGTTTCTCCTTTCACCTTCCTTCTTTCCTCTATCTTGTATCCTTTGCCACTTACTCCTGGGGAAGGGAAGCAAGCAAGCAAGATATTTTCTCTACATAAAATCTTACTCCCAGTGAAACAGTGCACAGGGAAGCACATAACTCCTGTTGACTAGAAAGTGTAACTGCATGCATAGGCATGGCTCACTAGACATCTAAATTTGTCACTTTCACAGACAAATTTCTTTACTCCCTTAAAACCAGAGGTTTGCGTGACGTAGATTTTCTATTATGGGAATGTAATTTAGAAAATCAAACACGCAGTAATTTGTTTATTTAGCCTCCTAAAAAACTGTGTCAGCTTTTGTATACATTCATGACACTTGTCTTTCATTTCCAACCATCAGTAAAGTTCACAATTGTCATTAGTGAAAGAATTAAACACTGACTGACAGTAAAAGCCGGCAGAATATTCACTTGTCAGTAAAAATGGCAAGATAATTTAGAACTTTTCATTGATTTGGCATAAGTTTCTGGACTATATGAGTATTTTTAATATCAAAGGCCTTTATTTATCGTAGTTGAAATGATGGGTTCTATAAAAATCGATGCATATGACCATAGACAAAAGTAGTAAGAATCCCAAACTGCCTTGAAAAATAGACTTCAAATTACACAAGTTTAATCAAAAAGAAAAACCCATCTATCTGGAAAGACAACACAAAACTGAACAATGTGGCTGCGTAAGTTGTTTGAAAGATGTTGTTTAGATTGAGTCAATATTTTGAGGAGTGCATTTCTTCCCACTCCCTGAAGTTCATTTTCAAAATCAAATAATTTAGGAACCTCTGTCCTATTGATAGGGCAAATCCCTTGAGAAAGTGTTCCCTAATTTTAAAGCACAGGTTGCAAAGGCTTAAACACTGGTGATTGCTTCCAGGCATCAGCAGCCTTCTCCCCTGTGACCACCACATGAATTAAGAAGGCAAAGTTCATTTTCAATACCACCGCTTCACTCATTACCACAGCCCTCCTGGTAAGTAAGGTGCTTGGCAGGGGAGCTGTAAAACAGCTGCCCTCTGGGTGTCTTGTTTTGGCGTCCTTTCCCATCTGTTTTACCTGTCTCCTTTTCTGAATAATTTATTTTACCATCTGCATAAGTAGAGCACCTGGCCTAGGGCTAGCTCTCTCACCTAAATTATTCAGAGCCAAAAACTCTTTGGTTTAGACTCAGATAATGTAATGGCTCAACAGGACAAAACCCTTAACTCAGGAGTGACTGTGAATGTTTCTAGGCTCTGTACTCTGTTAGCAGTTTAAAAGGTCGGCTGTGTAAACTGTATACAAAAGCACCACAGAAATCCTTCATCCTCAAATATCTCCCCCAGTAGCCTCTTTCAGCAGGTGAAACTTTCCAAAGCAGGGCTGTTATATCTTGCTGCCTCTCTTCCACATCTAGGTCCCGCGGGAAGCCACAGGTTGATTCCGTATGCGTGCACTGCAGCTGGCTTGTGCCTGTTTTTATGCCAGAAAAGTTCCCATTAAAGCCACTGAAAATTGGCTGCAGGGCTGGACTTTCTGCATGTCTCTTCTTTTCACAAGTAGGTTTTTGTCAAAAACACCAAAATCTACCCCTGTGCAGAGCTCCAATCCATATTCCGTACTCCACTATCTTCACTTCTGCAGTTAAAATAATTGCTCCATGCCATTGCTCACAAATGCTTGGAGAACTGCCATATCCCAATGGAGAGAAGCTGTAAGAGGTCTCTGCTTTGAATGCCACAAAACAAGCAACATGCACTCAGACTGGAGAACTGGCAGTGGTTTTGAGGTGCAACTCTGACAACTCGCTGTGGCAAAGCTGAAGTGTCACCGTTTTTCAGACACTTACTTCATTTGCTTTCATGCTGTATCACCACTGGATTTTAATCAAGCTCACAAAGCCTGTGATCTGCAGGATTCTCATTTCTTTTGAAAATCTTCTGAAGCTGATGAGAAGACAGCCAATACAGAGAGTTGATCTCCTGCCTTACAGATAGTGGCTTCAGCAACTATTTTTGTCGCTGAAAAAGTTATGGCATCAAGAACATAATGTGAGATTCCAGATCAAGGACGTCTTGAGGCTTCCCCAGCTTCACATTCTTTACATGAGTGATAAAATATCCTTGGTGAGGAAAAGAATGAACGGAATCATAATGGAGCAATAGCTTTCAGGCAGGTATTTCTAAATGACCTTGTGATAAAACATGAAAGTCTGTTAAGTGCAATCTCTGTCTGGGTTACTCTAGATTTATCCCAGTGTCACAAAGACAGGGATGGGAAAGAAGAATTATTAAAGACAAATCGGTTTTGAAAATCAGTCACTTTTTCTAAAGTCAAAGAAGTTGAAAAGTTTTGCACATTCACGTACATGAATCATCTGAGATACTGTTGTTGGAAGAAAAGGCAAATGCAGCAATCTTTATTAGATCATATCCAGAAAAAGATATAATTAATTTCAGTCTGAGTTTTGTCTTCTTAAGCACCAAAGAATTTTGCAAGAACTATCACTGGATGCTTACTGTAGAGATTTCCATGATGTCCATCACTGTAGCTCTTGCAGGCACAATATGAACTGTTTCATTTTCCACAGAGCAATTTATCCAGTATCAGGTATTTGCTTTTTGCTCCAGCTTCGGGAAATCAGGGTCACAGATTTCAAATGAAGTGCTTTGTACTCTCTAAGGGCAGTGAGAAAACACAATAGTACAGACAAAATCTAATCAAAGTATTTTGGCTTTCTGCCTCCTTTTTTATTTTACAATGGGAAAAAAAATTCAAGGTGCGACTTCAATCCCTTCAGGAGTTCCCTTCCTGTGTACACTGCCTTTTGCCAGAAACGCGAGACTGACAGAATGATAAAATGTGATGCCAGGTCCTCTTGCCCATTCAAAGACCCTCCCTCAGGTATCAGGTGCCTTGCCTGAGCTTTGAGGTCAACCGGACACCTCCCCTGAGGCTTACCTGGGCTGAAGGATACATCTACCCGAAAATCCGCTCAGGTAGAGCAGCTGTTATCTGAGCTAGGATCAAAGTGCCCCTCTGCTCTCCAGAAAAACATCTTCCAAACTGGTCTTCTTTCTCCATGATTCAAATGAATGTTGAATGAGTCTCTGGGGACAACAGTTGTTGTGCTGAGAAGCTAGCTGTCAGAAATTCTTTATCATGAAAGTTCAGTTCCTTTCAAGGCCTTTTATTATTAATAGTCATCGCTGCAGGGGAGCATTAAACACAGACCCTATTTACTGTACAAATTGACATATTATAAACTACAAAAGCTATCCTGGTGCTTTGGTACGTTACCTTGCCTTTCAGCATGCTAACTCTGGGGAATCCTTTAACTTTTGTATTGCTAGAATACAGAATGTAGATTTTGGTTCAGCATAGCCTGACTGGAGGGAGTGGGTAGAAGATTGTGATATCTGTAGTAAATGAAAGCTGAAGCAGTATGCTCTGTAGTGACACTGAGATCATTTGTACATAAAACAAAACAAAACAAAATACAAAACAAAAGAACACAAATGTATTTATCCCCCCTATTTCCTGAAGGCATTGCACCTCATGCAAAAGATGGGCAGATTTTCTGAAGGGAGGCAACCAGCCTGACTTCTTCAGCAGTAGAATCTGAGATGAGGAATTAGCAAGTAGCTACTATGAGGCATGGCAAGATGAATCCCTGATGTGGAAGAAACCTAGTCCTGATCCAGCCCATCAGACACAGCAAAGTCTTGGAAAGCAAGTCCTGCAGGGGAAGGTATTTTTTGAAAGTGCTTTTCCCTTCAGCTTCTAGTGGCAAGCAGACAGTATTTCACAGCTGTCAGCATGGGGATGACTTTGGTGTTTTAGGTAGATGAGATGTCACAAGGCCAAGTTTCAATGTAATACTGAATTTTAGAAATCTGATGGAAAACTCTCAGAAACAAACTGTACAAAGACAAGAAGGAACAAAACTCAGCAAGACAGTAACAACCTGAAGGCAGGGCAAGTGGTAAACAGCAAATGCCAGGTTAAAAATAGACAATCCATTGCCCTTGGTAGCAGACAGACTTTTTGCTTTGTACTCTACTCTGCGTATCAGTATCAATCTGAATACATTAATGTAATGCTTTCCATGCCTCTTGACCAAATCTCGAACTCATGCACTACTTGCAACCAGATGCACTTCAGAAGTGGTGGGTGTATCCCAAGGTCATGCCTGGGCATGCCACAAAGCTGTGATCCAACCAGTGGCACCTGAGCAGGTTGCAACTTTGCAAGCCAACAAGCATCATAGAATCATTAAAGGTCACAAAAGACCACTAAGATCTTCAAGTCCAACCATCGACCCATCCCCATCATGCCCACTAAACCATGACACATCTACACGGTTCTTGAACACCTGCAGGGACAGTAACTCCACCACTCCCTAGGCAGCCTTTCCACTGCATTACCACTCTTTCTGAGACAAAATTTTTCATGATATTCAACCTGAACCTTCCCTGGCACAATTTGAGACCATTACTTCTCATCACATTGCTGTTACCTAGGAGAAGAGGCTAAGCCCCACCTTCACACAACCTCCTTTCAAAGGAGTTGTAGAGAGCAATAAGGTCTCCTTTGAGCCTCCTTTTCTCCAGCCTGAACAATCCAATGTCCCTCAGCTGCACCCCATTAGACTTGTGCTCCAGACCTTTCACCAGCTTCATTGGCCCTCTCTGGGCACGCTTCAGGGCATCAGTGTCTTTTTTGTAGTGAAGGGCCCAAAAGTCAACACAGCACACAAGCAATGTGTGGCCTCACCAGCACTAAGTCCAAGGCAGCCTGTGGTGGAGCTGCGGGGCACACCGTGGTGACAGAGCAGGCCAGGAAGCAGTGATTCAGCAAGTGGTAAAGTATCTCCTCATCCGGGCATGCAATCAGCAGGTCATCAGGAGATTCAGAGCAGTTCTACATACCACTTTGAACACAAGGACAGCAGAGCCTCAGTGCAGTGCTGTATGGCAGTGCTGAGAGGCCTCTGCGATGTACATCTAACGATTCACATCCCAGTTAGAATCAGACTCAGCAAGGTTGGAAAAGACCTCTAAGATCATCCAGTCCAACCACCTGCCTATCACCAGTATTTCCCACTAAGCCACGGCCCTCAGTACAACATTTAGAAGTTCCCTGAACACCTCCAGGACGGTGACTCCACCACCTCCCTGGGCAGCCGTGCCAGCGCCTGACCCCTCTCTTCATCATTCTGTGATCTAAGGATTCGCATCCCAGACCCCCAAAGGGAGCATTTGCCTCCAAACTCACCCTCACAGCTGCCACAAACGGGCAGAGTCAGAAAGGAATGGGAGAAGCAGAGGGTTGTGCCCACCCTGCCGTTCCCGCTCCCCAGGCCGGTTCCGTCAGGCAGGCTGGGCGCACGGCCCTGCAGCCGCTCCGGGCCCTGAGGGCGCTTCGTCCTGAGCCGCCGTTCTGGTCCCTCTCATGAAGGTTGTATTCAGTGCAAAAAGTCAGACAGCATGGGGGTGGATTCGGCTGCTTTTTAAAGTATAGAACATGTACTCAGAAAGGGTGTTCCGATGCCAGTCAGTCCAACCCACAGTATGCTAAAGATTGGTGCTTGGTACATTTAAAGGATAGGAAAAAATTACATCACTCAAGTACAGAATATAGCTGTGAGTTCTTTCTATTAAAGAGATTCTGACACCCAAAAATGTTAAGAGTTCTTTTGACTAAAATTCTTAATAGGTACTGAATTGTTGAAAACTTGAGCCTTTTCTTAGATAGTGAATCTTCACCACTAGGAACAAACAACAAAATCAACCAACCAACCAAGCAAAAAAATCCCACCAACAAAACAAACACTGTAATTTTGTAACCAGACTTGGACAAACTTCTGAGAAGGACCACACACCAGGTTAGATTATTTAGATTTGTTGTGAGAATAGCTGACGTGTTCCTTTCCCATTCGCTCTCCAATCTTTGTTGTAAAAGTGGACTCATGTTGTGCCAATGCAGATTAATATTATAACATGAAAGGGATAGGTTTGTATCATTTTCCACACTCACTACATTCACTGATGTGGGAATAGCATTATATTCTACCTGAGCCACTTTGTCTTATGGCCAGGATTAACAGCAAAAAATACTTTACAGACTTAGGTGGAGTTGTCACCTGCTTCTTGAAATCAAATAGCATGGGTTCCAAAGTATCTAAAACTTTCATTCAGGTGGTGAAATAACCCTCAGGTTACTCTAGAAGATCTGGGGTTTGTTGTTTTTTTTTTTTTACTGGCACCTCTTTTGCTCTTTCCTTAACAGGACATGGCCTATGGGCTCTTGCTCTGCTAAAAATTCCCCTGAGATCGTGTTATCCTTGTTCCATTCAAGCCCATATTCAACTCCATATTTCTATGACTGTCATTGTCATTGGATGTATCTTTTGTTATAAAGTTTCACTATACTTTTAATGAACATGCACAGAATTTCATTCCTGTTACATCTCCTGATCGAGCAGATCACCTTATCAACATGAAATAATGCTCCATCCTACATTACTAAATTCTGGTTTTCCCATATTTTTCAGGTGGGTGATACTATTTATAAAATCAATTAAAGGGTTTTTATTATTTTCACATGATACCTTGTTTAATATGATTCTCTGCAAGTGGTAATGCATTGCAGTTTAATCGGTAAAAATAAGGCAATTGTTTCATGTATTTTAGGCATAATGAACTCAGAGAAATGCCTAACTATTTACATTTATACCAGCCCTTGGAAGGCATTTCAAAATAATATTATAGCAAAAGAGTTGATACAATAGTTAGATAACATCAAAGAGTGGGTTGGGAACACAAACCACGATCCTTGTGAAAACTGATTGCTGAAGAACTGGCCAGGAGAGTTCTAAGTGCATTTCTTCCTTTTTGCTGAAATATAATGTTTGTTCTCATTCTTTGGGTAGAACCTGGCGAGTCTGTATTTGCATTGTTGATCTTTCCCAACATAAATCTCTCTATTGTAGTCATATCAACAATGTTTTATTTACTTTAGTAATAAAATTTCCTGCAGTGCATGTTCTTTTGGACTGTGCATGCAGTATTTATCATGTTATTGAGGTTACAGTTACAGAACATTTCAGTATAATATAGCAAAGGACAATGAAACATTGCACAGGTGTAAGATCTCTCTGATCTTCTTTTACCATCAATTAAAAATAGCCTACAGGTGTAAGATCTCTCTGATCTTCTGTTGCCATCAACAGAAAAAAAACCCTGAAGACTATTGGAATATATCCTATTAGGCATGATGATCCATACACTAGGTCTTATAACCCCTTTGATGTAATCAGCTAATAGATCTAATCAATCATTTTGATGGAAATATGCCTGGATATAGGGCCACCTTTTTTCTTTGCTGGATACTGTTATTTCTCTGACAAACCAGCAGCAAAGATTGGGAAACTCATCTTCATACACATTCATTTTTGACACAAAATTGCATTAGACAATTTTCAAGAGAAATGCTTCAATCTAAGTTTCTTATTTTCAGGAAAAATAAATTTTCTGGACGATTTACTCTGGAGTTATATAACAATTAATTTGGGAAAAAAGCGTGTGTAGAAGTCAGCTCTTTCCCAGGCCCACTTAGGCTGGAACTGAGCATCATGAAGAGCTAAATGTGAAGTGATAAATGCACTATAGGCAGTTTAAAATATAGCCAACAACTCCCAAATACACCAAACCAAAAGTTAGTTGTGTTCCTAATAACACAGTAATAGACATTTATCTGAAATAATCCAGAATTGTTTACTTTCTAATCTTGACAAAAGCAGTGTTTCTATGAACATTTCATTGAATAAACACAATGTACCAATGGTCAAAAAAAATTAAACAATCATTCAATTCTGCTTTTAGAAAATAAAGTATGAAACAAACAGATAGGACAATTTAGATAAGATTAAAAGCAATTGTTCTGTTCCCTTGGCAACACAATCTAAGCACAGCCAATCAGCAAAGTTGATATACTGTTTTGACATACGTGCACATATTTCTAACATAAATAGCAACAGAAACTTAATAACAATAGATTTTAAAACCAGGAACTGATGCCATTTTAAATGTGTCAATCAAAGAGAACCTACAAAAGTGTTACTTCTATCAAATTGACATTAAGTATGTAAGTATATGCTGGAATGGTTTTATAAGAGACAGCAGACTCTGACAGGTCATACAGGAGATGCAAAATCTGTAATTACATTCTAGCTTCTAGGATTGTGTCCTACGATAGGCCTAAAAAGAAACTTTGAGTAGGAAATAAAACTTGAATGCTATGATATACCACTCATGTATCAAAACAGGGAAAAAAAATATTATGCAGCATAGCTGAGCACAGAAATAAATTATCAGACTGAAAGAATCAGCCTTACCCCCAAAATAGATGTGCTTAAATTTCTTACTTCTTATTTTATGATCGATTGGTGCCAGTGAGGTTCTGCAATGTGAATTTTCAAGGATACTAAAAATTAACAATAGAAAAAATGTACAGAGGAGGATTGCTGATGGGATACAGAGCCTTTCACCTCTCTTAGTCATTGGTATGAATCTGGCCTGTGTCAGCAGTAACAGAAAACCATTACTTTCCGACAGCTGTCAGAAGTCTGTATGGAAGGAGTGCATCAGCTATCATAATCCAGATCCCAGAGGACAGTTGCCCAAATGAGACCATCAATACCAGAATTCTTCCTGAGATCCTCGAAAGAAAACTGTCACCTCCTCCCTTTTCTGGAAGCTGCTGTCCCAGTCAACTCCTAGAAGTGTTCAGCCATGGAACAAAGAGCATATTGCCACCGACTGCTCTTTGAATCAACAGCGGGGTTAGAGAATCTCAGTTCTAATACGCAACATTTTCAAATCCCATTACCAACTAAAATACATATGAACACATTTGTACATTTCTTCATAGGATGAATGCTTTTTAGAAAATCTAGGATTGCACTAGCCTTAGGTCTCCTACCTTCAAAATCCCAGCTATAACAGGAAAAAATACGTATGTCAGCACTGACAAATGATATACATATTCATAAAGCTCACAGATACAGAGACAAGCACTTTATTTTGTCATTGGGTGGGATTAAGTTACCCATTCTGGCACATCACCTTTTTTTCTTTTTCCAGATTTATATGACTCTCATCATAGAAAATGCTCAGAATGAGGAATTTCCAACTGGAACACATTGAAAATAAAAAGGAAATAACCTACTATAAACAGCACTGAGGAGAAATAAGCAAGCATGCATTGGTACAGTATGCAGCTTTGCCAGAATGTGAATGTTGTCCTTTTTTTCCTAGGAGCTATCATCTTTTGTTAAGAAATATTCACTTTTACTTAGAACATCAATCTCGATTTTGAGTGTTTTTTTGTTTGTTTGTTTGTTTGTTTTAGAATGTAAGAAAAGTGATGGAAAGAACTATGGAAGAGGACAAGGAAAAACAGGAGAATCTAAAGTTTCCATCCATTATGACAGGGTTTGGTGAGGACATTCTGGTGATTAACTGTTTCAGCACTGTCAAACCTGCTTATTAATGGAGGCGAGAGACCAAAAGTTTCCTTGTGCATCAAATCCATGAGATTTAGCTGCCAGCCTTCCAACGGAATCTTCCTAACCAAAAAACTGGCAAAGCAGAGACACTGACAACTATAGTCAAGAGCTGACAGCAAGCAGACTGCACAAATGCAGTCCTTCAAACAAGCATTTATCCATAAGTCATCACTTTCCAGTGGTAAGAATTGACTCTGCAACATATTTCATGGAGCATGAGATGAGGCAGTGCCAAACTGCGGCACAAAGGGAATGCATTGCATCAAAAGGTCATTTCCAAAGAGTCTATTAGACGTTGATTGGCAGGTCATCTTGGGACTGAGCCTTATATGCTGTGGAACATGTATTTCTCCAATGTCAACATGCACCTTTTGACATAGACATGTTATCTAAAAATATCTGGTCTCCTTGTGATCATCAGTTAATTCCTCTCCTTAGGCTTGCTGTTTCAAAGTCGTCAACTAGTGACAATCATCTCTATCCTTCTGATTAAATATTTTATAGCTTCTTTTGCACACTGTTTCCACCACACGTTTGTTTTAAACATGGATCAGAGCATATGGAGTCAAGCAGGTTTCCCTAGAGATCTGAGACCTGGGACTGTCAGAGGTAACCTGTGTAATTTTGTAGCTAGAAACAAAAGAGTAAATTCTCTTAGCTAAAATAAGGGCAGAGTACTGTCTCTTCCAGCCCAATCCCTTTTTTTTTTTCATATAAGCCATTGTTACTAGTGTCTTTTGTACTGTTACATTAGAAAAAAGATAGGAAGACCTGATTTAAGTTGCCATGGCAGAGAATCTACTACATCTCCAGGTATTACAGGTTAATTATGTCTGTTTCAAGTATGCACCTTGTTTCTATTCTGAATTTCTTTGTTTCTCATTTTCAAGCCACGTATCATTGTATCTTTTCTTGCAAAATTAAAACATGAACTAATATAAAAAACATCTTCATGGGGCAGATGCCTACAGTCACCAGTAATTTATAGCAGGAAGAGCGACCGCGAGGTGAAGCGCTTATCCATCAGGGTACGTGAGGGAGCAGGAATTCAGTAGTTTGACCAGAGCATTAGTATTTTTCATAACCTGTAAAAAGATGAGTTTTTGCTCTGAAGTCTGATACATCCTTGTTTTATCAAGCAACTCAAGATCCAAATGAGTGCTGACATATTTCTATAAACTTAATTAGAATTTGTATCTTCTACAGTCTCCCCTACATTTAAATTTCCATCCCACACTTTAACACCTGCTTCCTGCTTTTTTTTTTTTTTCTTTTTGCCCATTATTTTCATATTAAGGAGCAACAACCAGCCTAAGAGATCTGTCTGCAATTTGACTGATGTGTCTTTTTCTTCTAGAAAACAGCTCTTGCAATTGCTGTGAAAGCAAAGCCTCCAGAAGGGATGACTCAATGCGGGAGGTGAGAGCAAACAGCGCTGCTGTGCAGCCTCTGTAAAAGATGAGTATAATGGGTCTAATAACAACTCTAAGTGCCAGCACAGTCAAATTGGCTGATTAGCTGTATACGTGAGTTATAGGCACAGGGGTGCCAAGTCCAGCTTTGTCTCCATCCCTAACCCTCATCTGCAACAAAGGATACTGAACTACTGGGCTGAATATTCTGCAGGTATTAGCACATGCCACTGGTAAAAAATCCCATCCCTTAAGCTCTTCCATTCCCCAGCATCAATAGCTTAAACTTTCCTAGCCTGTGCACATACGTTCATGGGAATCCAGTGCTATGCTGCTTACTAGCTATTTCCATTACAAAATCCCCCAAAAGGCTCTAGCAAGGAATGAAGGCTCCTTGGGCTGATTAAACTACCTGGAAGCTCCCGGACATGAAAGAGGTAGTTCTAGTCCTATTAGGTTCAAGGCAAATTTTGAACTCAAACATCAAGGAGGTCAGGCCTTTGTTGCTATTTAAATATAACTGCATGGAAAATGAAGTCTTCCTGAAAATGTGAGTGTAAAGGTGCCCAGAACGGAGAGTAAGCTTTAATACCGTACTTAAGAAGAGATTAAGTGCACACTGGCTGCCATTTGCTAGCAGTGGTTTTTGTAATCAAATCAGAGCCAGAACAAAATGCGACATCTCCTTCTTTTATGAAAAGGTTGATAGAGGAAACAGAATAAAGAAGTTTAAAGAAAAACAACCTGGACAACAATAAACTTAAGTGCTTAAACTAGGGAAATGCCTATGAAATTTACAGAAGGTTGTATCTTGTACACATTCCTAAGCCAAACACAAAGAAAAGGAGTAAGTAGATATGCAGCCATGCTGGAGTTCTTCTCTGTCTGACTCAAGACAAAAAAAATCCACCTCCAAAAACTTTACAAACTTCAACTTCTGGATCTTTCACTGAATTATTCTAAAACTACAAAGACAACAAAATGCTTCAGTCATTTCTCAGCAGCAATGTTGCCCAGTAGCTACAAAGTGCATTTTCTTTCTAACTCGGACTCTTATATACTTATATAACTCTTACATACTTACATACTTTTCATATACTTTAACACTGACTAAGTCTTGCAGCCCTCTCTGAAGAGCTCTGTTACCCCATTGCACTATTAGACCCATTACTCAGCAGAGAAGGGCAGAGAGAAAATAAATGTGTAAAGGAGACAGGTGAGGAAGCTAAGATTCAGGCAACCTGTTACAGATCCCAACTTTCCTCTCAAACAAATCAATGAATCTCTTTGGCTCAGAAATGCCAGAGTGGTTACCTCATTATTTTTACTATGAAGAAACCAGACAAACATGAAGGTATATGCCTAAATTTCTCAGTTAATGGGAGGAATAAACTATCATGCTGAGAATAAGTTCCTGCGATACAACGGTTACAGCAGACTTAGAAATATCCAAAGTCATTATCTTTACTAACATACCTAGTAGTTAGACCCACTCTTTTAACCATCAAATCTTATAATCTATGGTAATACAGAAAAAAAGTCAGTTAATTTTCTAAGCAGAAACATATCGTAATATTATGAACATAAGATTCTTACTGATGTAATTTATTTGTCTTTTGCATGAATCAAAATGTATCAGGGTGTAATAGTTATAATTATCTCATTAAAAAAGAAAAACCTGAAAGAACAATATAACTCTTAAAGTGTTCCCTACCACTAATTGTAATCTTAAACCAAGGAACAAGACTTTTTACATTTAGGGGTCTGATATATTTTTGACTACACATGCTTCACACTTTTCCCTTCTCAGACTAATTTGCTACATCCTGACCAGCCCTATCCTTCCATAAAGTTGAGCACTGTGGAACATTAATCATAGCTCCATAGAAATGTAGGTCAATTTTTAACTCTATTTCCTTGGAATGGAATGGACTTGTATTTTACATGCAAAGGCAACAGAAAAAAAAGAAAAAAAAAGATAATTTGTGTCTAATAGCCTTTGCAAGCCTGCTGTGTCTGTTAACTTTAAAGCTTCCAATATGGAAATAATGGGACATGCTAAAACATGTAAAGCAGGATGGAAATGATGAGATGAAATGACTGTGAGAAGTGTGACAGGTCAGGGAAGGACACCGAAAAAGCCTCATGGGTTGAGGGAAGAGGGCTACTTTGGGAAATTAAAAAGGTTTCACATAACTGGGCATCTAAAAAAGAGGAATTAAAGTCTCCTTCACCCGGCATGCCTGACCCACCACTTGGTCTCTTCTTCTTTTTATTGCCCCTGCTGACAGAGTAATACGCTCCAGCTGAGCCCTGCCATGCCTGGGCTCTGGTAATCCCTGAATGAGGGCAAACACCTGTGGTAGCTTTGCTACTTGGGGACAACATATTAACCTGTTCCTTCCCAGGCTGTGGGGGATTTGCATTTCAAAAGGGGCACAAAGGCACAGTTATACTTCCTTTTTTAACAGAAGTCAAAAAGCTGGAGAAGAGGAGCAGGCTTCTGTTCTATGGCTCTCACACTGGCCCTAGGAAAAAAAAAACCTGCTCAGATGTAACCACAAAGTTGGTATTTACAAGACCAGTATTTGCAGTATTACCGTATTTACAGGGCCAGAGTTCACGCTGCTATTTTGCACTTTTTCTAGCTTTTTATTGACAACTTTGTCTGCCAAAGAATTATTAACTGTAAAGTACTTGCCAAGACTAAAAAAAGCTCCTGTTTAAAACAAAATTGAGACCTTCACTAAACTAACAAGCGTAACCATTCAAATAGATTTTGGGGCAATCCTCAGACTGACAACCACAGCATCCAGAAGTTGCTAGAGACACTGCAGGTTAGGACTGTCCTCATACCTGAACAACTGGCAGCAGGATCCTGATTTCTGGTAACTGGCCCAAGGCCCCTCCACAGGATCTACCTTTCAAAAAGTGCAGAGGATCCAACGCTCTGAAAATCATGTCACTGAGAGATAACTCAGACCTCCCAGATAACCAGCCCTTCCTGAAAGCCAACATCCCAATCCCTTGGTTATGCTTTCTGTTTCAGCGTTCCTATGGCATCTTTCAACACGTTCCCCTGAAACAAAGTCCTGGATGTGAAAACCACCCAGACTCTGTGAGATACCTATATTGAATCTTTGAGGATGAATCAAATGAAAGAAAGAACAATTGTTTGCTTCTAAGACTTCAGGGTGTTTGGAATCCACATCCCCCTGTATTCATGGCACATTTCTTCAGTCTTTTCAAAATGAAACTCATTCTTTTGATCCATGGGAGGGGTTGCTGCAGCCATGAACAGAAGCCTCCCTTTCATTGTTGTATAAAATCTAAAGAAATAATAACAGTTAATAATACCAAAGTTCTGAAAGAAAACCGTTTCATCCGAATCCTCAGGTAAAGCTGGGTGGATGACTTCTTTAGCTGCAGGGTCACATTTAGGCCACCTTTAGAGCTGGCACTGGGGCAGGTTGGCAGTGTTGCACTCATTCTGCAGTGCTTTGTGAAGGGGGCTGGGAAGCAAATGGGGCTCTTGGCTTGTGCTCCAGTGGCACCTAACAACAAGCCTTCTGCTCTGAACAGCCTCTTCTACTTCTGCTCTCATTTTATCTTCTTCAAATGTTATGACAAGTATCCCAAACCAGTTTAGTAATGGAGATGGGCTTGGAGCCCCAGTTTCACCCCATAATCCTGCATGTTCAATAGCATTGTGTGCAAGGTTTCCCACTGTTGCTGGGATACTACAAACTGGAAGAATGAGAATTTTGCTACTTATTTCTCTAAACTACTATTTAATTTGAATTAGTACATGTTCTTCAAAGGGAGAGTTCCATGTCAGGAACTTGAATCCTGGACGACCTATTTTACAATGAAATCATAGACTTTCAAACCTTTAAGATGAGCCCTACAGTCAGAGGTGAGAAATCCCAGCAGCTGATGTGCAAATCGAATCACTTTTTTACGTGCATGCATTTGTATTTAGGTACTAACCCCTGAAATACAGAATGCCTACCTGAAAAGGTTATCCCAGTTGTTTAAAAATTTCCCATTTTGCTGTTAGCTTATGGATACGTGAGACTGCGGTGCATGCTTTCTTTCCTGACTAGAAGCTCCTGAAACCACCTCTTCAGTTTAATGTTCCCTCTCTTCCTTCAAATCTCTCTTCACTTGCTGCTTCCATGCACCTTCAAAGGTGGTTCCCTGCCAGCTAAATACAACTTTGAACTCTCTCAAAAACTTACAAAAGTCAATGGAAAGACTTAACTTTCAGATGCTCTGCATCAGTCATATTTAAACTACTATCCATTCTCATTCTGTTCAAGAAGTCTTCCTGCAAATGCCAAAATTCATGTAATATCCTCTTTGGTTTGAATTTCATATCCTGTTTACTTAATTGTCTGTGAAAGGATTAAGAACATCCTCATTTTGTTTCAAACTACCAAGTTACATTACAATCCTCTTTCTTATCCATTCCCACTCCTTGGCCTGAAAGGTCTTTAAGAGAACAGGAGAAAGTGTGAGAGAGGAGGTGATTTTATCTCCATTTTACTGTAAGGTTTCACTTTCCCAAGGTTGTATATGAGTTTAAAGCATAAAACTAATGCCAGATCTTCCAAGATTCGCTCCAATACCTTAACTACATGAATATCTTAAAGTAGTTTGAAATTACAGGGCTTTTCTTCTGGCAGGAGCTGTGTGTGCACTCAGATCATTTTGTCAGATATTGAACAGAATTTCCCCATTTTGTAGAGACCATAATATCTCCAAAAAAACGATGGAAACCTGTGTAAAGAGCTATGCTTTGGAGGACCCACAGAATGCCTGCATCTCTCTATGTTTAAGCCCAGTGGTTATAGTCAGTCCTTCAAACTTTTAAACTTGTTCCAAATTTTCAGAACTGCACAGCATGCAACTGAGAGAATGATTTGACCCCAAAGATCAGGATGTTGTAAGTATTGTTCAAGAAAAATCCAGTTGAAAAAGATTCTAAAAAAGTATCAGGGACACTTTTAAAGTCTTCCTTTAAAAATAAAAATCATAAAACTACCTTTGTTGACTCCTGCTGTTAATGTGCTTTTATTCAGGCGTTTAGAAACAATACTGCTTTGCAGAGTAGACAGCCACTGTCAAGGGCAATTTTCTCATCTGTGGTCCCTCATTAAGGACTGTGAGCTTGAGAACTAATAAAGTGGATGCTATACATGCACGTTATGTAAAGAAAACATGCTCCTGGCTGCAAATGAAGAGGGGATAGTTGAAAATGCAGTAGGTGATTCTGATCTTTCGAAAATTTTACTTAAGTAATTTTAATTAAGCCTTGAAACAAGCATTCAATTTACCTATATCATTACTATACAAAGTTATCTCACAGATATTTATCTGTTGCTGCTCAGTATAACATCAATGCCTATGATCATTTCTTGGAGTTCTTTTCATGCAATTCAAGCACACTATGGAAGAGTAATTTCCTTATAGATGAGGATATTCTGATTAAATTGTTTAAGCAATAGTCTTGATGAGTACTGAAGTCAACAGATAGACCAGACAAGGGCCCCTGCTCAGAAGCACAACTGAGAACAAGTGCAATTCCTACACTGGACAAAATTGATACTCGTTCCCCTTCAGTCAGAGAAGATCCAGTCCACCTTTCTCCCTACTTGTGATGAACACATACAGCATCATCCTCAGAAATACACACATATGAGACTTCTGTAAAAATTTGCTGACTGGGCTTATTCTTAAAATGCACCAATAATTATGATACTAATTAAGCTGTCTAAAAACTTTTTTTCAGGATGGCTACAGATCCTAGCAATAGAAGAAGCACCATACAATACAGTCTCTAACTTCACATAAGTGAATTACTATTGCTTTTCTGTTCTCACTTGTGGAAGAAATCCAATAGTACATCATTAGCATTATTCCATATATGCCACGGATGTTTTCAAAGGTCAATTTGTTTATAGAAATTCTTCCATTGAGGATGAATGATGACACTATTTTGACCCCTCTGACCTTGGAAAGCAGGAATGCACTTTTCAAGCATCCAGAGCCCTTCTACACAATTTGTCTAATCCTACATCTCCCCTGTCCTTACAGGCTATTCGCTGTTAGTGGCCACAATAGACAAGCAATAGTACCATTATAGGCTTCTCTAACAAAAGACTTTCGTGATCATTTTCTAGTGACTTGAAGATTGACAAGATCCCCTCCTGTTACCCAGATGCATTTTCTCCTCCTTCCCGGGGATTTCTTTTCTTGTTTCCAAGGAGGAAAGTGCCTCCCTGAGTAGCGACCTCTCTCTCTGCAGAGAGACCTGCTAGAAACAACAAACATTGCATGTTAAACCTCCTCCTAGAGGGCATTATGAACAAATGGAGTGCTAGCTCTTCTTTGATAAGGTGCACACCTGTGGTACAACTTAAGAATCAATTCAATTATAAAGACACAAGAATGCCTTTTGAAGTATGTTCCTGAGCGGCTCTGAGGCAGGGAACGCAGCATACATATGAGCCTGACTTTGTCAAAGTTACTTAAAGGAAAGAAGTTGTGTAGAATTGCTCTGCAGCCTGATTAACTACCTGGACACTCATCTGTCAGCAAAAGCCCGCATGTGAAAATCAGAACTGTCCCACTATGGTTTATCACATCGGCTGTCCTTCACTGCAGTCAGAACTCTTTTCTGGAGCTTTTGCTTACTTTCTACACAGAACCTGAGCTATCAGAATGTTTAATTTTCAGAGATGCAGAACACTTGTAGCTCTCAGTGGTAATGTGAGGTCACCTCTTATAATAAAGCCCTGCATCACCTAGGCTGGGTACTCAGAAAATGAGGCGCCCTTTCTCTGCCTCAGCCAGCAGTTACTTTGGATCTCTGGGTCCATTGACCCATCTTTGGGTCTCATTTGGAACTCCATCAGGTAATAATAGCAGCTTATGCTAAAATATTTCCAGAGGGTTACAAGGAGTTTGAGAATCCTCATAAACAATGGTACAGATTAAAATAGTAATGCAAACTTTGTTTCATTTGTTGTCTATGATACATATGTAGGAAAAAAAAGATAGAAGGCCAGTGCTCACCTCTTTACACAGGGTACTTGACAAGGTAATACGCTTTTTAAGCTTGATATACTTCAACTTACACTGCACTCATTAGAGGAATATGTCTAAATGACATTTTAATGTTCATTGGTTAAGAATAAACATTCCTCCCTATTGTCATTAATAGAAGAGGAGGAAAAGAAAGCCACAGATAAGATTACTTCAAATCCTTGGATCATAGTCCCTTCCCTTGCTGCAGTTACTGAAGTCAGAGGGTAGGGTTGCTCAGTGCCTGAAGGGCGAGCATTGCTCAGTTCACCTTCTGGTACAGATTGCCAGGGATTTCACTGAAGAGAATGTGAGCAGAGAAGATTTTAGGTTTGATTTAAGCTTAAGTTGAAATTTTTTTAGACACGTGGGAGTTATGTACTCAAATTTAGGGTTCGCAGTGTCAAAATTTAAGCTTTGTATGTAAAGTTCTTCTTCAAATTCTAAACAAATGATTCAGGAACGTTGCTATTACAGGATTTCCATAGCAGTGGTTCAATATTATTGTTTTACATTAAATAATCGAGTTGGAGTGTCACCAAAAGTTCATACCACAAAGTGAAATACAAGAATCCATCTTCTGATGAAACTGAAAAACTTACAGATTCCAGGCTGAGTTATGCTCACCAATTTTACCTCTTTGCTTCATTCAAGCAGTTTATTTAACAGCACAGTATGAGTCAAGAGACCAATCCTCACTGAAAAGCTAAGCAACACACTAATAAGCAGGAGGTACATAAATATGAAGTACAGTGTTGAAGAACGGAACCAACTGAACAGGCCATAAAACTGCACCTATTTCTCTCTTGCTCTTTGTTGTGGAATTGCAGACACAAACTGTGGCTATTCCTTGCCTTTTTCTGTTTCCTTTAACCCAAAGCATTTTCTCAGAGCATGAAACCTCCTGCAAGATGACTTTCAAGGCACCTCAAAAGAAGCGTTGCATGGGCAATACTGCAAATTCCACTTGGGAAAAAAAAGCCACAGCTTGGCATGCTCTTCCAGCACTTTCAATAGGGACACAGGCCTGACTTAGCACATGGCCCATAATCAGCAGTTTCCAGCAGCTGCGTAAATGTGTGCTCTTCAGTGGTTTTCACACGGATGCCTCTCAGCTTCTGAGAGATAGAGAGCCATGACAGGTATACAGTATGTTTATTCCTGCTGTATTACTCTCTAAAGCCCTTGTAGGGCAGGATTTCATAAGTAGATTCTGCAGTTTCAAAAAGAGAACCACAAGCCTCATCTGCTTATTGTGAAGGGTTCTTCAGCTGAAGGATTTTAGAGAGAAAAGAATGCAATTACCATTATCCTGAACATACATTATTTATCTATCTCTGCTCATCTTAATGTTTGCTCATATGATCTTTTCAACCAAAAGGACACCAGTGCCCTCAGAAAACTTAATCAGCTATGGGCCATAATATGTTGTCTTATAGAGAACAAACAAAAAAAGTGAAGCAAAGCATGAGTGACTGAGCTGCAAGACACCACAACACTGGTGCTGTAGGCAAAACGAGCTGCTTCATGTCACAGTTTGTAAAGTGTTTGCACAGGAGAAAATTATGCCAAAAAAGCATACAGGAAAGTTTATATAGTACCACAAAACATGCACTGAGCATCCTCTGATATGTGAAATTCATGGACATAAAATAGCTGTAAGCTCTCATTCACCAGCAATTATTTCTATACCTCCCTGTCAGAACTTCCTTGGATCTGCTTCTAACACGTTGACTGCAAAGCCATGCCAAGGACAGCCTCAGCTTACATTCCCTTTGAGTGCTAAGTTCAGGAGAAACATCCTCACGCATCAGAAGGAATAATGCGATCTTGCCATACAAACCACATATTGCTCCCACCCTCTGACTGCTTTTGGTGCCATTTTTCCTGCAGCCACACATCCAGTTGGCATTATTTGCCTGGTGCTGAATACCAGAGAAATGAGACATGCTCACTCATCTATATACAGCTAAATTGCACCAGCACAGAAACTTAAGGAGAATAAGCATAGAAAAGTGCCACTGAAATTTTGAAATGAGATAGAAAATAATAAGTGGTCCAGCTGTCATTTGGCCTGGACACAAGTTATTAGGTCTAAGTGCATATTTACATGTCTTTGAAATGCTCGTGAATACTTCCTCTGTCTGCAAGGAAATTTTCAAAACCGTGATGAAAAAATCTGGTTCAGATCATTTGTATTGGTTTTAAAACCAGGCATAACATTGCAGCCGGTTCTTTCATCCAGAAAAGGTGTAACTGTCATATCAATTTAGAACTTCAGTCATGTTACTTTAAATCTGCATTAGTAAAACCTGTAACAAAACATGCCTCTGTTGTCCATATCTTGCATCTGGAGCCAAATTATGTTAGAGTCTGATCTCTAAACCCAGTATGGAAGCTATATCTGGTATGTTCTGCACTTTGTACCATGGTACATGTGGGTTTTTTACTGTAGTGATAACACAGCTCTATAGCCCACCTGGTAAAAACATTATACGTTAAAAATGACAGTCAAAAGAAGCTGGTGCAAATACACCAGAATTACATACAAGATTGCAATATAAGACTAAAAACAAGCCTTACATTTATAGGTATTATCTGGCACCTTGCTTTTAAACAAAGGTCTGTAGCTTATGGTGTCATTTTAAAGACTTAGTACTGGGTTTTCAAGCCAGAGAAATGGTATAAGACCAGTGTATTAAGGAGGTGAATTTCTGCTGACATTATGGAAGGTCTTAGTAGTCAGCCTCCTACCACTTGATAATACTCTACAGATGGCGTGGAATAACATTATCAAAAGGCAATTCTTATATATAACCCCTCAACTTGCAGCCAAACATGACTTCATGCAAGCAATAAATTCAGGAACTTGCACTACATATGGCAGAAGTAGTTTTCAGAAACCAGGAGTACAGTGCAGAGGTATCCGGATGAGACCCTCACCTTGCCTCTTTGCACCAAAGAAAAGGAGTAAAAGAGACTTGCAGTGCTGCTGCAGAAGATGTACTGAGGATTTCTTGCAAGCATAATGCCTGGCATAGGTGTCAGGCCGGATCTAAGAGTCTGTGTCAGCGTAGGTTAACAGTAATGCTAAATCTTAACATTTTTATCAAGTGAGGAAACACTCCTTGGAACAGTGCTTCTTTCAATAATTTCTATCATTCTTGGAGGTGACAGCACTCCTGGGGGCTCTGGGCACTGTGCCACAGCAGGTCTGTCACTGTGCACACTGCTGCAGCACCCAAGCAATACTGATAAATCCCAACCTCTTCACTCCTCAGTGCTGAGCTCCAGAGACCCTCCTTTTAGCTTTATAATGTAGTGCTGTAATTGTTGCTTTATTTAAAAGCACTTAACCTAATTTGCTTGTGAAACTCAGAGACAAATGCTCTGTTTAACCAACAAATATCTAAACTTTGCTCTTCTTAGAAAGTGCCCTCTCCAGCCCCCTGCCTGCAGTAACAGATTCATATCCTGAGTTTTTTCCAGTTGAAAGGAACAGTCTTTACAGGTAAAGGTTTGCAATAGTAGCTATAATTGTACCATACATGGTATGACATATACACTACTGAAATACCTACTGAAATACTTCAAAAACTATAACTACTTGACAGATGTAATGACCAGTAAAGTAAAAAGGGTAATTTATAATCTGCTAACAAATTCAGATTTGCTAAGTACAACTAGTTGATTATTTCCACTCAAGGTACTTATTTCATGTGTAGATCTTATTTTCATAAATTCAGAATTTTAAGTAGCTGACATGGTGCCAACTTTGGGCAGCAAAAAAAAATCACCTGTTTTTTTCCCAGCTGACACAACACATTTTAAGTAGATGAAGGCTTGGTTTCATTATGTTAACAGCATCTGTAGGTGTTCTTTGGTGCATCACTCCACTGTTTAGCAATTTAGCAGCAGGCTGGAAATGAGCAAAGGGGTAAAATGAGACTCTGTGGCTATAACAAATACAGCACGCCTCTAATACTTGAATTGACAGGAGAAGTTGATGCTTTGCCACAGACTATGAAGAAACATCTTCCAAAATATCCTGTGAATGTAAATTTCCGTGGTTCAAGGCATGGCATTTCTAGGAAGATACTTTTCTAAAGATAGCTCAGATCTGATTTTATCGAGCTAAAATGCCAATACCTTCAACTTCATTTTGACTAGAAGTTTAGCCACTTGCCCATCAGAAATAATTCTCTGACATATTTTGCTTCTTAAAATTCTTTCGGAAATGCTAGTTTCAAAAAGGAAATGCTTTCTGATGATGTGGCAGCTCACATTTTGCAGCTGTTTGTGAAAGGGAAACAACAAAGAATGAAAAAAAGTGAAAACAACCTGGCTTTATCATTCAAGAGAATAGGAAAACGTCACAAAATGATTGACAAACAAGTCAGATTTGTGACATCAGTACTACAGGTACTGGCAAATGCCAGACTGCCTGAAGCCACACATCTGACCCACTCTTTCTTGGATGAGTGGAGAGTCCATTCTTTGCTGCACTCCGTTCCAGCAGCTATGCTTCTGGGACAGCAGTGAATGTCTTTATCGACCCAAAGGGAAAACTGAGGAGTTTGCCTTCAACTTACTGGTGTGGTCAAATGAAGTGAGCACAAATATGGAACAAGCAGAGGGTATCTCTAATTATGACCTTGCTGCTTCATTACTTTTGCTTCCTAGTCTTTCTGCTCCTCGTCTGCCAAATCAGGATGTGAAACCCACCCAGATACCTACACAGTTTTAGTATGGATATAAAATTCTTCCATCTTGACCTACAGACTTTTTGCTGCCGCTGCGCACTACCTGTGCATGGAGCCCTCTTTCCTCTTATCAGCATGTAGTATAAGTGGCTCTGCTCCATTTGTGGTTGTAAGAGAGAAAGCCTTGGAGAGTGCAACTCATCCCAGCTGTTCAGATACGTGCCTTAGGATGGGATGCAGCTCCCTAGGAAGAGATCTGTTTCTCTTCATCAGTAACAGAACAACCTCACCAAATAGATCAGACTCTGTAGTCAGCTTAGAGTGCTGGGGGTTGACAGGAAGAATGGCACACCAAACTCACTGCAAAGGGAGCCAGTCCCAGAAGGTCAATGGGAACAGATCCCCCAGTCCCAAGCAGAGCACCCTGAACACAGCAAGTGACAAACAAACATAGACCTCTGTTGGTGGAGAACTACATTGCTTCATATTGCTTATCAGCAAAGGCTAAATTTCTTCTTTTCCCGCTGGGGAAATGACATGTCAGTAAGTATAAAGGGGATCACAGCAGGAGTGGACCCAATAAAGTCCCTAAGCTCCTCTGGTTCATCCAGAGCATGCTCACAAATGAATCCTTGCAAACTTGCATTTAATGGGCACATTTAATGACAACCTGAAACAGAATGCACCAAGCAGTGATGCCAACTATCCCACGTAGTTCCAGTGAGTGATCTGGGATTCTCCCACAGTCTGCTGAGCAGGATCAGTGCCACACATGGTCAAAGGAGACAAGGCTTTCAGCGTAACATATAAAAGCTGATGGCATGTTTAAAATATCTTAATGGGACATATGAGAAAGCAACTCTCCTGCTCCCCTGTGCTCTCTCATTTTAAAGCAGGATTACTTTACTGAAGCAACTGCAACTCTCCGGGCATAGGACTAGAGTGAGTGAATTAGAATCTATCCCCTGAGCTTTGAAGTATTTGTAAAAAATTTTCAATTATTTCTAGTCTAAGTCTGTGCTGTAATGACCTGTACAAATCTCAGAAAACAAAGAACTGCTCATATAGATGATCTTCTTGCCAAACTGAGTGTGTGATTGCTTCTGAAAATCTGCTCGTACACCTTCAATGCACAGACTTAATATGTTAAGACTTAAAACTCCTTCAAATGCCTCAAATTTCAACTTTCCATGTTGTCTTTCAAGAATGGGATGCATTTGTAACAATGTAGGCAGGCAAATTCTTCCTTAGGCATTAAACTGTACTCCAAAGAGGAATTAAAACATGAGATTTACAAAGTATGTTTCCTAATATATCAAAAGAACTATCAAGAAAAAAAATATATCAGTGCCAATATTCTCAATTACTCTTACTAATATGCTTTTATTAATGGAGCAGCCACACTTGCTACCTCGGTAGCCTCAAGAAGGAGATGCAATTCCACTGCCTGCAAAGATAGAGGTGCTAGACAGAAGGAACTCAGCTGTGCAGA
Organism: Centrocercus urophasianus; assembly: GCF_019232065.1. NCBI lineage: Eukaryota > Metazoa > Chordata > Aves > Galliformes > Phasianidae > Centrocercus > Centrocercus urophasianus. The sequence goes on along the minus strand of NW_024884744.1, from coordinate 7,271,657 downwards.
ACACTCAGTAAAACTTATGGCTAGGCACAGATAAGAAAATCTGAAGTATTTTCATTCGTATTTAAGATGATATTTAAAAGTCTGCCAAGGGCAGTGAGTTAGCAATACACAGAACAGCATTGCAATTGACTGAAATCAGGATTACAGTGGTCAAGCTTGTCAGGAAGCAAATGTGAACCAGTTTGTAAAAACAGTTGCATTCCTAATTTGAGATGCTCAAATCACATTGATAAATAATACACTCTATGTTCCATATATACCTTAGCTGTTTCTCTTATTTTCCTGTTACTCGAGGCTCCAGCTTCTAACAGTATATACATGACTGTGTATATATTCTGATTCACATCTTTGTGCTCAAAGATTTTATAAAGAATTTTGTAAATACTCATTAAGCTATTCCCTATCTGTCTCCCTTTATGGGAAACAAGAAACATAAGAAGATAACTCAAGTTCTTCCAGAAGAGTAAATGTGCCCTCTGCAGCACCAGGTTACGTCAAGGATGCCATGCATCCTTAACCAATTTCCTGGAAGGTTTCTTGCATGGGCAACCTCAGCTGTTGGAAAGGCACCATTGACAACTACATTGCTATGCCATCAATCTTGTTTTCTGGGAACACGATGCTTAATGCATTTATGCTCTACTCTTACCTACATACAGTGCCAATGATGAGCATGGAAGCGGCAGGTGCAGGAAATATCTGCCTCCCTGGAATCTGACTTAAGACTCCAGTGTTGAGGACATTCCATGAGGGGGAAAAGAATCCTTTCCTCTCTACAGGATTTACCTCAGATACAGCTTCAGAATCAATGATGCGTTGCAGCCCTGGGTTTGAACGCTGGAGTGAAATAAGGAGGTGGTATTATAACCAGGTTCCTCATCAAGCTGCTATTAGTACTTGCTCAAACTCTGTGATATTGCTGTATAAAGACTCACATTCTCAATTTAAAAACCCATTCCTTGCTTCTAGTGCAGTGTAGGCTTGAATGACAATTTCATTTCTTTACTTTTTAGACCCTATTGGACCACAGACCCAACAAAATCAGGAGAGAAGGAGATCGAGTCTGTCCTATCTTGCAGGGAGAACTGTGCATCTGACTGCATTCAAGCACACCTGGGCAGTCTCTCTGAAAGCAAAGGGTGGCACAGATGTCACTGCAGATCTGACCTGCAAAACCTTAAATACTGGTGATAATGTGCAAGAAAGAGAGAAGCCAGCTGAGCTATAAGCATTGGCAATTAGAAAGAACCATCTTTGTACCAGCAAAATGAACACGTGATGTGAGAAATCAGTGAGAGACAAACATTGAAGCCCCTGATGTTACCCTGACAGTGCTTTTTCAAGAGGAGAAACATACTTTAACGACCAAAAAAAAAAAAAAAAAAAAAATCACTTAGCAATTTTCCTGCACGCAAATGACACAAGTCTGAAAGCAATGAGGCTGATGTAACCCCAAACAGACAGAGCCAGAAAACAGAGACGGAGGCTCAGCTGAGCTGCAGAGCTATATGGCAGAAAAGAGAGAAGTGGTGAAAGATTTCAGTTCTAGTCAGAATTGAGTTTGGCAAAAATTCTCATCCAATCCTGTTAAATCTTATGCTTGAATAAGTTATTCACCCAGGCCAGTAACATCTGTTCAGGAAAGGGGCCAACACTAAAATGTGTTTTTTCATCTCACAAAACAAAGCATAATCTAGGCTATAAATACACATGGTTTTACTATACTGGGTAATGTATCTCATGAAGAAAAAAACCCTTCAGTTCAGAACTTTTTCTTTTTTTCTAGAGACATTACTCATCTGATCCTGGATCCTTTACATATTCAGGAGTCCCTCTGCTTTCAGCAGGATACTTAGGACTGCAGGAAGTTTGGCCTGAGTAATCACAGTCAGACTTATAAATGTTCTTGTCCCTTTACAAAATGAGAGCTGCCCCAGTCCAACCTCCACTTACACTTTTTTACACTGTGTATAAGAGCCATCTAGTCCCTTCGACACATCATCACAGACAGAAATTAGCCCCAAAGCCCCACAGTCATGGGAAATTAAGAACTCTGAGATATAAAACAAAAACAGAAAAAAAAAAAAAAAAAAAAAAACCAAAAAAAAAAAAAAAAAGCACTATAAAATCAGACATTTTCCACTATGAATTTTGTTTGAGATGCTTAACAAGGTCAGTATACTTTAACGAGCCACTTTCAAGCAGACATACACTCAAGACAAAGATGACTGTGCCTCTAAAAACTGCTTTTAAGTGATAGATGACTGTCAGCTTTGCAAAAACTGAGCATGCAGTGGCTTGATAGCATAGAATGAAAGCAATCTAGAAGTGCAAGTCTGTTTCTTTTGGCAGCAGCAGGGGTTGCTAATGGATTCATCATTTTCTGTTAAACATGAGCGTCAAACAAAAAAAAACATTTAGGGCTCTATTCATCTGAATTTCCGGCCCTACACTTGCCAGCCATGGAAGCTGTGTGGCTTAGAGCTCAAATCTGATTCACGCATCCAGGTTCAGAAGCGGAGGCCACCCAAGTCCTGGACTCATCAGGGTGGTATTTGCCCTTTCCTTCAGCATCTCAGTCTGCCATGGCACAGAGATCTGAGGTCCTGCTTCCCAGGTCCCAGCCCCATCATTAAGGTAGCCACTGACCACCTCCCTGATGACAAATTCTTTCATGGCAGCCAGCTGGTGGCAAATGGCAGAGAGGATGGTTGGACACAGAGTCACCCTCCAGTTAATAACTAAATTGATAGAAAATTAATTGCAATGATGACAGAGAACTGCAAGATTATTTAAGCTGGAAACTTCTAAGAAGCAGGAAACAGTAGGAAGAGAATTAAAAAAAAAAAGATTTATTAAAGGGTTATTTGACCTCCGGGGAAGAAAAGTTAGTGCAGAGGCAGTTAAATGCGTTTCCCAGTATTGTGCACATATCCAGAATCAAGGTAAAAACACTGGCACCAATAAATAGATCGTGCACTTGATATACTTCATCCACTTGAAGGCAAGAAGCACCTTCATCTTCTGCCTTTTCAAAAACATCCAAAGATAAACCAGGTGAAACTACAACAGCTTGTCTTTACTCTCTGTATGGCACTCACATGGTTTCTAATGTGCTTCAGATGAGTATTTTCTTTTTAATACATTGGAGTTGGTGAGATGTGAATTTTGTCGATGAAGAATGGAATAAAGGGAAAAAGCCTTACTAGAAATCACTTCACCGTTTACTAGCAAAATACTTTACTGTACAACAGCAATAGTTCATGGCAGGGGCTAAAATTACAGCATTACACTGAAATATGTCATTAGGGTTGGCTTGTTGCTGTCATTTTTTCTTTTAAAAAACAGACTGTCTACAGAATGGTTTATAAGAGACTTCAGACACCCAAAATATTACCTTAACTGTGCAGAATCATATTTTAGATGTCTTGTTTCACTGATAGTTTCAGCAAGGAATGCACAGAATGATCAAACTACATATAGGTAGCAGCAATTATTGGTACATTTCAGATGAGCACAGCATGAAGGATAAGTCTAAAGAAAGATTAAGACCCAAATACTAGGAGAGAAAAAAAATGAAAAGATGGAGCAAAAAGGCCTGAAAAGCAGGAAAGGACTAGGTGTCTGCAGGAAGCTTGTATTCTTATGTGAGGTGTGAGTGACCCAGCGTAGGTTGGAATGTTATCTCTATGTGATCTACAGAATCTTTCTCTCAACTGTAGCAACTGAAAAAGAGTGAATTAAAGTCTTAAAGAGAAAAATCAATAAAGAAAAAAAAAATAAAGGAAAATATGGCAAAGAGCCGTTCAATGGGTATATAAAATGACACTTGCGTGACAATGGGGAGCAACCTAAAATTTCCATGCTTGCAACAGAAATATCCTGCAAAAACAACAAAAGAGATTTTTTTCCCTTTGTTTTGAACTATATTTGTCACTGTCTCTATCCATTCCATCGATAGAGTTGAATTTTTTTTAGGTCACCGTAAGTTTTTCACTGATGCTTCTGGCCCCAGAGTAAACTTCTTGTTTTTCCCTTATGTCCTTCAGTTTTACCCCAGTTTCTCTGCTGGGATAGACAATGTTTAGCCCCAAACTCCAGTCAGATTTTCCAAAGGATAGTATTTGGTTCCTTGCAGCCTTGTCAAACAATAAAGGTCAGTGGAAAGCTTACTCCAGTCACCCTTTCCTGGATTCATTTTTATCTTTAATAGACAGGTTCTGCCCTCTGTGCATCTGAGAATCACCCTCTAAGAAACCTTTGTAGGTTCCTTTGGTTTGAGCTTCACTGAACCCTGCTGTACAAGCTCTAGCTACAGGTCTGTACCCCTAAATAGAACACCTCTCTGCTAAGAGATGAGGCTTTGTGTACCTGCCATCGGCAGCCAGTTGGTGTATTTCCCTTTTTCCTCCAGATCTGTCTTAACCTTTTCCCCATCGGCTACAAGAAATGCAATATATCTTTCATTACGTCACAGAGAATAATTTCTTTCTTAATGTGAAGGAATTTGTTGCTTGTTCTCTGCTGCTGTCAAGGTCTTTTTTCAAACTCAAGGTATCTGAGGTTCACCAAGGACATTACTACCACAGTAATCAAAATAAACAGAGCAATGTGCCTGTGTTCCTAGCTCCCGTCTCTGCCTGCAAGTCCAGGAAAGGCAAACCTTTCTAAGAGCAATCATTTTTCAGGCACATGACTGAAAAACTGGCTATTCTTGCACTTCAGTGTACAGTTGCAAAAATCCCCTTCTGCTCTCCCTGCCGGCCAAATCACCACTGAAGACTGAGAAGCTCCATTCTCACAGGCCAATTGACTTCAGAAAAGCTGAACACGGATACAAGCATTTGAGAAGAGCACATTCTCATAAAATCTAGAGAACTGACTTTGAACTCTCCAGTTGAGAATTTCTTAATGTAATAGAAAGATGGAGTAATTGTAAGAAGGAATTGGTGCCTCTGGACAGAGCGCTGACCTTTCAGTGTGAGCCATAAATAACAACTAGATGGCTCAACAGGAAAATGAGGACGGTTTTTTTTTTTGCAGAAGTAAGATGGATTCTATTTGTTGCATGCTTCACCCAGATAGGTCTATCAAAGTGCTATTGAAATGTTTAGAAAATAATCATGACTACTAGGGATTGCTCCTGAACAATGACTTTAACCAAAATCGTGTATAAGTTGCTCACAGACCTAAGACCTGGAACCACCTCTGCTTGCCATTCAGAGAAGAAGAGAAAGTGAGAAGCTTTAACTGAAATGCTTTGTTTTTAAACAGAGTGAAAGAATTCACAACATTGCTTCCCAGCAACAATCTGCCACCTACCACTGTACCTGCACATGAGGAACTTACATACAAAGCAAGCAGATTTACAATAAGGTCTATTGTGTATCAGTGGAATAATTCCTGTCTATTCAGTAACACCAGAATTACCCCACTGATCCACAAACTCCTGCTTGTGCCTACGGGCAATTACCTCATCACACAGCCTCCATGCTGGGACTTACCTCATTTTTATGCCCATTTTTAACACAGGTGAAGTAACTTCTCCCTTACTGCCCAAGGTCATACATCTGGTAAAGAATTAAAGGGTGGAATACAACTCTCAATGCCACTCAAAAGCCCATCGATGTGTGATAACAGAAGTCTAACCTGTTAAGCAGAAAAAGAAATGCAGGAACAAGATACAGAAAAGAGAAAGCAGATTAAAAAAAGAAAAAGAAAAAAAAAAGTGATGCAAACTGCATCTCATGTGGGTTTTCAAAACCGAATGTTTAAATATGCAAATATTTCTGTTCAAATTTCATCACTATACAAAGTTCAGGGGTCAAAAGTAGGCAAAATATGAATCACAGCTCCATGAGTTTTTATCAGATGCTTGCATTACCAGGTGCTGAAAAACACTGGGTGTTGGTTTTTTGCTTAATTCTTTCTTTTGGAGTCTTCACAGCACATCAGTAGAATAATCTGAGTCAGTTGTCATTTTAAATAATGAAAGAAAGAAACATTTGTTTGTACATGATAAATGGGTGGATTATCTAATAGTGTTATCCACATTCTTTTAGGATTTGGCTTGGGAATAAGATAAATGTTCTTTAAATGCAGCAAAGGTTTGCATGTAACATACATCCACTTTGGTCCTGGGTGAAGCTCATCTATTTTCCAGAATTTGAAGGTCACTAAAAAAATAATTATTGTTGTGACATGACTGTCTCTTGGGCTTCATCATTTACACAAGTAAATATAAGCAGGTTCTTTTTCCTCATCCAACAAGGCTAATCCAACAGCCTCTACAGAAAAACTATTAAAAAATATTCAGACTTCATATAGACAGAAAATCTAAAAGATTTGTCCCATGTCCTGTGGATGGGAATGCTGCCTGCACCTGCTGTGGGAAGTAGGTAACTACAAGAAGAGCAGACAGCGCGGGGACAAGCTGTGCCAACAGGTACATCAGGGTATTAGAGCTGAGTGCAGGACAACAGACAACTGATGGATGCCCCAGGTAGATGGAGGCAATGTCTTAATTATCCGTTTTGCTTCAGATCCTGGGAACACTAGTTTGCTGAGAAAAGTAAGTGTTAATTAGGAACTGTCTCATGACTGGTTGCCATAATTACATGCCTAATGGCTGATTGACTGGGTGACAGCATCTCGCCCCGGGAGTGTGTGTCACAGAACCGAGCTGAAGGCTTTGTGGGATTGCTGACAAGCCCTTTCTCTTTCCCTCAAACGCTCCTGTTAAACTCTCAAGAAATAAACCTCCCAAGTTAAAATCAACTCAAGTGGCATAAATGGAGTACATTTGGAACAAAAACGCTATCTCCTCTGAGTGTCCGCTGGCGAGAACAAGAAGTGCACTGTCACCAGCAAATAGCAGGTTTAATATATGTAATATTCAAACAAGTTAGGCAGCTTCTGATGTGGTCATTTCATATATCACGAGTACTTAAGAGCAAAACAGTCACCACAGCAACTGTTACATCAGAGAGCTGAGGCAGCTGCCAGGTACTGGGCACAGAGAAACATAGCCTCTAGTGATCCAATGCCAGGTATCAGGCCATAAAATATAAAAACAATAAGATTTTTAGTACAATTACATTTGCCACGATGAATGTTTTATATTTTGTGTCAGTATGTACATATATTAGATTAATTAGGTATAAAGCAGGTAAAATATTAAATACTTCAGGCTGGAAATCAGAGGGCATCCTCAAGGCAGTATGATTTTGTGAGTTTCCCAGTGCAAATACAGGAATGAATGAGCCTAAGTAGTTTGAAATAAAGATTGATATATGTATTGGTTTTCTTTTCAAATCAGAAAATTTCCACTAAAAACAAATGTGATTTTTTTCTATGACCTTTCTTTTCCGTTTCTGGTTTTCTAGTGTCTATCCTTTTCATTTCTTTGGTGTTACTTCTGGGGTGCCCAGGGCATCCCAGGAAATCTCTACAAGCTGAGATAGAGGGCTGCAGTCGGTGAGGAAACCAAAAGCTCAGGGATCTCAGCTGCACAAGAAGGAGCTAAAGCAGACCCAAAAGTCCCAGCTCCACCCCAGGATATCAGAGCTGGCACCTACTACTGGTTGGCTACTGGGAGCCACACCAGTTTACACTGGAACTTGGTATGATTTGGCAAGCATATCATATGTGCGTGTCCTGTTCAAACAAGATCATATCAAAATATTCTTTCCCAGCTCCAAGAAAGACTTTCTGAAACTTTGCAGAGATAATGGGCTCGAGGGCAAATGAGGTGGTGGGTGAGGAGATGGAAGGAAATGCCTGGAGAGGCACTTTGGCACGGGCGAAAGCTGGAAGTGTGAGTATGGAAGGGAGAGAAAGGAAAACCAGCTGAGAGATGAGAAGATAGCAAGAGAGCTACACTTGGGTAAAGTGTTTGGCAGCTGAAATAACAGCAGTCAGGAAGGAAGGATTTTCCTCTTTTCTGACATGGTGGTTCCATTCCTGCATTTAAAGGCTGCAGTACGACATCTTCACATTTGCTGTACACAAAAGGAGTGGAAGGTCCCGTGTTTGTGGGATAACCATAGTGAAATGCCCTTACTATCTGTAGCAGCCCCTACAGTCATGTCCAAATTAAATCTCTCCCCTTAAGGGTTTCATTTAACCGGGAGCTGGGTGCTCAGGAGCAGAACCACGTCACAACCCAGCACAAGTTCTCTTCAGGGCATCTCTCCAGGGACAGCCCACACTAGATCTCATCACTTGAACAGAAGTAGGAGCACGACTCAAATGGAAAGAGAAGCAATGCATTCAAGCAGGGTCTGCTGAGTCGATGATAGGCTCCTCCTGTACACTAGCTGTGAAAGCAAGAGCTAATAGAGATAAATGACTGGTGTCACACGTAGCTTGCTCAGTTGTCTTTTGAAGGGTGAATCATGAACACAAGCATCACACTGTCAATTGGCCAAGCTGTAGCCGCGTGGGAACAGAGCGCTGCGGAGCAGAGCAGTGGACACAGCCCTCCAAACAGCCTGGCCACTCACCATTAGTGAAGCCCTTGGGTTCTAAATACTGAGCTGCACCAAATTTGAATGCTCCACTGATGACTGAATTGGTTGGGAATACAACTGAACAGCAGGCTGAATACCCAGCGAGGTATTGTGGGTAATTAGAGATTAATTACAATCCCATAGTTTGTATCATGGTTCGGGGTCAGCATGGGGTCAGTGCACATGGCAAACTTAGAGAGCTGTGACTAGATGGATGACGCCAGCTCACAGTGGCTCAGCAAAGTGAAGTGTATAGAAACGAGGAGCCAGTGAGGCTGGGGAGTGGACTCGCAGCCAGGGCACTGGCGACAGCAGTGACACTGAGTTGTGGGGCCTTGAGGCACCAAGAAAATCCTAACAAGCGGCACAGAGAATCCAGCTGCACTAACTATCCAACTGCAACCCTGACTTTGCCAATTAACCTTTTCCAGGCTTTCTAAAATTTGGAAAATCTGGGGCACTGTTCTGTTGTCAAAAAAAAGCTCTTGAAGAAAGATAAGAAAAACTGCCCAAAAAAAAAAAAAAAAAAAACCCTAAGAAAAAGGGAAAGAAGCCTTTCCTATTTAATGTGACTACTGAATTTTCATTTAAGGCTAAATCCAGAAAAATCTTTTGTCAGACTGCAGTGAGCTTTCCAGGAGATGGCATTCATAGGAAGTGTGGAATATAAGCTTGCAGTGCAAAGCCCATTTATCATTAACACTCTTCCCCTCCCATTGCCAAGAACAATTTGTCATATTTTTATCAACCATCGAGATACACAAATAGCCTAAGACAGCTGAAAAGGCAAATTCATAACCCCAATATGCAAAATAGACGTGTGATAATGTAGTAAGTAGAAGATGCAGAACAGAAGCATTTGGTGGAGAGAGAAATAAATCAATATAAAATTCTCAAGTGGTCATTTTTGGCAGTTAATTATTTGCAGGAAGTTTTTCTCTTTTAAATAAACCATTTTTTTTAAAAGATCATTAAACTAAAAAGCTAGCTTGTGGCATTCAGAGGAGGGTGAAGAGGAGACTGGTTCGCAAGGGACAGCTGGTATGTGGAGGATATACCCATCCTCTTGTGTGCCCCCAGCCGTATCCGCAGGTGGCTCCCGCCGCTGTGCCTCACTGAATGAGGATCTGTGTAAATTCCCAAACATATGAGCATCAGTTCCTTTCTGTACAACAAGGGAGTATTTTCCCTTCTGCCTGGATTTGATTTCCAGAGGCATCTGTTCATTTGCCCAATTCCTGCCCAGTGCTAGGAAGCGCTCCCAATTATTATTCTTTTTCATTTCAGGGAGGAGGGTAGTAATATTGATGCTATTTCAATAATGCATAAAAACTTTTTCATCACTGGTTCTTTGGACATTAAATGGTTCAAAAGGTTAAAGTTCCTGACTAAATCTACAATAAAATACTATTTGTTTCTTAATTTGAATCTATATGTATCAAAGCTTTTTAATACAAAACAAGTCTCTAGAATGATCTCTGCTGGAAGCTGAAAACAACAGAGAAATGGAAGGAGTTGACCTACGTAATGCAAAAGGTTGTTCCAGAGATGAGATCATTACCAGTCCTGGCTCCCAGACCACTCACCAAACCACACTGATAACAATCCATAAGTAAAAGCATCATCTTAATCTTCCCAAATGCTCAGAATAATCTTTAGCTTGCGGCACCTTCTTTGGATGCCTAAGTCAGAGAAATGAGTATACACAGAGCTTCCCAGCTGACCTGGGAGAGGTGGGAATGGCCAGAGTTCCTGGTAGCGGCACTCTGCACACGCATGAAGAAAGAACAAAGAGCAGCTCACTCATCCAGAGGCATGGGAGAGTCTGAAACTTCCTACGTAGAGCCTGGCTGGTTCTGAGGTGGCAGCACTGCAACTGCAGAAGCAGAAATATTGAAGCACAGCAGCCTAGAAGCAGTCATCATAACCTTGCTAGTACTTTGTCACTCGCTTCTAAGTAAACTATCACTGGAGCATCCTGAGGTCCTCTCACCTATGAAGTCTAAACAGTGTTTTCTCCTGTCTGTACGCTGCGTGAATGCTATGTAGTTTACACAGAGATTTCGCACCATAAAATAACTAGTATTTGAATTTCTTGGCTAAGAATACCAGTTCCCAGTACCAGACTTAACAGAGGAGCATCTCAGCTACTCTGTTTTATTTTTGAACCTTTCTCTTATGCTTTACCTGCTTACATCCCAGGGTTACTCAGCCCCACAGAGCTATTCTTCCATGCTTATCATTCTAAAAAATTAATAAAAAGTATGTAAGTTATCATTTGAAATGCTTCCTTTAAAAATGCCAGTTTTCCAGTAATGTATAAACACATTTGCACATCCGAACATGCTACCCATGGCTCCAGCAATTGGGGAATTTCCTGACACTAAGCACTAACGCTGCAAGCATTAGTACTTAACACAGTGGGAGTGCCCGACCTGCCTGCAGCAGGGGATTAAACCAAATGTCACATTTCTGCTTACATATAGCTCTGAGCTAGAATGTGAGGGGAGACAGGTTGCAGGGACAGCTGGAGGGACAGGACTCTCCAGTTATTTTCAGTATATCAGCAATTCATATGTGGTTAAACCAAATTGCACGGCTGAGGTGGCAAAGCTCCCACTCCAAAGCTCGGTGTAGGTTGTCCTTTGTATTTTGTTATCACATCATTGCATTCAAAGCACAAACTGGACAGCATCACTTAGTCAGCACACCAAAACTCCTTGGGTGAACACAGTCACAAGAGTCACATACAAACAGCACTTTATATCATGGAGTTTATCTTAAACTGTATAGCAGATTGAAACTAGGGATTGACCTGGTCTACAGGATCAAAACTCCTGCACTTGGGAAGAACAGCTGTGTATGAAAGCCTCACAACTTGGCATTGCACCAAATTGCAAAATGTGGTCTTATTTCCTTTAACAAACAAACAAAAAAAACAAACAACAACAACAACAACAAAAAAAAAACCACCAAAAAACCCCAACAGAATACTACATTTCCCTGTGAACCTCTCAGTTCTACAGGACACCAAGAAAACCCGACTTGTAACACTTACCAACTTTAATAGGAAGTAATTATTGTCTGTGTATAACAATTACTTCATATGAAACATGTTATTTGCTGTCTTCAGTTTCCCTGCAAAGCAGGCAGTGACCTACTTTACCTATACAGAAATCCATCCCTGATTCATTCTTTGTCTCCTGAAGCTGCCATGGGAAAGGTGTAGTTTTGGCCTGATCCCAGTACAGAGTTGGAGCTGAATGCCATAGTGGATCTTAAACATATTCATTGCACATGAGCATGAATTCTTTTGACTAATCCATTTCCCTGATTTCAGGGATGGTGAGCCAATTTTTTCACACAAAAAGAGCAATTTGTAGAAGGGTTTGCCTTTACCCATAGAGAGGGATTCTCCAGAGACTCAAGAGAATAAAGGCTGCAGAGCATCTATGGAGATCTGCCATGCCTTCTAGGACTCTTTGTTCTTTTCATGCAAACCTCTTCAGCTGTAACGAGTAAGGAAAAGTGTGAACCAAAATGTTTGCTCCCACTGAAACATGTTGCAAAAGTCCACTGATGCCAGGATCTCTCCCGTGATTTCCAAGAATTGAGAATGTCCTCAAGCAATGATTTATCCTGTAACGGAGGCTGATAATCAATTACCAGAATTACCTGAAGCTACAACAAGAGATGTGACTTGAAACTACACATCTGTTGCATTTCAAATATTTAAAGCATTTTTGTAGAGCAATGAATAATTGTGTGCAATTTTCCACTTATTTTCCATACTTTTTCTTAGAGCTGTGCAGTCAAAAGGAGCTTACTGAGAGTCTGTGGAGGGACTCAGCCTTTTGCAAGCTCTCTAGCTGCTGATGGCTATTCCATTTTCTCTGCATTCCTCTTTGTGATACCATCACTTGGCCCCTAGGGCCAAAACAAACATTTGAGATCAGCATCTGAATTTAAGAGCCAATACAAGAATATGACAAAATATGTAATGATTTCAGCAAAAGAATTATTGATCTGTGCTTTCATAACTGAAGCTTTCAAATGGGGAGCACAAATCATACAGCTGTGTTCAGAAAAGCAAATCTTTGGAAATTTGGTGGAAAACAAAGCCCACACTCTGGGCAGACTGATTACACAGTCGATAAGGCAGAAGAGAAGGACAACAGGCACCTTCTGCTCTAAGGTCCCAGATCCATGCACAGGGAAAAGATTTCCTCAGCAAAGGAATGTGGAGAATGATTTCATTAAAAAACAAAGAGGATTAGCTGTGCCACACCTTGGGAGCTGCAGACAACCAACAGAGTCAGCACGGCAGCACAGAGCACCTGGCCACTGGGTCCTGCCACTCCAGGTGAGCCTTGCACATGAACACATCCCCAAGAACAGGTTGCTGGGGCTGTTCCCCTGCTGCAGATCTCCCGTCTACTTTCTGCCTCAGCAACCTTTGTAAAGCTAACCATCCCAGCAAGGAATAAGGGATCTGTGTACCTCTCTGCCCTCTGAGGGCTGAAAACCAGGCCTGCAAAAGCCTCTAGGAACTCCTCAAGGCAGATGGTCACCTACTGAGATTCACAAAAGCTCCCTCAGGAGGAAATGAGTGCATGGGAGAGATCAGGCCATCAGGATTCAGTCTTACAAAAACAATCCCATGACATGGCGCACCTCCATGGCAAAGGTTCATGACAACAAGTACTTGGAAAGCATTCAGTCATGCAGAATAGGATTTAAATATGTATGTGTACATAATACATATATATTGAATTGTCAAATTGAGTTCTTATATGCTCCAAAATATTTTTTTCTCCAAATCTTCTTTTGGATTGTTTTTATACAACTTTGAATTTCCTAGAGAATAAGAATGTTGAATCTCTTCCTATTCTGTAGGATATCAGCAAAAGGCAGATGCTACAATGCAAGAGAAAGCAGCTACAGCTGAAGGCTGCATTACATAAACTGAGAAAAATCACCAAAACTTACGCTTCGGTCCCTTTTCACCAACAAAAATTGGTTCAGTCTGGAGATACAAACTCTAAGAAAAGTGTAGTTGCAAAATTTTCCGAGCTGTCTTTTGCTACAGGCTTGCTTGTTTTGAATTCCTAGTCTCTTGCAAAGTGAACCCGTATATTTTTTCATGTATACATGATCAGATTTATGTATTATTAAAACAATGTAATCACTACTGTGGAAAGAAGTAACATAAAATAATTAATAAATAATTTGAAAGTAAGGAGCATATCCATATTTTACTATCCCTCATTCAGCTACAACTAATAAACTTTATTAGTCGTCACTGTGGGCCAGTCAGTGGCTGTGTTACTCGAGACATCCCAGACCATATTGCAGAAATCTAAGAAAGACAACTCATGTTTCATGGAAGTAATTAGACAGGCCCAATAGCTAATTATCTGAGAGTATTACAAGGATGATTGACTGTCATTTACTTGTTTTAAGACAGGGTGTATTATTTCCAGAAATATATCCCGATGGTTGATGTTTTTGCAAAAAATCAGCATCTATATTAACAGAGCTGTGAGAGCATCAGCGGTCAGCAAAGAAAATCCAAACAAATGGAGGCCCTGGTGGCAGTGCTCAATCCTGTGCCTATCAACGCTATCCGTCGCAGTTGTGATCCATCACAGTGACCACTTGTCACTCAAACATCCTCACATCAACCCAACTTCACTCAGTGGCAATTCTGCCACTCACCTCAACAGGGACAGGTTTTCAACACAACGATGGAAAAGAAAAACAATGATGAGGTCTTCAAGGAAAAGCCAATGAGGAGAAATCTGATCAATTTATCATCTTCTTCATGAGGTTTAATGCCAAATTGAAGGCCCTTTGGTTTCAGGGTACAGTGATGTCTTCTGGAGTGTAAATTCAGCATACAGCGCCAGGCTCAGGTTTAATTTACCTCAACATATTGTGGAATTGCAATCACTTTTTCCCTGTATCATTTCATCAAAAAGCCAAACTGAGATGAGAGTCAACAAAGATTTAAAGACCTGGAGGATTTTTTTAACCAACTGTGAAAACAGACACTTACTTTTCCTCTTATATTTATTACAAACTTCTGAAAGACAGTTTAGTAATTTCTGATCCAAACAAATTCCCCTTGCAAAATTTTCTACTAATTTCACTGCAGCTTGGTTAGAAGACTGGAGAACAGCTTCTTGTCTGATATTACTTTCTACTTCATTTTTGCAAGTGACAGATTGCATATTAGGAAAAATTTCTTCTCTGAAAGAGTGGTCAGGCTGCCCTGAAAGGTGGTTGAATCACCATCCCTGGCGGTGTTCAAGAAGTGTTTAGATGTTTTACTAAGGGACGTGGTTTAGTGGGGAAATATTGGTGGCAGGTAAAAGGTTGGTCTGGATGATTGTGGAGGTCTTTTCCAACCTCGGTGAGTCTATAGCAGCAGAGAAAAAAAGAATTTAAGACCAAATCACTCATCCATCTGCTTTTTTCTTCTGCAGGCACATCAGCACAACTTACTTTAATTTTTTATCTGATTGACATTTTATGAGTGGGGGAAATACATACGGCACTGGTTCACAATTATTTAATGGACAATTGAGAAATTAAAGAAAAATCTTGATCTTGGTTAGAATTCCTGCCTCAAGAAGATTAACACAGCAAACACTAATTACATCCTTATTATCATTTCTATATGACAGAAGCATCTAGTGGAATTACTTTGCAGGCAAAAGTCACTGAGAGCTGATATCCTTAATCCCAGTTCAAGTATACTCTAGGCAAATCTTTCATCTTTCTTACTGGGAATTTAACCGAGGAAAGATAAGGTCAGCACTTCAAGCAGAATCCTCTGATTCTCACTTTTCACATATTTTATTTTTATGTAAATACCACCTGTATTATTCAAAGATGAAAAAAGTTTATAAACAGCACATTTTTTATTTTATCCTATGCTGATCAGAAGGGATACAAATTAATAAACAGAAAGTACAAATGGAATTCAAGAAGATTGCACAGTTGGTTTCCTAAACATTTTTTTTAAGCTTGCAAAATGTACCTACTCAATTACCAGCCCTTTCCTTGGTGGTCAGACAAATCACTTTTTCTTTCAAGCTCTCATAATTTTCATGCCAGTGCAAGTAAAATATCTTCCTACCTACTGGCAAATGTTCACAACAATTTTGTAAGGCTGAGTGATTCATTTGCACTGTGGTATTCATATACCATGGATAGGCTTCATAAAACCTTCAATGATTACAGTTAATAAAAGTGAGCTCCAGTGACAGACAGCAAAATACACTGAAGGTGCAATTAGAGACTATGTATCAAGTGAGTAATGAATATGAAGCTAATTAAAATTCTACTACTCCCCACAAAAATGGCTGCTGAAGCATGATTCAGCCCTCCTAATCATTCTTTAAAATATTTTACACAGTATGTGGTTCATTTCCTTCTTTATATAATGGGATGAATTTCATTCTTTCCAAACTTAAGGACATTTTGCCCTATTTCTAAGAGCCAGCCATAGTTTGGCCAGAACAGCAAACAGGAGTCTTATCTATTTTTGAATACTTGCTGTTCAAGTAGGACATTTGTCAGATGTGCATCTGCTTCCACGCTTGGGCAAACCAGACATTCAGACTGCCATCCAGTTGCAAAGGTTATGCCTTGGAAACCACACTTATAAATAAAAGTATTCCAAAACATAGCAACAAGAACTTTTCTTACACTCTTCATGGCAACACATGAAGATGCTTTGTGGTGACTCACTGCACAGTTCCTTGCTTAAATTACAAAATATTCATTCGCGAATTGCTTCACTTAATGCTCTCATCCTGGTGACATGATGAAGGTTAAATGCAATTGTTGTAAGCTTCAGATACCCACCATATTAATCTCTAGATTCAAAAGTTTGTTGTTTCATTTTTTTTAAAGGTCTAACTCTCAGCTTAACTATTAACAGCATATGAGTCAGAAAAGCGAAGTATTAATGGTTGCCTAGAAATTTAGAAAAGCCACATTCTAGAAAAGTTACAGAAGAGAAGAACAGAGTTAAGAAAACTGTAGGAACTGACTGGAAACAGTTTGCTCGGCTTTTCTTTAATACTGTGGCCTCACATAGACCAGAGCATCTGAAAAGCATCAAGCAGTAGTGCTGGGGGGGGAATGCACATGGACCCTTCTGCTTGCTGAACACCTGAGAGTGATTACAACTTTGTGATCAAAATCTATTTGGTCAGTAGTATGGTGATCTACTCTGGACAGCTCTGGAGAAGCCTGATTTAAAAGGAGTTAGATTGCCAAGCTTCAGGTACAAAGGTTGTTATGAGCAGATCAGCCATGCTTGAGGGTCGTGGTGCCACATTTCCCTCCATTCTGCAGCACCCACATTGCATTATATGGTAAGATGGTTGCTGTCACTCTAGGACCCCCTATATCGGGGCAGCACCTTCTCACCACGCCAATCTGCACTTCAGATACATTCTCATAACAAGCACTGCAGTGCAAGGAATCTGTTGGGAAGCACCTCACATACACCTCTCCTGCTGGAGCGAGCAGATTATCTACATATACCCCAAGGCACACCTCCTGTGCTTTGACTTCTTAAATTGTTGGACACAGTACCTATCAAACGCCAGGCTGATCTGACTGACAGTCTGCTCCCATGCAATACAAACCTTAGGAAACAAGATGCACAAATGTTTAATGACAAAGCAGAACAAACTGCAGAGGAAAGGCTCCTGAACTCTAATGGAGCAATCACACATCAGCCCTTACTACCACCAAAGCTACCTTCCTATTTGACTGTGAGGAAAGAATACTTTCCAGGGTTAGAAACTTCATTAAGGCAAAAAGGTTGCCTTAGGTCAGCGTGTACCACTACAGCAGGAATATGGGAGTCACATCAGGGGCAGCTGTACCTTTCTAATTCTCTCCTAAACAATAATTAGCACACTACCTGGGGTAGGCTGGTATCGCTTTGGAAAACAGAAAACAATGCAAGAGTCATTACTCAGGCAAGTCCAGATGTTACCGGCAATTTTTGGAGAATATACATGCACAACAGAGATATTTTCTCAAAATTGCCTCCCCCGCACACCAGAGCTAGTGAAATAACCTTTCTAAGCAATTACAATACCCTGCAGTTTATCAGGATGTATGGGCTCAACATGTGTCCGTGCTGCCCCTAATGAGCATGACCCAGCAGTCTTGTGTGACCCATATCTCAGTGATGTCTCTGCAAATTTGTAGTCAATTAACTAACTTCTTTCTTCAATGCCAGCACAGTCTTGTCACTGGTCATTTCATTCAGCCAGTTGTTTGCAGCTCTGACACTGGACAGAAATTGAAATGAAATTGAGGACCAATCCTTTGCTTTGAGATGTGTAGTTTTGTTACAGGCCGAGATGCTGGGAGTTAGCATGAGGGACCATGTAGAAAAATGCTACTGCAGCACTGCTGTAGAAGCTCTGGGTCCTGACTCAGATCCATGCATGTACATACATACGTACATATACATATATATATATAAGATAACTTTCTCTTGCTATGAAATATACACAGGTGTATTTCACTAAATGTGGTTTCAGTATTAAGATCCTACTGTAACATTGTTCTTCATGCACATTCACATTACAGCTCTTCCTTCTGGGACTCTCCATGACTCTCTTACTAGCAAAACAGAATCGTAACAGTTGGAAAAGACCTCTAGGGTCATCTATTTCAACTGTAACCATTTGAGAAGCAATCACATCTCAAATTAAAGAGGAGTTCTAAAATTCTTCCTAGTCCAAAAGTGGCAGTGCTAATCTGAATTTAGAGCTCTGTAAAACCTGATAAAACAGAAAAATGCTGAGCTAAAAGCTAAGAATGCCTGTTCTAAAGCATACCCATTAGGATTGCTCAAGACTGGCAAGCAAAGATCTCTGGAGTGCTGTCAACAGTCATGCAGTGCAGAAATCAGATTTAAATGAAGAACAGGGAGCATGATCAGAATGTGTCAAAGGAAAATTATCCTTGAAAAGGTAAAATAAAGAAGTGAAATTTCACTGCAGTTGGGCTTCCTGACTGCAAACAAGGAACTTGAGAAGGACACTTCAGTACAAGTTGTTGGAATTGCTCATCAGTCAGCTATTACTCTAGGAGATTTTAACAGTCAATAAAGCTGCTGAGATGTCACCGAAGGGCATTTGGTAAAGAAGTTAGTGGAAATGAGCTTTTATCACAATGGCAATGTGCAAGTAGGAAATAAAAAATAAGCCCATCACAGTTTGAATCTCAGAGCAAATTTGCCTTTCTAGCCTTCAGCCTTTGGCTTCATAGTCAATAGCTATAAAGACAACGCAGAGAAATCCCACACTGCTAGAGGTCAAAGGAAACCCCAAAGCACGGGCCCACCTTTTCTCTCTAAGTTCTGAGGCTTCTAGGATTACCTCTTCATGCACAATTGCCAAACTTCACCCATGGATTCATAAGCAAATATTATGGAGTCAAAAGTGGAACTCACTTCTTCAAAACTGCAGATGGCTAAGCTCTGAGCAGGAATTAGGCTAGAGTAATTAAGCAGCTACCAAGAGTTTTCTTTCCTTCCATTTGTGTCATCAAAGAAAGGAACAAAGAGTAACTCCTGATGTCATTCTTCCACTGGGCTGGCTATTTCTACATACTCCAATACTTTGCAGTATTCGTTGAGGGAAAGATAAGCAGGTAAGATTAATTTCAGAACCAAGATTGGTTTAATTTATCAAGCCTTCAAGAATTACCTTGTACCGCCACAGCTCTTCATTTCCCTCTGAATTTACCACCTCATAATAATTTAAATTTGCCAAGAACTATTTGGTGAAAACCAAACACTTGAATTTCTGCTCACCTTGGCAATTGACCTGCCCTTTGCCAATAACAAAAGGTTTTAAGATAGAAACTGGACTATTTAACCTTCATTAATCATTCATACTGTTCAAACACATCATCCAGTAACTGAAGAGGGGTTAATGGTAGCTAAGCTTGAGGCTGTTGTCAAAAGTAGGTTTAACTTTCTATGAACTCACTGGACACAAAGAATGCAGCCTGCTCACTATTCTGAATGTCACCAGCTCGCAGCAAACTGATGACTACTAATGGTAATTAAATACCTCTGCAGCTATTTGTACCAATAACAAAGAGTTACTGTCAGAACTTGAATGAGGTCCATCTGCCCATTTTTAAAGAATGTTAACATTCTTTAAGTGATAAAGCAGATGGCAACCCAAAAAGGAGAGACAAAATCAAAGTTCTGTATTATAGCCCCTCTCAGGACCTACTCTGGATTCCCTAATGTTTGTCTTCAGAGACAGAAGTTTAAGAACAAGACTGCCATACAGATCTGTTGTTTGTGCCATATTTTCCTGGATTTTCCTTTTACTGCAGGTTTTATCCTTGGTCCCTGCGAGATGACAAGGAAAATCAGTTCTGGCACTGCTCTGTCCATCCTCACATCCGTGACCTGTAGTATGGTGTCAAACATATTCAGAGACTTCCCAGGATGAAGACACAGCTATTTGTCTGTCTGCCTCAAGACACTGTAAACTGTCTAAAGGAATCTCATGCACGCTTGTAAAGGTAGTGCAGAAGTTTCTCCAAATAAGTTCTGCACATATTTATTAATGCACCCAACTGCCATGACACTTGTGAGTACAGGTGTTTTCATTCTCTACAACTATGCTACATAATGCCTAAAGTGATATTAAAAGACACCACTGCAGAAATCACATAGCTAACATTTAACTGCTATTAGATGGTACATCCACAAAAGCTGCTTTGTTTCACCTGAAGTGACTTCAAGTGAACTGATGCAGCTTCCAAGCATTGACTGTCCTGATGGAGATACGGTATGTTCAAGATGAGCAAGAGGTAGACCACCGACTTCATAACCCACCCATTTTGTAGCACACTTTTTTCACCACCATTTGTGTTTAACTTGTCTTACTGTTGTGCTGCTCACTTCTATTACAGATACAGAAATATGAAAAGTAGTCAGGTTTGGGTCCGGTCTGGTGAAATAATCCAGTTGCTCGGATTCTGAGAGGGGAAACAAGCTTGCAGCCAGACTGGACTGACTCCTCAGCCATTTTCCAGAGGACTCCCCCAGTCAACTGCTGTAGCAAAGGCGCTGTATCAGACTGCAATAGAACCACAGCCTCCCGGCATTTCACAGCCATCACTACACTGCACACTGAGACTACCCAGGATTTCGGAAACATAAGCTGGCAAAAGCTCAGACCCTACTACTTCAAAAAGACCCCCAGGCACTAGAACTAAAGGAGAATTGACTTCACACACACTGAAGCACAGCTGACTTTCCACCCAGGGAAGAGCAAAATAATTTTTTTAAAAGTTAACTGAACTTTTTGAACATCACGAAAGGTTCATTTCTGAGATCACACTGAGCTCCCTGTGAAGATCTGGGCAGCTTCATAGAGTCTCTGGCAGTATTACAGTAAGTCATTGCTAAGCAGATACCAATCCAAAGACAGGAGCAGCCCCCTCTCCTGCACTGATGTCATAAAAGCAATCAGAGATGTCCAACCATAGGTGTCACATCAAGACTGCCAGGTCCTGCCCACAGGCACTCTGGAGTTAGATATTCACTACGTGCTCATTAAGTCTGCAGACACTCTGAAGGGAAAGACATCTTATGGTCCTGTGAGCACCGCCAACAGCTCACAGCCTTCCCCAAGTGGCCCAAGGGGGATGCATGAAGGAGGTGCTGAGTGAGAATACTTCTTGCCTGCTGAAATGGCAAGCTGATAGGAGAATCACAGCTCTGCAATTTGAGAGCAGTCATCTCTCAGCAGTCCTGTAACTTTCTCTGTGAAGGGGGAAATAAAAACAAAACAACACTCCTGGAAATTAAAGTCACAGAGCTATTCTGTCCCCTTTTCCTCAGGGAACCAATCACAGCAAATTCTCACATTGACTTCCCTGATTAACCAGATCCCCTACCGCTGGAGGACTGTGAGAATATAGCAAAGGCATGTGCCATCCAGACACGAGGCAACCAAATAGAGTTACAGAATGACTTCTTCAGTGAATGATTTCTCCCCATGATTAGATTGATAAATGCGCCAATAGGCATTTGTTTCATTAGCAATAAACTGATGATTCGTCTGCAGGATCTGTATTTGCAGTGCTTCTGAATGGCTTTTGAAACTCATTTACAAAGCTGTCAGGCTCAATGCAGATAAACACCGTGTTTGATATTGTTTGTGCTGGAAGAGATTTATAAATTACATTGTTAATCCCTCTTTGAAGGAAAGAAGCATTCATTGTCTGTTAGTTTAAGAAGTGAACTTGTTAGGTTATGTTTTTTGATGATAGGGAACCGCTAGTGCATGATATTTTTCCCTCCAGCCTCTCACAAATGATCAAACTTCTTCCTTCAAAATAGGAGAAATAATCAACACTTTCTCTGAAGCAGCAGTAAAAAACTTAACAAGATCACAAAGTTTTCAAGTTCATCTTCATGCTGATTTCTGTCACTGTGCTTCCCACTGTACTGATTATAAATCAGCGTGTAAATTCTTCAGAGCATGAAGATACAACTTACTGCTTTTTAAACTGCACACGATATTTAAAATTATAGTCTCACACTTACCTAGACATTGATATAACAAAGTAAAACAGTCTGTAATTTGATCATGTAATGAAACACCTAAAATTTATAAACCAAGTTCAAATTATTTCCTCTGTTTTTCTGTGCAGATGTGCTGACCTACATGGTAAGGAAGATCTCTGCCAGCTTCCTCTCAGTTCAGTCAACTCTTCAGAATTTAAAATATTATTTTCATCATCTATATTGTAAGCTATTGACAGCACATCTGAGACTGGAGAGAGAATTAAGGCAGTCATATTACTGTGTGAAGGACCTGCATTTCTAAAAGTATCTGCCCTTTTCCTAGCTACTCTATCTGGTCTGATCAAAGGTGTCAGCCCTCTTTAAACGGATTGCTTTTCTGATAGCCTTAGACTAACAGTGTAACAAAGATGCAACCCTTCAGACAATTCAACTTTCAACACATCTACCCAAATACCTGAGCTCCTAATGGTGTAACAGAGTAGTTCATAGTCATTTCCCCACAGAGAAAAACCATTTGAAGAACATCCTTAAATACATTTACAGAATAGCCCAGCTTCCTTCAAAAAATAAAAATGTGGCTCTGATCTGTTTGTTTTACCAACTGGCTTGTTGGAATTCTAACGTTGCATTAACACAACAAAACCTTCTGAAATTAAGAGTTGCAAGGTTATACATCACAAACAGCCTTCCAATACCCACTGTCAAGCAACAAGCAGAAGCAAACAAGAGACACAGAACAAATAGGGAAGATAACTGTGTGACTCAGGAGCAGGACAGGAAACCCAAATGGAAAAACAAACAGACAAGGAAAATCAGCAAAGAACTATACAAAGAAAACATGTGGCTGCCCTACCCAGCCTTTTAGAATTCACCTGGCACTCAATTGCCTGGTCTGTGAACTCAGCTCAGAAGATTTAGGCATCAACTCTTTGAAAAATCATTCCAGGTGCATGCTGGAGCTCCCTGACTACTTGCATACAGCTTCAGAAACACGTTATTACAGAAGTAGAAAGTCAGGCAACAGTAACACAGATGCAGAAGTCCAAAAGAGGCAAGGGAAATATTCCTGCAGTGAAAGAAAAGATTGGCCTACAAGATTTTACCCTGAACAGAAAAATAGGTGTAAAATAGCAAAACAAGAGCTTTCCCCCCAAATAGTGATGGGACTAACACAGAAATCAATGCTATAGACAAAACACAGCATGTAAAGACCTGGCAGGTAGCACCATGTAGGTTTATTGGCTGTGTTTGTGGATGCACAATTTCACACTTGTTTACAGAAAGAAGCTGATCTTGTAAGTAAAAATAGCATTCCAATCATGCACAAGTACAAGACTTTCCACTGAAGGGCACCAAGATGATGAATGGACAGCCTGGAGGAGAGGGATATCTTCACTGTCCATAAATACCAGAAGGGAGGATGCAAAAAAAACAGAGCCAGGCTCTTCTCAGCAGTGCCTAGTGCCATGATGTGTGCCAGTGGGTACAGAATACATCAAGGCACAAGTCCTGTTCTGCCTGGTGAGCCAAAGTAAACCCCTCTTCGCTGACTGCAAAGGAGATATAAAGTGACTAACATAGGCAGCCCAGTGCCTAAAGCTATGGTACAAATACCACCCCCAGGTAAGTCACTTACAGGAATGGATTGTCAGAACCATCAATTCTAAACATGACAGTTTCACAGTTTTTGTTGCTTGCTATTTACTCTATGAAATGGCTCCATTTTTACTCCCTGTAGCGATTTTAGAAGATATTGCTCTGTCTGTTCCACAGACAAGAACTTCTTCTTTCCTAGATCTGTCCCAGCTTTTGCTACAACTTAAGATGAAGAGCTCTCTGGTTGCAGGACTTCACAGTGTGCAGAGAACCTGGTACAGTTTGCAAAGAAACATACCTCTCCTCACATCAGCCAGCGATGAAGAAAAACTTTCTCAAAGAGATCCAATTCTCTGCAGACTGCAGATCGGAGATGTCTGTTGTAATGTTCAGGTTCGCCAACATGTATTGCAGCAGAGACATATCAGAAAAAATCCATAAAAAAAAATATTTTTGTCCTCTGATCGTTTCCAGTCAGGTCACTAGATCACAGTGAACAGGACACGGAAAGGGGGAAATGCTATTATTCCATATTACAGACAAAAAGTCCAACAATAAGCCTGAGGTTATGGCAAAACTGTTACAGTGCTACCCCTCGGAAATTAACAGCCATGCCTCAAGCACTGAATTGTTCTTCCTCCCCTGAACCCCACAGCCCTCAAGCTGCCCTTGCACAGTCACTGACGCAACCTGCATAAGGAAGCCCCCACAGCCTTTGCTTTCTCCGCAGAGCAAATTATCCTGAATGCAACAAGCCACGTGTCAGGTCTGTCTCTAAGTTGGCTGAAATGAAATGGATATTAAGGCAGAAAAGCATTTCTACGTGTACTTCGAGGGGCATGGGGAAGTACTGTGCCTTCTAATCCATGCGCTTTCCTGGCAATCTCAAGCACAGTGAGCACGACCACTACTCAGGCTTTGTGCATAAGCTAACACCAAGTGTCAGTCACGTTACTGACATGACTAGTGCTTCAGAGGGATACTTGAATACAGCTATGTCTCTTGTTGGTTAATGAGAGCTTTGAGAAACTGTTCATCTTGGCTGCTACAAAAACTAGTATTCATGGAATGGAAACCTTTAGCTGAAAAGCTCTATGCGGGGAAAAAAGCTGCTTCGTGTTTGAGGCTGTTTAGCTAAAGCGTGGCAATGAGTGAGGTTTTCTCTCCCTTTACAGAGCTTGCACTCTCTTTTGTTCTAAATGTAACAAAGGGCGCATTTGGAAGAAATCAGAATAGATGAGGTGATACATTATTGATATAAGCTTCAAGCAGCCTGCCGCTCTGTTTTGTAATGTGGTTGAAGCTCAATTTTTAATGAAGCCACCAATGAAAATCTGATGGGGTGAAAAACAGGATCTCGCAATGATGCTGTACAGAAGTTCCCACAGCATAGCTGAACTGCCCTTTCATGTCACATCTGAGTTTTACCTTAACTTGACCCTACAGTTTACAGGCAAAAGAGACAACGCCCTGACTCAGACAGGAAAGAAGGCATCAGAGAGATGCACAACTTAACAAACCAGCTTTTTCCCCTATTGTGTGGTGGTTTCCATCGTGCATACTGACTAATACTCCATCCTATTAGAAACACACCTCCAATTCATTGAGAACATGTTGAAGAAAGCATTATTTGTAAAGAAAATGGTATGATTCCCATGGATTTAAGTGCACCAAGAGTAGAACAGCAAGACAAGGAGGTACACCGGCTAGCAGAAACAGGTTCTAAAACACGACTGTGGAATTAAGAGAAGTCAGTTCTGGAGCATTTATTCTTGATGATGCAAGAACAGAGAACTTTATGCAACTGCTTTTTTTGTGGTGCTAAGTCTTTGTCTAAAATAACTAATCCACTACCATTTTGACTGATTCCTTATTTCCTGTAACTGTGATGACACCCTCAAACTACAATTACAGAAACTGCCATTCCATCCTCCATTTTTTCAAATTTGGAAGGAAGGCACATAAAGCTCTCTTTCATTCACCTTCTAAACTGATAATGAACTGATACGTGCTTCTATTCACCAAAATACTAATGCTTCCACTATGAAGACTAATTTACAGTTTCAGCCATACACAAAAAATGGCATTCACTGGGCTGGAGTAAAGCAACACCAATGACATTCATTGGGATATATTCAGAAGTTCACTACGGAGAATATGGAAGTAATTAATAGAAAATGTTTTCGTTGAATTTAATTATAAGACGTGTTTGTTATGTCAGGGAGATAAGTATAAATGATTTAGTAATATAGTATGTAAAAAAGAGAAGCTTAACAACACGCTTCATAAAAATTTAGTCACTGATACAATTGTTTTTACATTAAAAACCAAATTTTTCCCTGTTATTCGAGAATTTATTCAAATTAAGGCAGCGGAGTCACATCTGCAGACTCCTAGAGGGAACCAGCTGCATGTGGCTCTCTACCTGCCCGAAGTGTTCTTATTCATTCTCAGAAACATTATGGGTTGATATCATGGCACAAAATTGTAGATCTGACTTCAATGTAATTTTTAGCTCTTGAATCAGCATTTTTAATTCTTTAACATATATTGTTGCATTTTTCAATGGAATTATATGTTTCCATACTGTTTCAGTCTTTAGAGCAAAATTAGAAATAATG
Organism: Centrocercus urophasianus; assembly: GCF_019232065.1. Classification (NCBI taxonomy): domain Eukaryota; kingdom Metazoa; phylum Chordata; class Aves; order Galliformes; family Phasianidae; genus Centrocercus; species Centrocercus urophasianus. Next base: position 7,245,327 of record NW_024884744.1, on the reverse strand, counting down.
TGGAGCATTCACTGGGAATTCATAAGTGAAAATGTTAAGGTACGATGACAACATACTATAACTCTTCCATCTTATAATTCACGAGTGTGAAAAGGTATTCCTAGCATATTACTCAAAGAGCATCACTTGTTATCTGTAATCACTTCACCACAGGGGATAATCACTTTCACAATGGAAGAAGAAGGAAAAAGGGAAAAGATAGAAAGAAAAGGAAAGGAACAATACTTGTCACTGGAGAAAAAAAATAAGAAAGAAAATGTCAAAATTAGAGCCTTTATCTCCTCCGAGTTGTACAGCTCTAAATCCACCCAGAGCAGAGGGACTTTTGCAAAGTGTTGTGTTCAGAAATCACCTGGCTGTCCAAAGTGACCTACATTCAAAGTCATGCTTAATCACAAGACCCTTCTATGTGCCAGACTTCTGAGCTCAAATACAGCACTGTGTCTTTTCTTTCTCCACTTTGTTTTAACCACTAAACTTATTTGTCTCTTCAGTTGGGATTCGTGGCCTTCTCTTCTAAAAATATCAAGCACAAAATTAAAACTCTCATTCTGACATCTTGCAGAATGACCTTGTGATTAAAACGACTGGACTAGGATTCAAAAATCTGGGTTTAATTCCTCTCTTTCATACAGGCTCCTAGGGTAATTTCAGAGAATCACTTACCAAATTTCTCTCTACTTCAATTTCTTTACCATGGGAGTGGTCAAAACACTGGAACAGTTTTTTAGTAGGGTGGCTGATGCACCAGGCCTGGCAGCATTCAGGAGGCATCTGGATTAAAGCAGACTATCTTCAGCTCCATCTGCGTGGACATGGCACAAAGTCTGACACGGCCACTAGCTACCCTGTGCAGCAGGGCCCAAAGGGGAAATCTCTATGACCATAAACCACGCTGCTGCTGCAGGCCATGCCCTACAGAAGCAACATGGGGCTGCCTCTCAGGACTATTTGTGATACTTTGCAGAACTGAAGGTGAGCCAGGGCTGTGGGTTGAACAATGTCCCTCCAGCGGCCTGGGCTCTGGGATTTCCACCCTCTCCCTGACTGCTTTTAGAGGGTTAACTTTCTCACAATCAGATATTGGGATAATCTACAATTTCAGGCCTGCGGTCCGTGCAGCAGCCTGGAGTGAGGGAGTTAAGCATGATGCCCCTGATAATTTGTGTGTTTCTCATGCAGTTCTGTTTACCTCGGAGAATAGCTCGGATTCATGTGGTGGCTCATCTGTTTGTTTCCCAGGAGTGTCCTCCTCATCAGGTACAAATGACTTCTTGTTTCCTTGTCCTGTCTGCCTCCTTGGTGACGGATAGATGAGAACCGTTCCCTGTGCTTTGGGACTCTAATGTGATCTGGGTCGTGCTTGTGGCAGGCGGGGGTGCGGCGGGGGGAGAGGAGTGCAGGGCAGGGGCAGTTAACACTATGAGAACTAAAATCTCTTTGTAGACGAGCGTGTTTGTGTGCACTTCCAACCCGGCCGCAATTCGCTGCCAGCTGCTTCGCCATCGACGGCGCAGGGGAACAATGGCTGAGAGCAGGGCTGGCAGGAAATAGAGATCTAAAAATAGGTCTTTGGAGGGCTAAAATCAAGGGGGAAATATTTACAGAAAGCATTGTTCGATCGTCTTCAGCTTATTTTCTGCAAAGTAAGGACTCACCACATTTTTGCCTTAGGCTGGATGAATAATGCCTGAGGGCCTGATTCTGCCCTCATGGCGCAAACGGGGAGTGAGCAAACCTTTCCTTTCACTTGAGTTATTTCCACTTGCAGTTACACAGTGTATATTACCCAAGCCAGTATTTTGCTGGATGTCTGTCTTCTGACAGAAGATGCAATCGCATTGATAAAGCCAACATACGTTCACTTATCTCCTAGAAAATCATTTTTATAGGCAGTCTTAATTTGGCAGTTGAACTTTAGCAGGGATCACATGAGCGTTTTTCTTTTGATTCACGTCATTTCAGATGCCCTCAGCTCCGTTCAAATTCGACTCCACGCACAGAGAAGCCAAGTTTCACCAGGACTGTGACTGAAATCACACATTTCCAGAACATCACAGTTTCTAAAGAAAACCTTAAAATGACCCAATTTCTGTCAAATCTGGCTACAGATTCATCAAAAAAGTTCACAAACTCCTTAGCAAATCTGAGCAAAAGCTCAGTCTTGGCTCTTAATGATATCCACGAGTCGTGTTGCTGACAGCAGAGGCAGCAGGATTGGGATCCCAGTTAATTAACCTCCACATTTTACACTGAGCAGAAAACATTCCACACAATTCTACTTGTCTCAATCAACTGGCTCGATTAATAAAAACAGGTCTGGGAAGATTCTCCCTCTGGATTTTTGGCAGCATCTTTGGTTTGCCTTCATTCTCTGCTTGTGTGACTGGGAGGAAATCCTGTTGATTTCATTTTCATCTTTCTCTCTCTCAATTTGAAAATAGAATCTATGATTTTCCATCATTTCCACTTAGATAGAAATATGTTGTGAAAGGTAATTTTATTGCTGAGAAATAATCTTCCTAATGTCAGCCATTATTTTCCTCTCAGTGTGACAACTAGGGTAAGTGTTGGAAATCACTGTATGTTTCAGCTAAAGTATCTTGACAACACAAACGAAGAAGAACAAGGTAGTCTTTTTGTTAATGAAAACTGCACTGTTATTTTGGTCTATAATGGAGAGATTCATGTAAATGATTGCCTGTCGTCTATACTAAAGAAAAATAGCAAAATAAAATAAAATAAAATAAAATAAAAAATAAAAATACAGCAAGTGGGAGAAGCTGTTTCCTTCCTTTCTCTTGAATTTGCTCTCATCATCTTTACTGCAATCAGCACTTTCACTACATTTTACCACTGATAAAATGCTCATAGACTCTCTTAGTAAAACAAATCAAAACCCATCACAAAGACCAGGACTATCAACTTCGCAAAAATTAGGGAAATTACTGAAATTCACCCATTTACTACTTTGAGTCAACATCTATCCTATTTATATATCTACAGACATTTGGTGTGTAATACCATAAAGCAAAACATCATAGCCTCTACCGCTGGCACGACTGCCTGTATTTCAATTCAGAATAAGGTATTCCCTCCACTGGGGGTAGAGGAACAAGTGATATTCTCCCTCCTGATAGCCCTCCTCAGGGCTCTTCTGCTGCGGCACATTTCTCTCTCTGTTGCACCTGCAGACCAATGCCCTGTCCTATCATGTGTGCTGTACAAAATCCAAGTTGAATTAGAGGAAGAAAAACATGTTAATAAATATGCAATCTTCCATGTTACTTTTTCCCAACTAGAAAGCTGGATGCAGAAGCAACTTCAATCTTTAGTAGCCTGATCCTGCTCCATCCCTAACAACGAAAGATATTTTTGCTAACTGTCTAAAATAGTTTTCAAGTAGCTCTAGCAATCAAGTTTGCAAGAGTCCAAAAGAGGACTGTGGGAAAACTGAAACCACAAGTGGCCCATCAGCAGATAAAACAGAAGCTCATAACATCCTCCGTAGAGATGAATCAGTATCTTAGAGCTCTGCCTACTTCTTATGCTATTTCCTATCCTTAGTAATTCATCCATGCCTTAAAATTCGACGTCATCAGATCTGCCCTTTGCAATCATACTATAATCAATTTCTTAAATTTATGCTTTGCATTCAACAGACAATTTTGCAGCTACAGGCTGAAGTTTCTCAGCTTTATTTTCCAACTATCCGGAAACTCCAGATAATGCTTTAGCAAGTGAAATACATGGAATTTTTCTTTCTCAGATTTATAGATTGATATGATGAGTACTGGTACTACATTTGAGCAAAGCTTACGCACACAAGTAGTCCTTTCTAATGGAAATAGCTTCATTTAAGAGGGAGTGTGCAAAGAATTTGCCAAATTGGATGAGAATTCCCTGAATCTATTCCTGGTGCAGATCTAGCTTGCTTTTCACTGCCTGATGAAGAAAAACAAGTAAAAACAAATTAAAGAACACTTCCAGAATTGTATGAGATTGAGGGGCACAGATCAATGGATAGCAGTGACTCACTGCATAGCAATTCTGTACTGCAGAAAGAGTCCCTGGGCTCTTGATTTCACCAGTCATCTTGAATTATCTACTGAGGAAAAGACAGCACAGAATCTCTCTGGTTTTGCTCTCTATCTAACGATGCTGTGAAATATGTATTTTGTTACCTAAGAGGAGCATAATGCAGGAGAATAAAAATGCAGTAATTTTACATGAAGAGTTTGAATCAACTCTATTTGCTGGCTGGTTATTATTGCTGGTGAAGCCGTCACAGTCCTTTCTCTACTTTCCAACCATCATTTTGTTGCTGGAGCAGTGAAAGACGCTGGGCAGATTCACCAGGTGAGGGAAAGAATCTAAGATCTGTGAACAGATTTTTCTCAAGATATTTCCATTGGGTTTCCTTTCTCGCACTCAAAATGAAAGTAAATCATCCAAGAAAGCTTTGGCAACAAGATGGAAACATTTCCCCACAGGCAGCTCTGCACAGACAAGACCCACTGTGCTCAATCCAGAGAACTTCCCCTTCCTATGTTTTACTGTAGCTGTATTAGGCAAGAGGAGGGGATCTTGCTTACTCTTTACCAGCTGCAGTCTTTCATTTGCCATGGCTTTCCATCAAATTCATCTGTCTAGGATAATTTTAACAGCAGAGATAGCCCATCCTTCAAAGCACTGCGCCTTCCTACTGAAGGTGAAAACCCTGATAACACCAAATACACCCTGCCAGAAATGAACCTGGAGAGGTCCTTGATGATCCGTTGGATCCTTCTGACATCCAGGACATTCCCTGAGACCCTGAAAGTAAAAGTTTGAATCTCTGTCTCTGCTCTATCACATACACAGATCACTCCTGAGCTCAGGAATGGGATAACAGAGATAGGGAATTTCACACAGAAATAAGAAATCACAACAGAAACAGGTAAGGACCCACTGTTTGCCTCCAGCTATTTCCCAGTACCAACAGCTTTTACCCCTGCAGGGGCAGATATCTGAACTGGAGGAGCCTTCATAACAGGAGCATAACAAGGATGTGCAGAAAACCTCCACTGAAGCAAGTTGCACAGGGCCAGCAAGTCGTTGTGGGCCAAGGAATCTGCCTCAGATGAGGAGTCAGTTCTATCTTTCTGTTAATCCTTCAGCAGTGGCAATTTTAGGGCACAATGAACAGACCCACAAACCAGAAATCACAGCTTCAGATGGAGCAGTACTGACCTATGCTTCTCCATACACAGCCCAAGTCACCTTCTGGGGCAGAGGGAAAAAGAAGATCCACCCATAAAACAATACTTGCACACAGCAGTGGGGTGGAAAGTTCTGACCGTGCACCAGAGGCAATTTACCAGCAGTTCTCATTTAATTGCTGGGAAGGCAGAGTGCAGGTGGCGAGCACACAGCAGCCCGTGCAGCAGGCACACGACCACGCAGAGCAAGCATTCCCTCTGAAAGCACACCTGCATTGTGCTCTCTCTTCTATCAGCAGAGTAGTGGAACACAGGACTTGAAAATACACCTTTGTGGCATCACTGGAGGAGAAAGCAGACACAACTTAGGCATTCCTGGGAGGTAAATTTTGACCTCACACTGGGGTACTGCTGTGCAGCAAATTTACATGGATGGGGACTGCAATGTTCTGCACAAAGAAGTCCTTAAATATGTAAGCCAGCAGAGGAAAAGTATTTCCCAAAATATATTTATTGCTGAGAACAAGTGGTATTTCTCAAGGTTCACATTTCAGTCAGAACTTGTAGCACCAGTTGTCAGACAGAGCCTTTCTGAACTGAAAAGACAGAAATTTAAGGGCAAACTTCAGCTTTCCTATGAAATTAGATAAAGAAAAGAGACATGGGGAGCAAAGGCCTCAGCTGCCTTTGATATTCCATGGAAATTAGGCACTCAGCACTCACACTCTGAAATGACTTCACTTTTTTTTCAGGTGCTGAGGATTATTTTTTTTCAATCTACTTTGAAACACAAAGGCTCATTTGCAAATCCTGCCTTCTTCTTCTCATACCAGGAACACAGAGAGGCCTGCAACACCACCCTGCCTGGGTGAGACAACATCTATCTCTGCTGCAGCCCTCTGCACGCAGGAGAGGTTCCTGCAGCACAGAGGAGGCTGCAGGGCACACCTGCCTGTAAAAGGGTCTGTTGTAGCCTCCAACAGCAGCTGACTCTAGCAGCTCCCCTCAATTCAAGGTCACCTGGCTTTTCAGCATCACTGGTTGGTGGCCCTTGTAGGCAGTTACTCTGCCATGGGTTACAAAAACAAAACCAAATCCTATATATGATAGTCCAAAACTCTAAAAGGGCTTGGGGACCCTTTTTAGGGACAGGAGATCATTATTTGTTACATGTTTATGTAAAATCCATGCTCATACAGTTCATATTCATCAATATACAATGGAATGTAATTGCAGGGAGAACAGTCTTATTTGTCATGAGGCATATTTATGTGCAGGTGGATAACAGGAATAGCAATGGGTTGGCTGGGCTTAGTAACACAATGCTTTGCAGGTATGGGAGAAAAACAAAAAAAAACCACCAAAGCAATTATCAAGGTCAGCTTGCTGTTCCTTGGAAAACAGTCTTTACAAACCACCCAGAGAATGAAGAGGGTACCGTGGTTGGCACTTGCATGAATACTACTAGGAGGACTACTGAGAGAAGAAAATGTGTTCAGTACCCACCAGGACAGCGATCTGGAGGGATGTCTGAGTGCTACTGCAGCCTTACTGGCTGGAAAAGCTGCAAACTGCCAACCTGCTCATGGCCTAAGTGTGAGCAGGAAAGCTAATTTTCACAGCAAATAATTTATAGTAAATTATTCACTCAATGACATATACAGGCTTGCCTGTTTAAACCTTTGGATATTGCTAACATCTTGTGGTCTTTGCAGAATTTTCAAATTCACTGGCACAACTCATTTACTTATTAGGGAGAGTCTATTTCTTTTTCTTTTTTTTCTTCCAGAATCAACAAGGTAAGACACAGCCAACAGGTATGAAGGAGAGAGTTTTCACATTCTTTTTAGAAAGTCCATTTATGAGGAAGGAAAATCTACTTCTCAAGCCACACCTAATCTTGAAAAAGAACGGCTGCCTAAAACTAGTCATTTGCCTACTTTCTCATGCTAATGTCCTGTTTATAATTGACACCTTTACTGCCTACCAGTATATCAATTTCACTTCCCCAGAGAAAGAAAAACCAGATCCTGTGACTAGTGCACTGGATTGATAATCTAGCCTAATGCTGACAGATAAATGCACTAATTTTCTTCTGTGGTTGGCTCCACATTACGGAGTAAATCTGCATCTAACAACTGCCTCAATAGCCTCTGTAACCTGTCCAAAAGATGATGTCAAGTGCTACAAGGGCCTAGGGCTAGTATGGCAGGTAAGAGTTACCACTGGGATAAAATTACAGGTGAGGTTTTGAATGAGAGGGTTATTTTAAATGAAAGCCTGGCTGGAAATACAGATTGCTTTTAAAAAAAAGTTAAAAGAGTAAAGGAATAAAGAGCAACTTATGTCATTTTGGGGTCTTCAACCTTAGTATAAGAATCAGTACGTTTCCAGCAGAAGTCAGCTAAGGTATTGCAACCCACAGGAATTATACCCATGAAATTTGCATATATTGCATTGGCTAGTGGCACACAGGAAAACAAGGCACATTCTCTTGCCTTTGCTGGATTTGCTGGTAGGCTTTGGGTGTCATGGAGCCACAGTCCATTCCTAACTCCAGCTGAGGAGCAGAGTTTGAGCCTCAGCAGAACCAGCCGAGTGTGGGAAGGTGCCTGCTTCTGTGTGGCAGACAGCCTGCAGCACAGGGCTGATGGCTGGTGCTGTGGGTTGGTGAACCTGGCAATGGCCATTGCAGATATCAGCTGGGCACTGAGAGAACCACAGGACTTCGGTGTTTTTTTTAATTTAGTTTAAAGGAAACACAAAGCAAAGAAAAACAATTTTAGAAGTTCCATACCAAATATTTTGGTCATTTCTGGGAATGTCAGCAGTGACTGCAGAGTTGGTGAGAAATCAGCATTTCTTTGCTCTTATTGGCTTTCTTACTGAATTCCAGGATAACTACACTGTTGCTACCAATTTATAGCACTTCGATGTTCATTTATCATTTCGACCAAAAGAGCAACTTTGGTGGACATTTATTGATTCCCTCTTTGGAAAAGATCACAAGCGATAGCTTTTTAAATAAAAAGGGTCTTCGGGTTACACGGATAACCCTGGCACTGAGGGATATGTCTCTTACTCTGCTCTCATGTCTAAAATGTTCAATCAGCTCCCACACCCCTAACCTGAAACAAAAATAAAACCTCATTTTAATCACATCTTTTTCTCCTGATTTTCTCTCCCCACCTCCTGACCTTTCCATGTGAAGAGGATCATGCAGAACATTTCAGCTTTTCTTAGGCTAACTTTTGCTCACTTTGAATAGCACTTATATAGGTCAATAGCATCACTTCCCCTTTTGCCCCCCTCCCCATCACAGAAGGAATACAGAATCCGACCTCTTTAATGCATCAGTTAGCATGATGCCTTTTTGTTTGTTTATGATGCAAAAAGTTTGGTTATTTAAATGAAACAAATTCTGACACAGACTTGACAGGTTCTGACTTTTTTCATGTTTGTACAGTGCCAAGCGCATTTGGCTCTAGTGGTGTTAGTTCACTCCCATTTGCAGTAACAGCACTGCTCTGTACCATCCCAAACCACAGGGTTAGCAACAGTGGATCTAGTCACATCACACTGCACGTGGAAATCCATAGCATGAACTACAGCAGGCACAAAAAACAAGAGCTACAGAACAGGTAAATAACAGTTCCCCCATTTAACTGCTATGGAAAACATCAAAAAGCTACTGAGTGAATGAGCACTGGCTTGGTCATATGTTACTGTTATGACCATAAGGAAGCAATAAGACATGTGAGAAGGAGATCACAGAGAAAATATTCTTCAAGAGCAACAAAGGTGTGTATCTTGTGTGCATTCTGAAAATCTTCTACAACCAGAATGCAACCTTGGGTTTTTCGGGGAGTGGGATTTTTTTGGTTTTTGGTTTTTTGTTTTTTTTTTTTTTTAATTCTCTAAACACTTCTGAATGCTCCTCTTTCCTGAGCAGAGGAAGCTAAAAGTTTTGGTAACACTTCACGCTGGCTGTTTGTCTTTTAATACTGTATGACTATTCACTGAACCCAATCCTGCTCCTGTGGAAGTCTAATGAGAGCGCGGGTACTGCATTTCCTGGGAACCAGGCAGGGCCTTCAACTGTAAACCTTGTAAGGCTTCATCCATGCAAAGCCCTGCTGGCACAAGTAATGCATCAGAGCAAAAATAAAAATTCTGCTTCTTTGAAATGTTTAACCACAGCTCATTTGCTAAGACAGTAGTTGAAAGGTGACAAAACACCCACTGATTCTGAAAAGTATGGAAACAGGTATTAGCTTTTCTAGTGTAATGCCTTCACTAGCTGCTGGCTTTGGAAATATTTAGACATAAATCAGTTTTGTCCCAAAATAGAGTCCAAAAGAAAGAACTGTCAGAAACTGGAACAAAGTCCTGCCTTGTGCTCTGTAAAATACTTGTCACGATTTTTCACTAGAGGGCACTACCACATCATCACCAAAAGGCCCCAAGGACAAAGGACAAGTGGCCTGGTTGTTTAACTTGCACACTGCCCGGGCAGCCTTATGGCTTGCGAAAAAATTTTAATCACATCGCAGAAAGGATATGTATTTTTTTTTCATATTATTGGGGCTTCGAAACTCGGCTTTATCATTAAACAGTGCACGGAGCCCTCATACCAAATGATTCTGGCTCTTTAGACTGTAGAGCTTGTTATAAATAGTCGGCACTGAGTTAGCAGTTCTCACCAAAACAATTCAAGGAGGCTCTATTTGGGAATTACACCGCTGAATTAGCACAACAAATAAGGAATAATACGGGGCATAAGGCAAAGGAAACTTACACTTGGGCTGCTTCCTTTCCTTGTATTCTGTGCTGTTCACAGGCACCCTGCCCAGTCGAGGTTAGGGGAAGAGGCAAAACTGGAAATCACAAGGGAGGAAAGAAGGAAGGAAATATAAGGGAATAGTGCTTTTCCCCAGAAATGTCACTTGCAACATTATGCTATGATAGCCTAGCTGCATTTATTAAAATAAACAAGCATCCCACTGAAAGGAAAGCACAAAAAGCTGTACATGTTTCATGTTCAGTTAGAAAAAAATAAGTGTTTTTTTTTGATGGATATGCAATGCTTGTTCAGCTCAGTGACAGAGGATAAAAACAAATGAAGGCTTTCTTTCTATGTTTCTGGCTGAGAGAGAGCACGGAGGTCACTTTTAAGGTGACTAGTATTCAGTTAGAAAATGGTGGGTCCCCTGTTTCTCCAGAAACTCTCCACTTTGTAGTCCATTGCTATGCACCTGAAAACTTCCCACTGACTTCCAGGGGAAATTTGGCTGCTGAGGAATGCGCGTTTGGGCTCCGGAATGGCAATCGCATAGAGAGAACAATGCGCAAAAATTTAACCCTTCAGTGGAGCTAGTCACTGCCTTAGAGTTACTCATGCGTTCATTACCGTACTTCACAGAGGAGACAGCAAGCAGAGCATTTGTTATCACAGAAAATTATCAGGAAACAAAACTTGTTTTTTTTTTCTTGAAGCCAATGCTTCATCCCAGCACCTACCTTCTAAACATTATTTCTGAAAGCTGTTGAAACTTGCTACCTCACTTAGGGTTCAGTCCAGCACTTTAACCAGACAAGAATTTCAGCCATTTATAATTGCAGTTAGAGCAGTCATTAAGCCCCACTAAGCAGGGACCCTGAACTCTGGTACTGTGATTGAAACTCTATAGGCCCTTTGTTAGTGAAATGTTATTGCTAAATTTAAAAATCAGTTTATTGAAATGATCAAAATTGACCTGCTAAAGGCATCCATCAGATAGAACAGGAGGCTACTAAGACGATCTCATTTAAACCAGTGGAGGCTTTTCTGACTCAGGAACCTCCTGCATCAGAAAGCAGTGGACATCAACAAAAGTTGCCCATTGACAACACAGCAGCAGTGGAAAATGACTTCAAGGGCAGATGTATTAACTGGGAAGACAGTCCAGCAACCGAGAGGGGATCTTGTGCCTACAGGACAAGAACTAAACTTGATACCTCCCCCTTTATCTCCTCATTACAGGAGCAACAACAGACCCTTTGGCTGTGAAGTGCAACTGGGACAACACTAAAACAAAAACAAAAGATAATAAAAAAGAAGTCAAGTTCAATGGTTTTGGCAATTGTATCTTTCCCTTATTATGGGTTATGGAAACCTAGTCCTGTGCAGACAAGCCTGGGAAGGGATGAGTGAGCAGAATGCAATGTCTTCACTAACATAAACAGATTATTTTGCATGATGGCAGACAGATTTAGGAATGTAAAATGTTCACTGTGTAGCTAGTTAAAGGCTTACCGTAATTGCTCTACTACTGCTATTGCTACAGGATTCCCTGTCTGATCCGACTGGTGTATGTTCCTTGGCACCCAGCCTCATGTTGCAAAGGGCTGCTGGAGATGGAAAGGAGGACATGTGAGGGACAGATTCTCCATACCTACAAACATGTACTACAAACATTCTTCATTGTACAACAGTTTGTAACTCGTTTAATCCAGGCTGAGAACACGCCTTGAACTGCACAGAATACAAAACATGAAAGGGAGCCTTTGCTCCTTTTCCACACAAGCACCTGCTTGGGCAACACTGGAATACCAGACAGGAAAAACCTGAGCCATCTTGAAGCCAACAACCAAACATTAATAGATGTCAGGGGATTTGGAGTTTTGCCTGAGACAGTACAGGATGAAAATTGAGTAAAGTGCCTTTGCATGGGCCTGCTTCTCAAAATGAAGATCTCAAACCCAGCAACTGAGCACACAGCTGGACATGTATTTTGCTGGAATAAGAAACCTAACCACTGCCTATCATGTACAAGTTCTATACTTCACAATCCCTGCTAGCTACAAGATCAAAACTGTAGCTTCAAGCAATCCAATAATTTCGTGTGAAAAGACAGGTGTAGGTACAAATTTAGTTACTAATTCTTGTGTAAATACAAGATCAAACCAAAAAGCAGAATCCAAACACTCCCAAAATTTGGGCAAGAATTCTAGTTTGGGCTTGCAACTAGATCTGCGTGTTCAAGTGGATAGTCAAAGACAACCTGCTTCTTTTATCAGAGAACCACATTCTTAGCTCTGCCAGCAGTGCTTCAGACTGCTGACTGACATTTTGTGTTGTAAGTTTGGGGTTTTTTTTAAACATAGAAAGGAAAAAAAAAAAAAAAACCAACCACCTTTGCCCCTTATATATACATATATATATTTGGTTTTTTTGCAACTTCTCTGTTTCTGAAAAGATCATCAAGGAATCTGTTGATGAGAGACAGAAAAATATATTTAAGCAAGGAAAAAGATGCTGCTACAGTAAAAATACGTCAGATTCTTTTAATTCCACTTGCCATTGTCTGATGTTTCCAGGCACAGTTGACTTTTGGTGGACCCCTGAGCTGTGTTTCCTAACAGAGGCGCAGCACAGGGCCTGTCAGGAAGAGGCCACGCTCTCATTGTCGCACACCTCAAAGGGACACTGCAAGCCTTGAGCCTTCAGAAGGGCCAGTCCTGAACCCCAAAACAACAGCCCTGTCTACCTTTAAAAAGGTGAGCACAGCTCAGCCAAAGCCTTGTTAGTACTTATGAATTATTCCATCACTGCGTGGCCAATCGCACTATATAATTATCATGGGCACACTTTGCTTTGTTAACAGTACTGATTTCTACTGTGGCACTAATGAAGAGCCAGCCCTCACATAGCACATGGCATCTTCAGGATGCATTGATCCATTTTTCTATTGAATTACTGCCTTTTCTTAAGAGTATTGTGAGGTTACTCACTGAAAAATACTCAAACACAGCAGAGACAGGTCTCTCTTCGGGGAAGTTGCACAAACACACGGCAACAACACACAAATGCATCTGGTCAATACTAGGCATCTCTCCTTGCTGAGCGAGCCAAGGAGTATCAAGCCTGCTGCAAGGCAGTGGTACAGAATTTCTTTAGCCACAGAGATCAGAGAGAAGAGAGGTTGTTGACAGTCCCTGCTTCTATCCATGGAGTTTTGCAAAGTTCACTGAAGTAGCATTACCGTTCACCTGCAGGATTAGGTGAAACTGGATCATATCCAGCTCAATATCAAATTTCAGAGGCAGCAAAACAGAGTACAACAACAGGTTTGCTTGTATCATTTTGGAAGAGCCCCATGAGGACGAGGGCAGGCCTGGGACTCACCCGGCAGAGAGGGTGAAGGCTGCAGGCCGTGTTACCAAACAGTTCAAGGAAGGGCTCTCGCCTGCTCTCTCCTCCCCCTTCCCACATCACAACCTAGCACAATAAAACTCAAAAGAAGCAGGAAAAGAGATCAAGTTATAGCCAGCTGTGTTGCACTGACTTACACCACCATGACCCCAGGCTACCTGAAAAATGCTTTTCCTGAAGTCGACTTCTAGTTCAGCATCAACTACATCTACCTGACAGAATTTATCTCTAAGACTGCATGTCCCTTGAGAATATCAGCAACAGTGAAATAAATTATAAAGGCTATGTGAAGTGAAACAATGTCAAATCTAAACTGTTGCTATATCTCAGAAAAATCTCTGTTAATTTAAATTTCAACGCAATGGAAATTTCACACTGAATGTTCCAAAGGTAAAAAAGTGCAACCAGTACCCAGCAATCTCTGTTCTATTTCCCCTTTGCCTGATTTTTTATTTTTTATTTATTTATTTATTTTGACAAAATATCCAAGTTTTTCCAAAACAAAATCAATTCTGAAACCGATCCCTATACCTTTCTGAAATCATCAGGATTCTCCTCACAGGATTCAAAGGATTTTCAGTCTGGTCCATTAAGTGAGCCATTAATCATTTTTAAAATTGGAAGGGCTGATTTAGCACGTGGTTAAGGATTTGAGAACATGTACACAGAAAGTAGTAAGATGTGCTGAAGTCCAATGCTGCCCAAGCTCTTCTCTCATTTAGGTCAGCAGAAGTGCTAACACTGAGTGTTTTTTAAAATTCCTCTATGCTGCTTAAATTTAGCAATGCTAATCCTTTGGAACTGGAAAAGGACGACACGTCTTTGCACGGGGCCTGATCCTTTCCAATTTGCATTTCAGTAACGTCATACACTTAGTGATTTTGGTCTTTATTCCTCAGTGTCCACTACCACTGTAGCAAGAATAATTTACAGGAATTCAGTATCAAGATTTATTATTCACTACAATTTACTTGCACATACTCTTTTTTATTGATTCCAAAATATCCCCGTGCTGTTTATGATTTTGATTCATTATTTTCCACAAGCCATTTATTTTTCCTTTATTATTTATCACTTTGTGAAGTAAAATGCAATAATAATTTTAAATAAGCTTGTGTATTCCACTTCTCAGTGCCGACAGACAAAATGTCACATATTGCTTCCTTTTTGTTAAGAAGTTACTATTTTCTCTTAGTTGCATAATCCTAACACAAAGTAAAGCATATTTGAGGGTTTGTTTAAAATGATTCAGTTTCATTATACTGTTACAAGTGGTGCTGACAGCAAAACCACTTGCTTGCCTAAAATAAAATGAAATATAAAGGATTTCTCTTCTTCCTTATGGAAAGTTGTGCAGGCTACCTTGTTACATTCCTTAGTTCCATAAAAGTAGCCTCACTCCTTTACTACAGACTCAACAACAAATTTCCAATGTGATTGTGATTTTATCAGCATAACACAATGTTTTGCACCACTATTTCTGTCTCCAGTTTGTTACCAACTCTATGATGCCTAAATATTACCTCAAAGGCAGCTATGTATTTCCCTTGATGATGATATACTGGAATCCAACAGGCAGTATTTAGTCCCAGTTTATCCATGACAGAGAAGAGTTTGGGAACTTTACCATTACTTAGGGGAAAAACATAGATGAGAGTAATAACTGGAAGAAATCCTTTCAAACTTTCATAGTGCATATTTAAAGAATTGCTCAAATATTCAGGAATTAGTAAGAAAGGCCTCTTCGGCAGTTACCTTGCTTAGCAGCACTAGTATTTTCCCTTGAAAAGTATAAAACTGCAGTGCTGGCTATTCCCTGAGAGTACTCATCTCACTTTTACCAGCACCTCAGTCAAGTAGGAAGAAATCAACATACTGCAACGAAGGAGCCAAAACTTGAGTAATTTTTAAGATATCATACATGGAGACCCAGCTGCTCAGTTATTATGGTTGTTAGCATTTGGCACTTTGCCACCAGCTGACAGCCAAGAAGAAAGAGAACCATAAGGGTTAAATCACATCTACTTACAGAGCAAACTGGCTGGCCCAAGGCATATTGCAGGGGGGGCCAATAAAGCAAGAGTAAAGGGAGTTAGTCATTTGCTGTAACACTTGCAGGAGGAAAATGTCAAGCTGATCATGGAGTAACTCTTCACAACTGGGCGACCAGTAAACTGCCTATGAAGCTCAGTATAGCTCTTCTCTAGTACAGTTCTTCTCTTCATACATTCTTGATATATACTTGAAGTTCATTCATTAACAGAATGAACACACTTCTAACGAAGTGAGAACTTGGGCTGCTGATAACGGCTTTAGCCTTTTTTTTTTCCTGTTTCTCCCTGATCTATTAAGTTTTTACATTGTGTGCTTGAAAATCTGAACAAAATATATCTGTTGAACTTCCCAGTTCCAGACTGATGCAGATGGCGCTAGGCTTTAGTGCCACAGAAAACACAGAAAAACAGCCAGGAGATTTTGGCACCTTGCACCTCATTTCCTATGCTGAACACGGGAAACTCTCAGACTTAACAAAAACCAATGGATACTTATTGTCTATCAGAAAGTATCTGATCAGGTGTGCATACTATTTCGTACAGTTCATAAACTGGCACAGTCTGACCATCCTGCAGTGTAACGACAGCATCTAAAGCAGCAGTATCATTCTTCAGAGACAGAAGAGTGTAAATTCAGATCACTCGAATGAACGCCATTGGTTCAGGATTACAGGAAAATGATGTTTCTTCACCAGGCTACTTTACTTTTCCAGATACTCAATTCTGTAACTATTAAAAAAATAAAGAGCATTCAATTCACAATCACAGTCCTGGGTTACAATGGAAGGAGAAGTAATACAGACATCTGATATCAAGAGAGGTACATACGGGTAACAAGAAGACATGCTCCTGTGCTTACATGTCTCATTCATCACTTATTGAAGAACACTCACAGGAGATCACACTAACTTCTCATTAACATCAAGAACCGCTGGGCTCTCTGCATCTCACCCTTTCCTCTACCTTTGCAGCGTAGGTAGGCAGAGATGCAAGCTGATTGTGGATTTTTAAAGCTGAGCAGCAAGTGGCTGCCATGCAGCTACAAAACTGGCTCAAGTTAACACTGCAGTAATTGGAAATCTCATAACTGGGGCAAGCTGCTTCCTTGTCTGCACAGCCAGCCCTGCCCTCAGACCTGAAGGGCTGGCACTGAGAGAGAATAGAGGCTGTTGTTTTCTTCTTAGCCCAATTTGAGGTGTGCTGTTCAAGAAGACCACAGTAAGTTAGGTGAGACCTTCCTCACACAGAGAGTCCAGCTGACTACAGGAACCAGTAGAACCAGAAAAGCTGCAGAGGCCAGTGGAAAACACTTTGCATTGCTTCTATTGTACTAATAACCAACTGTGTCAAGGAGCAGGAAGGATGAAGATATGCCATAAAACTGAACAGAGAGGCTTTAGGAAAAGAACGCATACAGCAATGCTAAATTGGATCAGAAAAGTATTTTCTCTTAGATAACAAAATTGATCAAAAGTAGATGCACAGCACAGTAGAGATGAAGTACTATTGCTATAATTGCAAATTACTATTTCCTTAATTGATTTCACCATTAAACTGCCTAATACCTGGTAGTTCCAAACAATTCAGAACACAAAACAGAGGCCAAGTCTTAATTGTCAGAACAGGAGAATTTCTGTAACCATAAAGTTAGAATATTCAGATTCTTGGAAAACCTGCTTTCAAAGTATCTGCAGGGCCCAGAATCACTGGCGCATATGAGAAAAATGCATACTGGAAACAGAGTCATGCTTAATCCTCGTGTCTGTGACAGGCAGAGATTGCGAGAGGAATGCTCTTATAAATACAAGGGACCCATGTTGTTAAGCTTCTCTCCTCACTCCAGGCAAATCACACAACAGAAATGTGAGTGTTTTGAAAGTGCTGGAGATTAAATGAAGAACCAGAGAAAAAGCAAAAGCTATACTGACCCAAAAAGGCATGGAAGCAGCAACCAGCAGGAATACTTCTGTGGCTGCAGAGCCAAAGGCAACTTATAGACTCTCATTATGACTGAGAGGGATCAGTTCATATAAACTTGGAATGTTCACATGCAAAGAGGTTATTGCGTGACATCTGATTCATGGCAACTATTCTGTGTATGTGCTCTGAGTTAGCAGCTCAGGTAACTGGAATTAGTTAATTCCTCTCTTTTACTCAAACCACAAGGCTAAGCCAACATGAATTACTTCGCATTCTTCATGAGTTAAAAGCATGCATTTAAGGTCACGGTAGATCAGCTGATACGCAGGAAATGTTTACCACACATAAACTTTCACTTGTGTTTATGTTTTGGGTTCCTCTTTTATACTGACTGGGGGATGTTTCCTTTATTTACACATTTACACATGTTGAAAAGGAGCCCTTGGCATGTATACTGGGAAGTAATAACCATGGCTGGTTGCTGCTTGAACATTTTTTCCAGCTATGCTACAGATTCAAGATAATATACCACTTCTTTCTCCAGACCTTGCCTTTTAGCAAAGAAAGGTAGATGACTACATATTCACTCCTAGGGTTCTCATCATCTGGGCTTCTCTCTGTTGGTGCTCAGCTCTATTTCACTTCAAATCTGGGTTTGCATTTGGCACTCATTAGATTGATCAAACTTCAGCTAACCACAACAGACCATCTCTCTACTTCTCATCAGCTTCTTCTATTTCAGCAAGTAAGACACTTCAATGCTGCCTCAAATTAGATAGATTTCCAGTACCAATTACACAGCACACTGATGGCAGCCACCCACCAATGGTGTCCGACATCCACTGGAGATATGAGGGGTTATGCTGTGCCGCAGCTTGCTGGGTAGACTCTACCAGCAGGATTCTCCCACCACTTAGTTTCATCAGCTCTGAATCATCAGAATAATACTGCTCCCCAGAAGCTCAGAAGAGTGTTCTCCCTGGACGGGTATTATCAAACTTATCTTCTTTGTGATCTTTTTCATTTGTGAATCTGAACATATAGTATAAAACTGAGAAAACTGAGACAAGAAAGATCCTCTTTCACTAACGTACAGAATGACACAAGAAAATCCAGAAACAGAAAGCACAAGTCTTACACTTTCACATTCAGAGAGTGCAGAGGTATTGTGACAGGCCCTACGTACATACCAACAGAGTATCAAAAATTAATTGCAAGTCAGCTGCATGTGTCTCTGAATGGATAAATCACCCATAGAAAAACATAAAAGGACATTTACAAATGCACATCTTTTCTTTCTGCACAGATTCATCTGTAACGTGAACTGTCACTTCTTTCTGAATTTCTGTACCTAAAGAAAACAATTCTCTTCTACATCTACTAAAAAAAAGGTTTTCATTATATCATCATTTAAAAATAAACTTGGAAAGGCAGAAGCCAGTAAATTCTGTGATCTTTCAGCTCTTTATAATTTGTGTGCAAATGCACAGAATTATGCTACGACGCTTTAAAATAATAAAAAATGTAGCTCAAAAATACCTTGTAATGCAGCAAACTTGATTACGTTGGTGAGCTATTGTGATAAAAAATTAACATGTTTGGGAAAGTCTGATTTGCATTACACAGTGCCTGTAATCAAATTACCTCTAAATGTTATGCCATGTCACACTGTGTTTGAGACGTTGCTGTCAGAAACGTATACATACGCTCTGCAGTTTAACTCAACCTGGCTTCCTTTTAAGCGATCATGTATGCCTCTGAGCCATCGCAGCCAAACGGTGGTAAAATACAGAGGTTGGCAATTCAATTTCATTCAACCTTTCAAGAAGGAAAGAGCAGATAAGCTTTGCTTGTTCGTTTCGATGATAATATTCAGCACAGCGTAAATCTAATTCAATAGGTTCGCTCCCGCTCTCTTGTCACATTGTCATTTCCGAACCCGGTCCTCCGCCACCCCCTCCCCACCACAGCACAGCAAAACTTTCTGAAGCGTTTAACCCAGGACCGGGGCCTCCTCCCCAATGGAAGGCGCCGCGCTTTGAAGCGAGCTCCTGGTTGTGCGCGTGGGGCTGGGCTGAGCTGGGCCGGGCCAGGTGGCGGCCGCTGGGCACCATCTCCAGTGACCTCGTTGCAGCCGCAGATGTTTGCTGCACTTTAGGCGAGCTGCAAAAAACAGAGCAGTAAAGTAGGCCAGCTTGCGGGAAGGCTGTTACCCACAATTCACGGAAAAATGCTGGATGGTTCCCACTAGGTTGTGGTCGGCTAGGAAACGGCAGCTTATTAATCTTGTGTCAGAGGGCCAGCTGCAGGCCTGGCAGTTACCATATTTCACTACCAACTCCGTGTCTGGACAGCCATTGTCTTTTCCATGAAAAACTCCACAAATCAGCTGCTTTTTCCCCCTCTCTATGCGCAGAAATGGAGCTGGGAGCTGAGGTGGCTCCGGCGCATCGTCCGCACGGCGGTCAGGTTTGCTAATTCAGAGCGACCGCTTAGTTTCCAACTTTAATGATATTCCCTCAGCATATCACTATGGTTGCCTGGCGACCGGATTTGAGCTAGGCCTCTCATTTGATTCCCACACATCAGACCCTGAAAAGCACTTTTTTTCCTCCCTCCGCTTTTGATTCCAGCTCCTCTGAAACCCTTCCCCCTGCAGCGCCGGTATGGGTGGGCAGCACGGTGGCAGAACAAGGCCAGGGGTGATGGGAGGCCTGGAGGCTCCTGGTCACACATCAAGGCCTGGAAACAAAGCCGCCAGGAGCCCTTCCTGACAAACACAAATTCCCTTCAGAAAAAGCAAATTTGGTCTTCCCTTCGTAGCGTGGGTGTCATTTTAAGACTTTCCTTAGACACTTTACTAAATCTGACGCTTTCCATTGTTTTTCAGGCCATTTCTCACAAAAGGCTTCCCATTATCAACAAGTTGCTATTGGAGTAAGCAAACAGCTTGTGAAGGCCTGAAATAATCTAATAAGCAATGGGCTTGCATGCTTTATGTACCCACATCTTTATAGGCTACAAAGTTTGTTTGGATACATAATTTGCCTCTTCAGCTCCCTTAGTTCCAATTAAAGTACCCTTTTTAAATGAACAGTTTTGCTTAGCTCCACCCTCCCCCAACCATACACACAATCTCCACTATATCCATTTTTCATAAGCTGTTCCAACCCAAAAAAGAATTTTTAATACATTCAGGTGCACCTACGGATCTGAACAGTGGGACAGGTAAAGGACTACACTGACTTTCTTCTCTTGGCTTCAACTGAAAGCCTTCACAAAGTAAAAGGACTAGCTTTGCTAGAAGCTGGATGTTTTTTGCGCCCAAAAAAACAACCTAGCTGTAAGAAACGTTTATTCTGCAAATTGCAACCACAATTATTCCAGTAACTAAACAAAATAATATTTTTAAAAATTGTATGAGGAAAAAAGAAATATCACCAGCTATTTAGTATTTCATATAAACCATTGTTATAGGAGTATTATCATAGGCAAGTGATTAATCTTACTAAAGGTTTAAGTAACATGGAAATAGTTAAACATAGTGCTCTGCTTCTTGTTTGCATCAATTTCAGCTCATTTCCTTTATCCTGTTGATGGATATGAAAATTCATAGTTATTTGTTGTTAACCACCACTTAAGTGTCTACAAGTACAGAGCAAAGTCCCACTAAAGTGGCAATATATCAAAAGCAGCAGTAGATCAAACCTTATTAACCCATATACAGTACCAAATTGCCTCATCTTTTGTACTGATTGCTGCCTCGTGTTGTTTAGAGGTCTTCACAAATCCCCAGATCCTCCAGTTATCTAGTTACATGAGAACCTCAGCTCATTATTTTTTAAAGATCGTACCCCTTGTGTTTGTAGAACACATTTGGTTTGTTGTTGGTTGCTGTTGGTTTTCTTCAAACAATTCACAACAACAAAAATCACACAACAGAAAACAACCCCTTATACTCAGAGGTTTTGTTTTGAGATTTCCTTATTTTTTAGAAATATTTAATTTCTCTGTACATGATCTGACAGTCCTGACTGTTCCTGATGAGAAACATGCAGCTCTAACTTGTCACTGTCACAACCAAGTTTGTGTTGAAAATGGACTGTCCAAATACTGACAACCTGAAACTTGAGAGTTCAGTTATGATGTGCAACACCATTTGAGTAATTCATGTAGAATAAAACACCAGTACAACAGTAGTATGAAATCATGTTCATTTACAGGGAAAGAATGAAATAGTGGGATTTCAAAGAGCGGGGTTTTCTCTCTTGCCCTGTGCCCTCAATTAGTTCCCAACTTGTCAGTATTATGACTTCTCTACAATGTATGGGGACCTTTGAAATTATTTCCCTCCAGGGATTGTTGTTTTGCATTACAGGGTGAAAATCAGAGCAGGCTGCTGGGCTTATCTCCGCCTCTGTGTCACAGAAGTAGGGGCAACTCATTACTGTTTTTCTGTCCTGGGATTCCCAACCCCAGGATTGGGACGGAACATAGAGCTAACTCCTACAGTCCAGCCCTGTGCTAACACTTCATATACATTTTGCACTGCCTATTTCAATAGTATGGTATGCTACTTATGGCCTTTTAATGTCCTCATTGGATGTTCTCAGCCAAAAAAATTAGTTCCAGGAATGGGATTGCAATTGGAAGTAATCATATCTTTGAAAATCTGTTCACAAAAAAGGTTGCCAGCTAAAAAACTATAGAGTATACACTGCTGGAGCTACATAACCAAGCAGGAAAATCCCAAAAGCTAACATTGCATTTGCACTCTGTATCTCAAATTAATTCTCCAAGGATTGGTAGACACGTGAAACAAGCTGATCTCCCTGAAGTTTATTTCACAACAGACAATATCACTGGTGTGAGCAGCTATCGTCTCTGAATGAGATCTCCCATCCTTGGGAGAACAGACGCCTGACTCTGTGCTGGAGCTAAAAGTAGTTCCAACTTTTCCTCTCTCTCCCCAAACCAAGAGTAGGCACAAGATCCTTACTCTTTACTCAGCAACAAGTAAAAGTCTTCACAAGTTAACGGATTTAAACGAAGTCTTTCTTTAAAAATCAATCATTTGCAATAGCTGTTATCATTGAAGATCCACTACCTGCAGCAACATTTCTCACTTACTTATTAAGTTGTTAAGGAAGCTGTTTTGTACAGTACACTCCTGACATGTTAAAAAAGAATGTTTTCAGATTAGTGTTCAAGCTTCATTTTTCTTGTCGCTGAAAGTTTTAATTAATACATTAAACACATTGTAGCTGTGCAGATGAGTAAAGGAGATATCTATTTATACATTCTATTGATTCAGTTATTCTAGCATTTAGGAGCATTATGCTATACATGCAACAAGAACATGGTGCCCTTTGAGACTTGCTTCCATATTGTTGAGTATAAATTGAAAAACACAGAGACAGAAAACCCAATCTGCAGCAATGGGATGTATGCCACAATGAACTACCCTCCCCCACTCACTGGAAATATTTTTGAGAAGGTAAATGCTCAGTCCTGTATTGCTGCTGAGGGACGGGCTCTTAGTGTATTCTGGAAATAGGACTGTCCTGTAGTTAATTATATTACATCTTTTCAGTTCTATGCAGAACACCCAAAGAATGTAAATTTACCAAATAAGTGCTTCATATGAAAGCTTTATTCTCCCCTTTTGCAAGGAACTTGGGCATTAGCAACACCTCGAATTTCTGTTGCTCTTCTGCTGTCACAGAGCATAGTTCTGGCTGCGGGTTTTCACCACAGGTCAGAATTTTGGTATGGGAAACCTACTGGGGACTGGGATAATAGACTGAATTTTCTTAGCAGTTATTTAAGTGTATTATTTCCAGTGAACACTAGGGACTGGATTTGATAGCCTGGGGAAGCTCTTTTGTATTCTGTGATCCTAAACGAAAGGCAGTGAATATGGCTATAGTCAAAGTGGGTAAGAAAGCGTATGTGTATGTGGAGTTATTACCTCCATTTGCTACTCGTGGAATCCTTTGGCTGTCTAAAGAGCCTCAACAATGATTAATAAAGAAAAGTAATCAGAATCAGAATTCAAAGCAAAAATGGACAACATCAACTTCAGAGCTGCTCTCTGAAATAAAAACGTTGTTCTGAGCATGCTATCTACACATAAATTTGTGTGGATACTCATAAGACGCTTAGTGTTCCAGTTTTTAGGAAAGAATGTGTTGACTAAAGAATAGGAGAGAAAAATGACCAAAGGAAACACAGTGTCTTGTATCAAACATTCAAAGGCAAGGAACTGGAGAAAAAGTACTTCATAGTCCTCCCTTCAGAATTCTGGTGTTTTAGAAAGCAAGACAGGTTAAAAAACTCTTTGCCTAATACATGACTTTTACTTTGATGCGACCTGTTTTAGGTCATAGAAAGTTTGGCCCAATTTCCACTGGATTGGGATCCAACCAATCATGAATCAGAAGCAGCACCAAGAATAGATCTAAGGAGTTCTGACTCACAAGCCACCTCTTTCTCAAAACACCCACTCCCCTCCCAATCAGACAGACGTCCCTTGTTTCTAAATAAATGCATTTAGTTACAAAATGGATTTATTTATTTTTAGCAGAAACTGCACATAGTGACAAAATTGTCCATTCAGTTAATTACAAAATGCATTCTGTTGCATAAGATTCGCATTTGTGCATAAAATCCCCAGTCTTCCCATAATCAGTGTATAGATTTAAATTATAAGACATCTAATGATGCCGATGTGTCACTGTCTGAACACCCCTCACTTATCTTCACTTTCTTAGCTTTTTATAATGTGATAGGATACCTAAATAATATGGAAAGTCGCTGTGCATTAGAACATGCACGCAAAAAATTGGGTCTGTATTAATTCAAAATGCAAAAAGCAGTTCTGTCAGACTTCTGTGCAAGAATCAGTAGTGAGTCAGCTACATCCTTGAGCTAACTGAGCTTGG
Organism: Centrocercus urophasianus; assembly: GCF_019232065.1. Classification (NCBI taxonomy): domain Eukaryota; kingdom Metazoa; phylum Chordata; class Aves; order Galliformes; family Phasianidae; genus Centrocercus; species Centrocercus urophasianus. The sequence goes on along the minus strand of NW_024884744.1, from coordinate 7,221,014 downwards.
CCTTTTAGGCCTGACTGTTAGAATCATACAAGTCTAGAGCACAATCCTCTGTGCATCAGATTTTCTACTGCCGGCCTTTGTGAGAATATCCACTTTACGCAAAAGTAAATGAATTCTGAAATGTTTCTTATTCCTTAAATCATCACAGATAACTCAAGTAAAAAAAATCTTTCATCTGCATGTGTTAAATTAAGATCTGTGAGTGATGCAGGGAATTTAAATGAAGATAAAATTATCTCCCTGTGATTTAATTATCTCAATTATCTGAGTGGAATAGTGCACTGGCTGCCCCAATGCAGAACCACCTCTGATGAACAAGCTACAATGGATAAAATGAGCAGCAAGTAAAATCACTGCATAAAATTTGAAATGAAACTAATCTTAAGGATAAAAGACACTGTGTAATTTCCTGTAATCCATTCCTTCATTTTCACTTGCATGTTCTAAAGTCAAAAATGAAAATAATTTGGGGAAAAAAAAAAGTTCTGTCCTAAATATGCGTGCATTTTTAAAATATACCCTTGCAGTATTGGAAATCTAGTGGGAAAAGCATACCATTCATTACTGCCAGCTGCAAAAGGGTTTGGAGTGGTCTGGAAATTTCTGAATGAACTTCTACACATACAGGAAGTCTCAATCTCTCTGCTCTCTTCTGAAATGTATTCTAAAGAAAATAACCTTTATTATGTAGAGACGATTGGAAAATACATTTACCATGAGAAAAGAACACCACCTTTTTTTTTTTTTCCCCTCCCATTGCTATCAGCGAGTCATAGGGAAATAAAATGTCTTAGCCCAGATTTGTCTCACAGCCTGGCCAGTGAAGGGCCTCTGACTGCTCAGGCTTCAGTCCCTCACGGTACCCATAAGGCCACTGCTCCTTTCCCTGGCAATCATTAGAAGACTGGAACATGGTTGTGGTCAAAATCTCCCTAACCCAGGGGAAATGGATTAATCATATTTAAGTGCTGTTTTCCTTCAATGTTTTTGTATTATATTCATTAGAAAAACTAAGGATAATTTTGAATAAGAAGGTGGGAGGCAATCTCTTTTGCCAGAATGAGTTGAATCAATCCAATAGATACCTATTTTTTGGACATTTTTAGATTTAACATGCTTTTGTTTAAGCAACAGGTTTCCAAAGCCTACTATACTTGTATAGCTCTGCTGCTATAAGATGTGAATGAAGCTAAAAAGAACATACGTTCTACACTGTGGCCACCCAGTACAGATCTCATTTAGCCTGGGTTTGTGTATAATTCCTATTAAGCCTTCACAGTGCCGATATAGAAGAAATGTAACACTGGCCAACTTCTGGGTAGCACGGATCTAGAATGCAGAATACATGTATTTAATACACACAAACTAGTTATGATCTCCTTAGAGAAAGAGTTATCCAAAGCCAGTGTAATTTCATCTATATTCAGGACTAGACCCGAGACACTTGATTACAAAATGAAATAAACCAAGGTGCTGTACCACTGTATAGCCATGAAGAGATGAGCTCTCCTAATGAAATAATGCTACCACAAAAACTAATAAAACTTACACACGAAGAGCAGCTCTAAAGAGCTTGCTTGCTCAGAAGGTCAGTAAGCAGACTTGAACAGGCATGGCCTTCTTCACCAAGGAAACACAAAGAAGCACTTTTTTGGGAGACAAACTCATTGTGTGAGATGTCCCAAACCAAGAGGGTAAGTGGCACAACAACACACATTAACAACAGAGCTTCACACCTGAAAAGCAGAACACAGATGATAGATCCACTCAGATCTATCAGTAGCTTGGTAGCATAGACTGAGGAAAAATGAGGCAAATCTTTAGGTTTACATGCTTTGTAGAAACAATATCAGTGCATTAAGCCTCTTCACCTTGAAGTACCTTGAAACTTGAAATACAAAACAGGGCAGGAATGTTGCTCAAAAGTAGTAGAGAATCACTTTGTACAGAAGTTTGGAAGACAAAGAGCACGAAGCTGCCGTGCTTCAGCGGCCGAGAGGAACAACTGCATCTATAAAAAGGAACTTCCTAGTTTGTTAAAGAGTTGCAAGCTTCTGTTGTCTGCATGTCATTTGACTGGTACTCAGCAAAGTGTGCTAAAGTTTTCTTATTGCTCGCGCTTGTAAATAATGAACAAATAAGAACTTACTATGAAGCGCTAACTTAATTTTAAGAAGCATTACCAGAGACCTCATTCACGTTAAATTCAGGGACGTTAGCAGTGACTATAGATGTGAGGGTTTTGTTTTAGCTGAAATTGTGCACTTCCACTGCAGTACCAAGGGCATATTCTAGCTTTTTTTATTATTTCCTTTGTCTAAGACCAATACAGAGTAAGTACTAATTCGCTGTGTTAGCTTTGGTAGAGTCAATGGCAATACCACTGATTTAAAGAGAAATAAGATTGAGTAGAGAAGCATATAATGGCTACTGTTAAAAAGACAATAAACCTCCAAAACCTTAAAATATATCATCATTTAGTCAGTTATATTTGTGTTTATAACTACTGTCATCAGCCTTTGGCAAAGAGACAGCAGAACAGCCTCCAGAAGAATCAGTTCCCCAGATCATGTTCGAACACCACATTAGCCTTTAAAACAAGCAATAGGGAGCTACTCAAAACAGTTTTCCTTTATGCACTGTCAAAGTAAAACTCAATCTTTGCGTGGGCCCAGTCCTCTTTTTAAGCAAACACAACTCTTATTTAAAAAATGCGACCCTAATGCACTGAGCCAACTGAGCAACAGCACTGCTGCAACGGGGCTGCCCCCAGTCACAGTGACCAGAAGCACTGGGCAGCAGTGTTAGCAGTGTTACCCAACGCACGGCAGGATCCCTGCAGCGTCCATCAGAGGGCTTTGTGCCCACCAAGCACCGAAGCCCCGGGTTTGCCTGGGCAACTTCCAGACAAGCCAAGCCCGCACCGTCCCCGCAGCCAGGCCCCGCGCTGTGACAATGCGCCCTCTTGTCACAGGGGCTGCTGCAGCCCCGTCACTTGGCAGCCCTCGCTTAGCAGGTCCCGCTGCAACGTGCCTCGCTCCCCTCGCTGTCCCCAGGCAGCTCTACCTCGAAATGCCGATGCACTGATGTCAGCATTTGAAATGAGCTTGCTCAGGAGTGCCTAGATTAGCCGTGTTGCCAGGCTCTAGCCACTCTAACCCCCTTTTCCACTTCAGCGGGCTGAGCTTTTGACACTCTGAAAAGCACCATTTAAAATTAATTACGGCTCCTTATTTTGCACCAAATCGCAGCACTACCGACCCTGTTTATTATGCTTTATGCTGGGTGGGGGTTCAAGTCAGCAAGGTGTTCGTGGTGGTGCTACCAAAACTCAGGGATGAAGAGATGTCTGCAAGGTAAACAGGACGTGAACTGCATTTGTTTCCCAAATTGCATTCTTGGTAGATGTATGGACTCCTCTGGCAGAATCCACTCTGAAAGGCAAAGCAACCTCTGCCAACAGCTTGTTAAGGACATTTTACAAAATATCAGTTGTTTGTTACTGCACACGTTATCAGGAAGTTTTACTTACGGCACGTGCCAAGTGAATTTTTGAAATAGTTTGCTATTACCTGTTACAAAATAGTTTAACACGCACATGATCAAGTCAACCAATTGCTAGTTCATTGGCTACAGCTGATTTATGATTTATTTTTATTACTTAACAGCTGGAGGCAAACATTTTCCTTTGGCTGCCTTTCCTGAAAGATGTCCTGCCCATCTGATAAAAACCATACAGGAATCTGAAGCTTTTTTTACTGACACCCACAAGATAGCGTATTGCAGTCATGTAAATCTGTGCATACCAAATTTTATTAGATGGCTCCTCATTGTGAAGGGGATCACAACAGTGAACTAATCCAGCACATGAAGTGTTCTTCAACACTTCATATTTGGCAAACATCAAATTTCTGAACTATCCACCAAAATGTAAATGGGATACTTGATATTCAAACTAACAGCAGGTTGTCCTTTACAAAAAAAAAAAAAAAAGTGTTCTTTAAACGTTAGGCTTTGATTGTATGGCACTCGGCACTTCCGTAGTATTTTGAAATATGATGTTGACAAACACCAAGCAGCAAACCGTAACACAATATGTGCAAAGTGAATGTATAAAAGCAACAGTTAGAGCAAAACCTCATTCAGAGTGCAAGGGCATGAAACCTGGTGTAGCTGCTGCATTCATGATCCAGTGAGCTCAGAGGATGCCCAGCTAGTCAAAACAATTAGTCTGACACATCATTACTCATACTGGAACAGCTTCACTTTACATTACTTTAGACAGGGCAGTAGCATAATGGGCTCTTTAGGGTTTTACAGCAAAAAAAAAAAGATCTTGGATCCAAATGCAGTTACACTTCTGTTAAACCTCCTTCCCAAACAGAAGAAAAAAAGAAGGGAATTTTTAGATGGCATTTGAATTATACACAGATATGACTGCAGAAGTACAAACATGAGCAACTGCTGGGGATTTCTGGGAGGAAGTCATATGACTTTTTGTAGGTCCTGCTTTTTCTGTTTCCCACAGAGTAAAGAATTTATTCTGTTAGGAAAAATGTGTCAGAATCTAGTCCTGCATCTAATACATTGCAAGTTTTCTGCCATGCAATCTCAACTTTAAATGATCCTACCATATGATTAAGCCAATTCCCTGTTGACTTCATAGAGTAATTAAAAAAGAAAAAAGCAAAAAAGAGCACAGAGCTATTTCTTTTTTTTTTTTTTTAATAATCAGTTATAGTTGTAAACACTTTGTCAGAAAAAAAAAAAAAAAAAAAAAAATGAGGTGAAGATTCATTCAGATACATGTGTTAGCCTGTTTTCCCCACAGAGAAAGGTTTTTCTGATGATCAACCTCACGTTAAACCTGGTCAATTATGGCCAATTCCTGCTCACCCACACTGGCTCTTCATGTAAATACCTAGTTCTCCAATTTGCTCACCTTCCTGTCTCATTTGGAAGATACCAAAGGGAAAAAGTGAATCATTTTTTAGAAGTCATAAAAGATCAGATATGAATTTTGGCCCAATTCTATTATTTTTACCCAACTATTTTAATAGTAGATATTTTAGAACTGAATGTGGACTCTTAATCAAATCTCACGCCCAATTCTCTCACTTTTTGGGTGTATATGGAAATAAAGAACTAGACTTGGTGACTCCATAAATTTTACCTGCACTCCTCAGAGGAGCAGCGATCCACAGGATCCCTTTATCTCTTAACCAAAAGGAACAAAACCCAGTGTTCTCAAACCAAAAAGCCATGGACAAAATCCCTCTAACAGTCATTGAAATGCACTGCCACCAACCTAACCCTACTAAGTTAGGTATTATTATATTAAGGAAAACAAACAAAATCTCAGCCTACCACAGTGATTTGCTCTTTTTCATCACTACAGTCATCAGTGACCACCTGTTGGTACATGAAGGTTTAAGTATGTGAACTGAAGTTGTATACTAGGTTCTGCATGTAAGCAGTCTGTTTATAAATCTCCCGTTGCTCACTGCATCCTACTGACATGACAAATTTTCTCCTCCCCACTAACATGGAGTAGCACAAACAAGTATTTAGACAAAAGCAAAACATCATCAGTGCATATTCTCTTTTAGTGTCAGAATGGAGTTGACAAAGCAATAATCCCTTGTTGAGGGTTCTCTCTATTCCTCTTTCTTTTTTCCCCTTTGCTTAAGAAGACGAGTAACATTTGCTTCCCTTGTTTTCCTAAACAAGTCTTTGAAAAACATCAATTCATCCTGTGGGCTTTAGGAAGTTTACTGATCCTATCGGCTTAATAGCACGCTGCAACACTCAAAAGAAGGCACTAGTGCTCTTGACTATTGTGTCCTTGTTTAAAGCATGGCAAAGACATCAGGTGCTCCAGCACATCCTTAGTGTACAACTGCGATTAAATAGCAAGATAGTCAGAAATTACTGAGACCAGTCCATATCTTTTCACCCAGTGTTATATTTTACTAATTTATATCACTGGAAGAATGTAACTGTTCAGCATCCAGGTTGGCCTTCAGTTGTGCCATTCAAAGGGGAGTCATTTCAAATGTCAATACAAAGATCAAGATTTAAAGTCCCAGTTCTCTGCTCACAGGTGCTAAAAGTTGCTTATTTCAGGAGATGTGGGCCCTTCAGGATTAAGCACATAATAACAAAATCTCTTAGTCTTCTGTGAATGGGAAGACCTAACAACTGTGGCTTGGATTCACTAAGAATAAGGAAAATATTAGCCAATACCTAAAGGAAATCATCTCCTTGTCAGATATCAGAGTTTGGTCCAGATGGACCTCAGTTTGATCTCATTTCTACTGGAAAACTAATCACTTAATGTTCTTCTTTTCTATAGCTTCTTTGTAGATGAACTTTTTCCTGTACAATTACAGGTAAATGGAAATACCAAGAGCATTACTACAGTACTCAGATGGCAAGATCCTGCAACGTGCCTGTATAACTCACTGCAAAATCAGACATTTATGACCCAAGGCTTGCTCACATTGCAGTCCCTGGGATCTGGGGGGTCAGGATGTACTACCACCTTCTGGAAGAATGGGGAAGACCAACCTTTCTTTTCTCAGATGAATGGTATTATGAACTGAAGTCAACACACCAATTTATGCAAGCAAGATAAATCTTCAAATAATTATATTCTAAACTGAAAACCTCGTCCTCACCATAGGCTACAATTTTGAATAGCACTGTAGTATTGAAATAAAATAAAGAAGCAGCTTTAGAAAGAGGGGAAAAAAGGATGCATAACATTAAAACACAACACGAATAGCACAACACACTCCGTTTTTATGACCCCTCCTTACATAATTTCAGTGATTTGAAAATAAAGATTCTTGATGAGTCAAACTGAAGTGGATGCCAAAACTATTCAATATCAGTGAAATGCAGTTTAGAGTCAATAGGATTGGCCATCTAATGACGATTAAGTATGCTATAAATTTAAATCTTTGAACTACTTGTTGAGATTTATTCAGGCAGACAAACAAAGATAACAAAAGTCTTTTGTGCATTTGTCACTCATTTCCGCTGCTCTGTTGTTGCAGTGTCAAATAATGTCAGTTATTTAAGCATAATTAATGTAATTTTAAATTCTCAACAAATTAAATTATAAAGACAGTCCAAGGAGGACCCTACCCATTTTTCTTACACATTTTTTTTTCCTCCTAGTTTTGAGGTAAAATTTAAATCAATGAAAGGTGAGTTTCAATCTGATTCTTAGACAAACAGCTGATTTTGCCACAAAATCCATTAACTTTTCATTTAGTTATTTCCCTCTGTTTTTAACAAGAAAAATTACCTCTTCAGATACAGTCCAGGAAGATTTTATAATTTTTATAATTTTTATATCTGGGTGGAAGAAACCCTAAATTCAGAAAGCCAGGATGACATCTTTCCATTTCTGATTGTACGTGCTCATACAGTGCAGTATTTATACTTTCAAATCCTGTCCTTGTGTGGTTACTAAATTCATCTCAGAACTGGAAAAAGGCTTTCAAAAACAATGCCACAATATAAATGACCACTGATGGAGAATTGAAGGCTTGATAAGGAAAAATACAGTTGTTTTTATCTCCTTAATAAAAGGACGTTAAGTCCTTTTAGAAATCTTGAAAATTAGTTGAAGACAAAAAGATTGCCTATCTTCAGTCTTAATTAGAATGGGATCAGGCAAGTTATTCTATTACAGCATTTTAAAGCTGGTCATCTCTAAGAAGCAAAATTACCACCCATTGTACTTACATTATGTTGACTATGTTGAATGTTACATAATTTAGGAGGAAGGGGGCAAGATATTTTACATTTTGTGAGATCATACCTCAAGATTTAGTACAGCATCTAGAATTTCTTTGCAAGTAATAAAGACAATGATCCATTGTGTGCTTCTATTACTAATTATTCTGTAAAGATTGTCTGTTCCAAAAGACAATTAGAAAGGGTGAAATTTAATTCCATTAAACAGAACTCAGCTGGGACATAATGAAATTTTGTTGTGAAGTAGTAGACTCGCTTTGAAGCCAAATAAAAGCTTTTACATCGATTGAATGAATAAGATTGCAAAAGCTCACACCTTTTTTTCCCCCTGCACAGACAGCCTTCGAAAATAATTAGAATAAAACTGAATTATACTTGCAAAAAAGTTTCAGTTCTCAGATATTTCAGGAAAGAGGGGTGTCCTTGTCTGCTTTTTACACAGATCAATCTTTATTGTTGGTTTCTGCAAACCAAATAAACCAGGCACAAAATAATAAAAACCAAAGTATTCTACATTTATACAGCACTGAACTTCCCTGATCCCTCCACTAAGTGTTCCAGCTGTTATAAGGAATGCAAACAATGTGGTGCTGCCCTAAGATGTTCCATACACGCACAGCTTGCCCCCAGCCAGCTCCAGGTGACCATCAGACTGCCTGCAGGTGTTGATGATCACTTTGCAAAACCTCCAACCGTAACACGTTTGGCTGAGTGGTGGCTAGGTGGTGAGGACATCCATCCACCCCAAAATCACGCAAGAGATCCAGTGCAGAGCTCACCATTTTGCTTACACCCCGAGCAGGCAGTGCTGCTGAAAGAAAGGTGTGCTTGAAGGAAAGGCTAGTAACTAACTGAGTTCAGGTCTTTATTGTCTCATTTGAAGGTCATATGAACCTACTTAATGGCACAGGGCTTATTGTAGAGAAAAGAATGACATGAATACATTAGTAACCCATTTCTTTGAGGCTAACCACTAAACACAATGCAGCAGTAGATAATACGCTTGGGAAAACTCTTTGGGAAAAAACATGAACCTGCTTGAAACCAACTTGCTTCAGTTCACTGGACCAAGTCCAAACATTACAGACTTGAGTCTGGCTGACCGGAACATAGAGCTGCTTCTGCACTGGGATGAAAACACTTCACACCACAGTTTCCCTGCCCTATGACAGTCATTTACAAGAGCCCAGTCTCACACATCCATCCTGGGAAAAAGAAAAGATGGGAAGGAGGAATGAATGAAGATCTGCCTGGCCAAAAGAAGCACAAGAATGTGGGAAAGAAGCAGAAGTAAACCTCTAAACAAGCCTCCTAAAGAGCATGCTCACTTCAGTATTACTTTAACTTGCTTTTAGGTCACTGAATCAGACTTCTGACTGATACCACTGAAATTGGGGGCTTAGGAAATATCACGTAAAAGGGTATTGCCATATCAAACTTTAGGTAACTCGCTGCTGCCTTTCTGGCTTGCATACTCACAGCATCCCTATGGAGTAAAGAAATATCACAATTACTATGTTATGGGAGGGGAACCAAAATACGTAGAGAGTTAGTGACCTGCCCAAGGTCCTACTGCTAAGGCTGGGCATTTCTGGACTCCAGGTGAGCGTCCTGAGCATCATTCCTCCTAAGGATCATGCTTTCTCATAACGCTATTGCTGGTTTTGAAATGAAACAAGTGGCTCTTTACCTCACGGTATGTCAAACGGATGTGTGTTTTTATTTTTTAAGATCAGTTCCTTTTAACAGATATTGCTGTTGCTAAATTCAGAAATTGAAAAGAATTTCAACATCCTATGACTTACTGGCTGTGGATGTTAATACACGTGGCTTTTTTGAGCTTTGTGGGACATTCCCATGAAAAAATACTTACCAAAGGCAGCTTTGTGTATATTTTACAAAAATCTGCCAGAGTTACTGACTTCTACCCAGGTCTGAGCCTTACTGCAGCCTGAAGTCACAAAAGAGGGGATTACTTGGGCTACGTGGAGGCTGCCTGTCACATAAATAGCTAATTAACTTCTGATTGGACCCTGATAAATCTGTTTCCCTTTATTTTATCCACCTTTCCCACAAAATCGTAGCTTTAGCATATAGGGGAAAAATAAAAACCATGGTCAAGTGTAGCAATGAAATAATGCTCTTCTGAACAAAAGTCACTATACCAAGAAGCAATGTTGAACCCTGTAGAAACAGAGTTAATTGCCATGTTCGATTCACTTCTAAAAAATGAATCTAGAAAATAAAATTACAACAAAAACTCAAGGTTCCATGTATTTTCTTCAATGTATTATTTATATGTATTCAATGTATTATTTACTTCAGTGTATTTTCTTCATAGAATCCTTTGTGAATTAAGTTTGCTCGGTATTTCTAGTGTAGTTCTAAACCAAGATGGTGAAAGACAAGACATACCAACAGTAGAGGTACAACAGAAATGAACACTGCCCTGTTTCGAGTCATGCTATAAAAAAGAGTGAGGAAAAAAAATTTAACAGTTATACTCCTAAACATTTCATTCAGAACTACAATTTTTTTTCTTTTTCCTTAAGAAATACGAAGCTGTAAATTTATTTTCCAACTTCAAGGAGAAATTGCTGATACATAACATGTCTGACTTTCCAAATTATTAGACTGCTGTCTTCAGGTGCTGAACACTCTTAACCCTCACTGTACACAAGACCAAGCCTGAACACACATGTTTACATCATCAAAATGAGAGAGGATGGGAGAGTAAAAAGATAACAGTTTTTAGGATGCATCACAAATGGCAGTGCTGATCATCAATAAAAGCAAGCTGACGTTCAATACAGGAAAATCTCTATTTGACAGAAGAGAATGTACCCCTTGGTCAAAGAGCAAATTGTTTCCACTACAGAGTCAAACTTTCTAGAGTTTTAGTTCTCCAGCTCAAGTTGGTTAGGGAACTTAAGTGGACAATAATGTCAGTTACAGAAGGAAACAAGTAGGTGCTAAATATGGATGCATCAACTGAATTATAGAAGTCAGAAGAGATGCAAAGGCTGGAAACTAAGTTGGAATTCCACTTCCATTTTTCTCTATTTATCTCCCACCCACATTACTGGATATCACAAATGGCTCTCAAACTCAGAATTACAAAATTCACTCTTTACCAGCAATATTTCTACATTAGCTGTGAAGTATATAAGAAAGGTGTTTGCAACTCCTAGCTCGTGTAGTCTAGTCAGTTATCCCAGAACTTACAATCACGATAATAATGCCAGAGACATACCAATACCTACACAGCACATCAGCAAGACAATTTCTGAACTACATCACTTGTATCACATGACATTTAACGCCATGAAAACCTACCACGGAGGAGGGGAAGAATGGAGGGAATTGTGAGAAAACATCAGCTGCCTTCAGAAATTAGGTATTACATGAAATAAAAGAGCTTAAGAGAGAAGATCAAATACCCTCTTTTATTAAGAACAAGAAGATTTAGTCATGGTTCCAAGCTGCTCATTAAAGTGAAATTCAATAGCCATTATTTTATCACTAACTCTAACCTTCCAAAGGATAAGTGAGTTCTATGACTGTTGGCTTGTTGGAAGTGTTCAGAAGATGCCTACTGCAATCCGCAGAGACACAAAAATATAATAGGGGAGTATAAGAGCAGACAGCATTTTCCTTGGGTTCATGTATCCTGCTCAGCTTGGTGTTCAAAGAGTGAACGTGTAAAGCAAAACATAAGGAGTGTTTGAAGAAGGAATACATTCCACCAGTGAGATAGCCAGCATCTGTATGACACCTTTAATATGAGAATGATGGATCAAGACTGCATAGTTTATTTCTAAGGATTTTAGGTTTGGGGTTTTTTTGCATAATTCCTTTCCCATTACTTTTTCCCCATCTTCACTCCATCAGCATTCCCTGTGACAGAGTAAAGTCTGAGGAATAGGTCAAGAAGAAGCCAAGTTCCCTATTTCTCTTTCTCCATCAGAAACGGCAAAGGTGAAATTCTGGCTTTCTTACAATAAATGGAACACATGCCAAAGTCTTCAGGGTCAGACTTTTACCCTGTCAGGCTGTTCTCTGCAATGCTAATGTATCCTCCCTATCTACACGCCCTTCAGAGGACAGGAGCTCTCAGGTGCATTCACAAAGATCACCAAGCTGAGGAAAGGGAACATTCTGAAAATACCTGTCCTTGCAGTGGGATTCCCTTCTCCCTTGAACCAGTATGAGCTCCACTCTTCGCTGCTTCATCCTCATACTCCATTCCTTACCTTAGGAGACAATCTTGCATGGTCAGAATCTCATGGACTTTTAGAATCCATTTATTCTGTCTCCCTTGCCTGATGTTTCCACAGAAAAGTACAAATTGACCCTTAAGGGGAAAGACTGCAAAAAGACTCGCATTTCTTTTAAAGTAAACAGCCGGAGAGTGTGCTGCATGGATTCAACACACTAAAGAGCAGAAAGCCCACACTCTGTAATGAGGAAGGGAAAAAAAACACCAAAGAGGAAATTATCCCTGTTAGACAACAGGAACTGAATCATTTTTTGGTGGTTACTTGGTAGGGTATTTTCATTCTCTATCATTTTAAAAGAGCCTTTCCTTCTGCAAACAAGAGCTTTCACTGATCAGTACCAGTATCTCTTTGCTTTTGGTGTACATTAAGAAAATTAAATGGAATATTCTTAGAAAGACATCTGTGTGTGGGGTGACTCACATTTGATCAATCCCTATGAACTGTTCTTTTCAGAGGATGTGCAATTATTTGCTCAGTTAGGCTTAAAATTTTATTTATCTAATCACCCCCCTGTAAAGCTTTGATCTGAGCTTCCAAAACCTATTTTTCAAACCACTTTAGCTACATATTTTAACTCTTATTGTCTAATCAACTTCAGCCTGTAAAACATGCAATGTCCTACTTAATGCATCCTATTAGGAAATCAAGCTGCCACATGGATTTTTAGATCTCTCATTTTGCAACCCCGTGAGCCATTTGGAAGCATCATTAATGTCATTATTCCAGGGGAGAAGGAGAGATCTGGCAACAGAGTGAGCCTTCTACATGACTGTCAGCTCTGCCCTGCTAACATTTGCAGAGTGACTCAGAGGTGAATCACAGGTTTCTGCAGGTGTACACCAGGGAGAGCTGGATGATTTCCATGTCACAGTGGTTGCAAATGTTTACTTCATTAGTTCATGGGGTTACTCAGCAGTCCCAGCCAAGTCAATTTCTCAATCTTACTGTATGGCAGTCTAAAAAAAAAAAAAAAAAGAAAAGAAAGAAAAAGAGAGAGAGAGAGAGAGTAGATAGCAGCTCTTTGAAATTAAAAACACAAAATGAGCAGTCAATTTGTAATTAGAAAATCTGAGCAATATTGGAATGTGAATGGATTCACATGTAGCTGTCATTAAACTCACTATGAAATATTTCAAATTGTATCAAGTGTCAGGTCTATTACACTCTTTCCCACAAGAGTAAAGAAAGGGTATATTTACACCCTTTACCACAGCAGCACACCATGCACAGGGAACGGTCCCCAGATTTTGAATGGATGGTTTTCTCTATCCACTGAAAATGGATTTGCCATAAGAAATATTACAGTGCTGTCTCTACTTAGGAACTACATCAGCAGTTTATTTGAATTAGAGTCTTGAGGTGTGTCACAATGACCCTTTGCTTCTCTAAGAGTAGCAATTTGGGATTTACAGTGGCAGTACACTGCTGCTGGTGTGGCTGTGAGCACTGAAAGACCCGTAGCTGCATCTGCTCCCTCATTTCAGTAAGTATGCCAGCTACCATAGGTAGGTGGAAACTCCTAAGTGCAGGACACTAAATAGAGGTGGGAACCTCTTTAACTTATGTTTCTTTAAACTGTAATTAAAATTGACCAACCTATCTGATACTCAATGGAAATAAATACACTACGACCTAATTTTCACTCATTCAAGCCCGACCAGCTACAGGGGAGTATTGGCTAAAAATTGAAGGGATACAATTAAAAACAGTGAAGAGACTGACAAAATCTGAAAGCTCTGTTTATCCCACATTTCCTCGACACTTTATGCAAACAACTGACATCTTCAAAAGATTTCATTACCCAACCAGAGAAGAGAGCACCATGCCAGCTGCGCACTTAGTACATTGTTAAATTGACAATGTTTCCTTAAGGATGCAATTCCAACCCACGATACACTTTATACCTAAACTATGAAGTTCTGAAAATAATGGAGGATAAAAATGAAAGCTTGTGAGAAAATAGACACTTAAAGCATGTACTCTAAGAGCATCCTAGTGACCTAGTATGCTGTTCTGCTTGCTCAGATTGAGAACGTGAATGAAAACCACGGAATCTGTAATGTCTCTGGGTCAGAGTACTTAAAGATGAAAACAGCTATGTACTCTTTATTACCAAAACTAGCCAGATTATTCAGGCCAAGGATGTTCCAAGTGTCATCTACACATGAAACAAACCACACAGCTGCCTGCAGTTGCAGCAGACTTGATAACCCTGATACAGGTTTCCAGTCCTATACTCCCTAAAGAACAAGCTGTACCCTAAAGCATTGGGTATCCTGCATAAAGCAGAGGAGACAGTTGGCACAGACAGATGGAGGCTGCCTGGTGGAGGATCTCACAGCAGCAGGGTCAGCACCCCTCCCTCACCAGGCACCAGTGGGCTCTGCAGCTCCAGCCAGACTGAGCTCTGGGTGGCACTAAATTTCTTGGATTAAAATATAAGAGCAGTGTTCAAATCACCCAGGGGAAACCCGGGGAAGGAAATTCTCTCACTCTCCTCCTCAGCCACATGCAGCAGTGCCACAACTAATCTGCCTTCTCCTCAGCTCCAGCAGCAAGAAGAGAGCAGCTGCAGCAATCCTACCTTTCAGGCATCTAGCAGTGCAAAGACACTATGTAGCACTGTACTTCTATTTGGTCTAATTTTATCTTAGTAGCTTATGTTTGAATCCAGATCCTGTGAGAAAAGTGATAGGTGAGACAGGTAATGAATAAGATGCAGGCTCACCGTCACTTTCATTCATCCTGTTTCTGACTTAGGAGTAAAAGCAGCATCCTACCTGGGTAATAACTGCATAAACACCCATTTTCATTCAGCAGCAACTATCTAAAAACATACTTGAAGGCAGATTTTTAAATCCTGTTAAAAAAAAATAAAGCAGTCAATCAAGTTTCCATCCTAACATTGGCACCAGTGTCTTTCCAGGTCATAAATGCAGATGAGAGAAAAGAAATGCATTTGAAAGCAGCCAAAGCTTGAAGACAAAATGCTCAGAACGCTACTGAGCTGCACATCATGTGGCACTGCAAACCAATTGCTTAGATGTGCTTTATTTAAAACCTATTAGCATGTTATGCTATACTTACTCAGGTAAACTATAAAACTTTGCAGGAAGGAGCACTAGCTATTATGAATTCATTTCTCCAATGAACACACTACCCCCAGGATAAAAGAGCACTAGAGCATCCTATCGCTATAAATATCCTGGTTTTCGTATGGTTTGATGGAAAACAAGATAGTTGTGCTTGGCATTTAACTTGGAGAAGTTGTGTCAGCTCCCCTCCCTTCCTCCTCCCCATGCTAACAATGCTGTTTGGCAGCTTTTCCATTTTATCTTACCACAGATCTTTGCCAAAACTTGAATCTGCTCCTGACAGATTAACCTCCACCATACAACAAAGTGGCTTTTTTTTTTCCTGTGGATTCTGATTGAAAGGATAATCTTGAATGGCATTCTTCTCAAATGGCCTGGTCTCCTCTTAGGCCTGGAGTTGGGAAATTAGGACCAATGCTGTTGGAAAGGCTTTAGTCGGGCAGTAACCACACTTTAAATTCAATTATTTGAACAGTACAACAGACCGTGGGACCAGATTCCCAGCTGTTCTGTAACTTACATTGTCACTTGCACCTGTGCAAAGCGGGCACAAAATACTTCTAATTTGGCATTGGGAATCAGACCCCATATTGACATTTGCTTTCTGATTCCTGACTTTATTCATTAGCCAGCACATGGTACACAAGCTGATGAATTATTGTTTAGCTAGTTTTGAAAACACATCACTTGCAAACATACTTTAAAAAGATCTGCAATAATTAGCCATATTTTATTTCCAATGCTAACGACACCTTTTTGTGCCTTTTTATATAGACATGCATACACAAGCACATTTATGTCAAGTTAATGTAGTCCCTTATGATTCATTCCGGGTCAAAATCAGGCATGAGTAAACAACAGCAAACGCAGAGATTTCAGTGGAATTCAATGGACTTATACCACGTCTGAATTCTGCCTCTTGCCTCAAGGCACATTTCAAACTCCTACTGTGCAGAAGACATTTTAAACACTGCTTTGTATCCATGAAAACACAAGCAAAATTGCAGCTATCTCTACCATTGACCAAACGAGGTTAAACTACCTTGCATTTGCTAAGGATCAAAGGGCACATGCACAGTTATGCTGCCATACAGGAACCTGACTGGGCAACCTGAACCCTTAGCAGATAGAGAAGATCCAGCACAGTAAGCAGGATCCTTTTCCCACCTACAACAGGCATTTCAATTTTGCCACAGAACAGGAAGAAAATTATTCTGTTTTAATGATATTTGAGTATTCATAGCAAAAATTTATTTTTCTCTCTGGATAGACAAAGATTACCTTTCAACTAGTTATATGGCTGCCTAATTACAGTCTCTGTGCATGCAGTACATCAGTCTTGTCAGGGGTGTATCTGTTACTTTCTGAGGTTCCTGGAGTGTCACTGTATCCCTATGGAGAGGTGCCAAGGATTCTTCTGGGGGCAGCCCTCCATACCATTAGACCACCTCCAGTACAGGACTGCTGAAAACTGAGGTGTTGCTACATGGTGTGACAGGGAGCTGGAGCCAGCCAACAGTTGTCAACTCCACAGGCCACAACTTCCCAGGAGACCACCTCAAAGCAGGAGTGGTGGGTGGCCCTCTCCTCCCCTGCCTGTGAGGACACGCAGCACACTTGGATGTCTCACCCCAAGAAGTTTCCCACATACAGAGGAATCATAAAATGGTTTGGGCTAGAAGGAACATCAAAAGATCACCTAATTTCAAGCCCCTGCCATTCCACTAGATCAGGATCCAGTCTAGCAAAATGAGTCCAACTGAACTTTACGTAACCAAACGCATCTCAGTGCTTCACTCACACTGGTGTTCACGCTTCCCACAAGCACAATCCCTCCTGGCACTTCAGGCTTTTGTTTGACACCTCTCTTACACTCAGTCGGCACCAGCTCGGGGGTCCCTCAGGGTCAGGGATCTGTATTTTCTGTAAAGCCTCACAAACAGCAATAGCACCATGTAAATAATAAATAACAGCAACAATAATAATGTAACAAGTAGGCATCAGCTTTAAAAACTCATATCACAAGTGGTGTTGAGAATCCACTGCAGCATCTTAACATCAACTCTGTTGATGCAGACAATGAAACTAACTTCAGGCTGGGGAGAGATTGATCAAAATCATTTGTCTGGGTTAATTCTTGTAAGCTGGGGGTCAGACCATCACTGAAATATCAGTCACATCGCTCAGGATTTTGGTGCCAGAAAAATACAGAACAGTACTGATACACAGGAGGTAAGAAATGTATGAGGCCACTTAGATCCAAAATTCTCTCTTAAAGTGAATCCTCCATGACAAAAAAAGTCAAACACCAACACAGAGAAGGCATATTTACAAAACAACTAGCTTCACCCTGATTTACACAACAACTGACATCAACGTTTTAATTAGATTTTCAACTGAGAATCAAGAAAAATCTCAGAAATTATGAAAGGGTTGAAAAGCTGCCAGAACTCCACTTAAATGCAATGACTTTTAGTATATGTTGCAGTAAAGTATCAAGACTTCAAATCTCCCTAAGCAGAGACAAGCTTTGTAGCTGTACACAAGCACGCTGTTCAACTAAAGGAGTGGAATAGCCACAGTAGAATAACTGGGAGTTACATAAAGGTGCATATATAATACATATAATACGCACCTTGATATGATATACATAAAATGCATAAAGGTGCTCATATAAAGCACTTTATTTCTGCTGAAAGAGCTGTAAGATTCCACCTTCATGTCTGACCTGCCTCTCCCACAGATGTGCCCACTACGCCGCTTGCCAGGTGTTCCCAAAGCTGTCTCAGGATCATCTAGGAACCAAAGAGCTACTGCTTGTTAACTGTCAAACCTTGATGGGTTAGGGAAGACTGAATTAACAACTCAAGAGAGGAGAGAGGACAGACACCTATATATGTGAGGACAGAGCTGCCATATCAGAACCATGGGCCAAGCAGATTTGCATTCAGCCTTACATTCTATTCCATTCTGAAAGATGTATGCAGACATGTACACAGAGTTAGATAAATGTGAGGTATATGTGTGATATAGTGCAAGTGTGAAATAAGAAAAGTTCAGTGAGAACTGCATGCTGCCTCAGTTGCATACTGCCAAAATCAAGGAGAAAAAAAGTAAAAGAAAAAACCTTATTACCTTCCAAGATATTAGCCATTCCTCATGCCAAAAAAAATCACTCCTAACCACAAAAAAAAGGGGGCATTACTGCAAAGCTAAGGATTACAGATGATACTCCTAAAAAAATAAATAAATACATGAAGGAATTTTCTTGAAAGAATTTGAAATGCTCGGTGTACTTTTTGTTTTGTTTAAGTTGGATGGACAATTGACTATTGTGCAAAGGCAGATTGCATCCACAACTCAATATTTGTAAAGCAATTTAAAGGTCACTTTAACAATTCCAGTAACAGTGACCATTAGTGATTTTGCAAAGAAAACAGACATTGCAAGATAAACCAAAATGCTCTCAAAGTAACATCTATTCTTTCTCTGCTATGTTCCTGAACTGCCCTTACCATTGTCCTATCTGATCACCCTCCAGTAGCACAGTACAGGATGTGACCAGCATGCACTGCATGTAGCACACTTGTTTCTTTACTTTCCCCCAAGCTGCTATTATGTACCTCATGATCTCACCTTGTCTCAAACCAACAAAATCAAGGCACTCTTCACCAGCTGCACGTGATTCTATATGGTATCAAGCAATATCTATATGATATCAAGCAATCCACTGTGCAGTCTTACACTCACAAGTAGAGGGCATTAATACAGGAAAATCTGGACCTACTTCAAGTATTTTAAAGACGTTTCAAAAATGTGTTTGAATTTGTCAATTTTAAAGGACAGAATTTCTTGCGGTTTTTAAGGTGTTTTTTTTCCTTCAGACTGAACAACACTTCACTACCACTATATGAAAAAGAACTGGAAGTGTAGTCTATACTTTAATCCTATATGAAATAAATGTAATCACAAATCACTTACAGGCATCCTTTTACATACAGTTAGTACCTCTGACAGTGATACTTAGATCAAATGCTTCTGTAACTATAGTTGCATAAGTACAGCTCTCATTATTCAGCTTTTACATAGTTTCTGGTTTCCAAAAATAATTAGAAATGTGACATGTGATCAGAACTGCAATATTTTTTCAAAGTTGGATTAATTACCATCATCTCAAGACCAGAAAGAACAAAGCTACCAGGCATGAGGAACATTAATCACATCACTAGTAATTAGTGCTAGAATATAGAAAAGACAAAATGAGGCCATAGGTAGTAAGTCTAATCCAACTACAGTTTACCAGAAATACTATAAAGAATAGGCCTGAAAGTACACAATTTCATTTATTAAATAGATAAAAAGAAGGGTAAGGAAAATCTGCCTGCCTGGGTCAGTTCAATAGACCTGGAGTAAGAATGAAAGGTATGAGAAAATCAGCAAGGGTGAATAGTAAAATTGCAAGGTGTGATTCAAAAATGTCACGACGACAGCAAGGTAACTGTTAATGGAGGGTAGCTTATAAAGCAGCGATATTCATCCATGAAATATATGGTAAATTTTTATCTGATATGTGTATTCCCTAGGATATGGCAGTCATAGCAAGATCAGTAACAGAGCAAGGCACAGAAATGGCCCACAGGGATGTAGGGCTGGTATCCAGTGAGACTACTGTAAATCCAATGCATTTGTGCTCAGAAGCTGAAGTTTGAACGCCTGCAAAATGACATCATCTTGCAAGATCCCCATCTGCACTTCCAAAGCTCTTGCCTGTTCTACCAGAGCCAAGATAACTGCACCCACTTCTCCTACACACAATGTTCACAGCTCACAGAATCACAGAATGGCCAGGGTAGGAAGGGACCTCAAGGATCATGAATCTCCAATCCCCCTGTCCCATGCAGTGCCACCAACCTCCCCATTTGGATCTGCAGCAGAATTTTACCAAGTCCAGCTATAGCACAGCAAGCAGATGACAAGGAGGCAACAATAAGCAAAGAACACATAAATGGCTGCAACTACTTAAACACCTAAAGCACCAAAAGCGAACAGCACAGAGATAGTAAATCCAGCATGATGCACTAAAGCATCACTGACTTATCTGCCATCTCCTGAAGCTTGACAAACCTTGTAGCAAGCCTTCTCTCCTTTTTGCTCTTTTAGGCTGGCAAGTGAGCAAGCTAAAAACCCTGAACTCTGGCAGATCTACCAAGAAATTATTTCACTCTCAAGAATTAGCTTACACATTCTCATCCATTCTGACTTCTCATACCACTGTTTATTTGAATGTGTGTCTTTTCCTATATGGTCAGGTAGGTTCCCTGCTTATGGCAAAGACAATAATCCAGTGCCATCAATAGAAAAAGGAGGATGCCCTGCCCCAGGTGAGTCCTTTTTGAATTTCTCACTAGGGCACATGCATCCTGCATATTCTTACACAGATGACCTTAACTGTAGTAAGTCCAATCACACTCAAGTGTGTGAACTGTGAATCCATCTTGCTAAATACAAGAGAACCTTTAAGGTTCTCTCACAATTCACAGCCTGATCTCTGTGAATGTATTCATATGAATGAATGTTATCTGAATGCACATAAACAGATTTCAATTTAATCAGTGATTCTAGAGCTAACTGTTTGATGTGCATTATTTGTCATTCTCTATTAGTCATCTAAGCCCTATGCACTCAAGCACAGTTTACAGCTGATACTGGCACATACACTCACCTGCAAAGGAGCAAATGTTCTCAACTGCTCACAAGGAGGAGATGAGGACTCAGGATGAGTAACTCACTGAGGTTAATCACTGTAGGCCAGTGATATGGAAACAGGAATAAAGCCAATATCTTTTGCTTAGCATGAAACCATCTTTATCTTCCCTGGATTGGAAAGCTTTCAGCTCTGAGGAAAATCTGGCTTTTCATCATTCAGATTCTGATGCAGGAAAGTCCCAAAGTTTACTAAATAGCATTGGAATTACATGCTTAAACATTTTGCTGAATCAGGGCTTCTGTGATTATATTTTAAAACAATTTTTAATCAAAGAACCAAATAATATTATAAAAAAAATAGAAGAAAAATCTTTTCTTCACTTATGAGTTACTGGTTTTCAGTAGATAACTGCTTGGTTCCAATAATTTAAAAGAAAAAAGGCTAAGATACAATCAGCGTAAAAGCAATTAGCCAAATTACTTAATGGATTAATATAAATTACACTGTTTAATTACAAGATCAAATGAAATAATACTGGTCTCATTTAGAGCAATTCAATCCAGTGGAGAACTAAGGAAACCAACTGATTTTTTGAAAGCAGGCTTCAAACTCCCTCCAAAAAATCTTACATAACTACATGCAGACATCAAAATCTACAGTAACATATATAATCACTACTTGGATACTCTTGGATATAATTTTTTAGTTACTCCACAATTTGAATTTTACTATGAAAACATGTAATGGTCACAAAGGGAGAGAGAGGGCGAAAGATGTAATCCCATGTCAGGAACCAGACAATATCTGGTTCTACACAAAGGCAGACCTCTTCATATTTATACCAGTCAGTTTCAAATTCTAAGTATCTGCTGGATTTTAAGCAACCTACCTGAGGGATCTGCAGTTCTTTCCCCTCACTTTGTCCTTCTCTTAAACCCTTTACACAGCATAAGGGTGCTTATTTTCAAGTGTTGTCCACCAAGTATGACATCTCCATTTCTAATTCTTTGCCTTAGCCATCCTAGTGTTCGCTCTTCTCCAGTTTCTATATCAGTCTGCGCTCCCCATCCTGACCTGCTCCTATCTGCATTAATCTCTCTGAAAGTATTGTTTACCTCTGTTATGCTCTGCAAAAAATTTCTGGAGCAGGTCCTTCTCTCAAGATCATTCTCCGTGAGGCGAAATGCCAAATTTCCTGCAGCATAAAGGAGCCCAGAAAGCAGCTACATGCCTCTGGGCTGGGGTGTCCCCCAGCACTCAGCCCCACCAGCCTGCTGCAGCCCCTCACAGTGCCCAGACACATGCTCTGCACACAGCCACCACCAGCCACACGCAGTCCTTCGTCCCCTCTGCACCTCTCCCAGCCACCCCAGGAGGAAGAGCGAGGCAGGCAGCCTAGGTGTGGGGCACTCTCCCTGCTCCCACCAAAGACCCTCTGCCTTCCCAGCAAAGGAACTGTTGGAGCCATCACAACCTGAGCTGCAGAAACCTGATGAGGAGTGTGACTGCCTGCATGCAGAACAAGGAATGCTGCGTTCAGGCTGTGCAGAAAGAAGCACCTGATCGTGTGATTAATATTTTGTGTGCCGCTTTGAAGCACACTGCAGAGCCCAAGTCCTTGGCCCAGCACAGCTTGCTTCCTATCCTTTTAGCATCACTGCTCCGGCTGTTCCATCACATGCTGTCCTCCCACAACTAGCTAGGGATGCAGAAGAAATCACAGTGCAAGATAAGCTAAAAACGCACCCATCCTAAGAACAAGTTTTAATCATTACCTGTTCAGTGCTTCTGTAGCAAGAAATGGTAACAGTATCTGAGAAATAAATACCATGCACATACAACAGGCAGTGTGACATTCTTCCTCATGGTTCTTCTGGATGAAATTAAGTATATCATCTCAGAAATCTCAGGACATTTTCTGCCCTAACAGAATTTCAAAGCAAGGGACAAATCAAAATACATGTAAGAAAAGAAGGGATCAGAGGGCAGCTGTGGCCAGGCTGAGAAGAACCAAAATTTTCAAGCATACAGCAGACTGAGCTGGTTTTTCCTGTACAAGCAACAACACGGGCAAGAAATAACAGAACTAAGTTTCTACAGAAGATTTTTATTCACCTAGATGTACCAAAATGGCAAACAGCACACTCTCCTTCAGCTTTCCAAAACACCTCAAAAATGACCTTCCTTAAACCACCACCTGGCAGAGCACAGACTGCAGCGTTGTTGTGACAAGGGCTGGTGCTGCAGCTCAGCTGGGCACTGCATTCATTCCTCATTTTAAAAGCATTAATGTTTTTTCAATGGGTCCCGGGTACTAAAAAGCATGATTTGTTAGAACTTTTGTTTTGTACAGGAATGTTCGGGGCTGGACATGACATTAATCCTAATGGTATTTAAAATTCAATGTATTATTTTACTCCAGAGGTCAGTGCAGATATTCCCAGTGAGTCTGCGGTAGCAAAACGTCATATTAAGCTCATAAAGCATATCTAAAATACAGTGTTCAAAACAAATATTCTTTATACCTAAATATTAATTTGCTCCTTATCCAGTGCTTCAGCTAGCTGCTGCTGTAATTAAAAATAAAGTAAGGATGACTCATTTCACTGCTTATTGTTAATGGTTAAGCCAGTGGAAGACGTCCTACCAGAGCTCCTCCTGGCTGAACAAACCCCAGTACCAGGTCTAGCATGAGCCGCATTTCACTGAGACCAGGAGCATTGGTCACAGGTTAACAAGGACCAATTGGGACTTGTAGCCAGAAATACTACTTGGAATGCAGTAGATCAGAGGTCTGCACTGGGGGAGAGCAGAGGGAAATAAGCACATACATAAAGTGTAATTACAGTAATTTTTGCTTGTATGGGAGGATATATTCACCCACTCATTCCAGCCCAAAGGTGGAAGGACTGTTTCCAGTAAAAATGAAAACAACAGCAATGAGGTTGTATAGATTTCTGTACTCTGCTCTACTTAAAAAAAAAATAAAAAAATAAAAAAAATAAAAAAAATTTAAAAAAAGGCAGAAAAAAGTCACAGAACTTACCGTAGACCTTTATCTCTGCTGTTAAACTGGGAAAAAATAATATTTGATACAGGTCTATGATTTCAATATTTTACCAGTGCATCACTTTGGATATTGCTTTGGCAGACATTCCTCATTTCAGCATCATATCAAAAGCTGAAAAAGTTATACTGTTATCAAAGGTATAAAAGCATAGATTTTTGTTATACCTACAGAATTATCTCAGCCAATGGTGAGTGAGTGGCCTCATGTATCAGAAACAACACATCTTTCTTTAGCACAGACCTCCATACACACTAACCTACCCTTCCATCCACCCTCTCCAGTAACTCAGATATAGCACTGGAAAGGGAGCTCATAGCTGAGCCAGCTCTTTTACTCTTAGCTTGGTCATCTCTCTGCTGAACTACGCCATGACACAGGGACCTTTGTCATCACTCACAAATACAACTCATGATGTCCAAAATGCATACAACTATACCAGCTAGAATTTGGGGTGCTCATTTTAAAATCTTTTTTTTGTCATCAGCACAACTGTAAATAGCTACTGTAAATAAAGTTTTCTTTGTGTATCTGACTCCTTTGGATATCCTCTCCTCAAGTGATTTGGGTGTCAATCTTCTCTTTGTCTTACAAAATCCCAAGAACAATAACCCAATACCTCGTAGTTTCCCACATCATAATTCAATGTTCTGATCTGTAATTAAAGAACGCATTAGTCCATTTATATTTTATAGTCAATTTCTCTTAAAGGTTTCAAAGATATTTTGGAAACACTGTCTCTTTATAGATGGTATTGGTTGAGAGAGGGAAAACATTTCTAACATGATCAAGAGTTACTGAGTGGGCTAACTACAGCAGAACCTATTGTATTAACAAGGCAAGGTTTGTTTTAAGTTCAATGGAGAAAAGATACCTTTGAATTTGAGAAGTTAAAGGGTGTTGCATTACCTAGGCACAATGGGATAGGTTAATGATGAAGTTTCAGTTTTAACTTGGAAACTGCTGGGTTTTGTAGGCTTCAGCCTGTCACTAATAGGTATATTTTAACGAGATACATGGGGATTTAGGGGAACAATTCCCATTAATGTTAATGGGATTCACACAGCTAAATCCCTGTGCTGGAAGTGTTTCTTTTAATGTGTCTTTAATACAGCTTGTGCGTGTATGTGCATGCACATGTACACGTGTGCACACGCATCTGGTTAATGGTTAAATATATAAAGAGGAACGTTACAATTCCAAGCGTCACTGCTTCATTCTATGATTTCTAACTGAAATGGAGGTAAAACTGAGTATCTGGAAGAACAATTTATTTATTTAACCCATCACTGTAAAAAAAAAAACAAAACCGCTCCAAAGGTTTAATGGGAGTAGGGATGTTACATCAGTCACACATCTGTGGGCTCACAGAAGCATGATCTGAACACTTTATGTCCTTTGTTGCACCTTAATTAAGGCAGGGTGACTTTTGTACAGTCACTGTTCCACTTCCAACGGGATCCCTAGAAAAGGAGGGTTGTTGAAAATAGTCAGTGATATCTGGGAACAACACACATTGGACTGGTGAGAAAATCTGCTAAATGGGTACATGCCCTGCTGATCTGGCCCTGAGCAGCTGTGGGCTTCTTTGGTAGCAGTCAAGATAGGATTTGAAAGGCTACTAGGAAAAAAGTTGTCTATTTCACTGAACTGGTTTGCATACACATGGCCACTATAGCAGCAGTAAATAAATTGCAATGCTCTGTTAAGAGTCTTCTGCGAAAAAAAACTAAAAGAAAACACAAAGAGTTTGATTTTAAAAACTTAAACTACTTTTGTATTACTACCCATCAGGTGGAAGGCAGGAAGCTGCCAAACTGGAGAGAGACACTCCAAGAACAGCAGTTGTCTGAGGGGCCAAGCAGTGCCTGGAAACCGAGTGAACAGACTGCATCAAAAGGAGTGACCACCAGGATGCAAGCACACAGCAAAATGAAGACTTGAATAAGTACGGAGCACTGAACACAGAAGGATTCAAAAGGAAAACAACGTTAAAACTTATTCTTTCTTACCATTTAAGAAATGATAAATAAGTGGCAAGTAAAACTCAATTGTCAAAAATAACATCTAAAATACTGGAATGCCATAAAGAAGTATTTGATGAAAACCATTACAAAAAAAAGAATGAAAGTATGCAAAGGGGACAGGGCTTGACTGCATTAAGAATAAAAAAGCACAAATTTTATACTCAGAGCCAAAAGTGGTATGCACATGTAATCTTGAAAACCTGTATAACCTCCTTGACAGTGAGGGATTTAAGATCAGAATATGTATTTTGAGCTTCCAAAAAAGATTCAAGGGGGAAAAGAAGCCTAGAGAAACATGCTTCCAGGACAGCTGAACAGCCCTTCAAAAATGTGAAGCAATATCAATTAGTAGAGCAGGAGTACCAAGACACTAGCAGGGATGAAGACTGAGAAATACAAAATCCCTACCCTAGGACTTGTATGGAAAGCAAATGAAATAAATGGCAGTCAGCGATGAACTGGGAAAACAGAACTCTGACCCAGTGGCGCAGGAGTCCCAGCAAGGAAAAGTAATTCTACATGCAGTGACCATGATTGCAGAGACTTCCAACCAAAATTAAGATATCTATTGAGGTCTGCAGCACTTTAAAAGAACTACTAGGGTGCAGGCTCTCAAAAAAAAGGTTGCTGCCTTATTTGTGATTATTACGTGATTAGAGACAAACTTGCTTTCCTCTGTTTGAAGCCATTGGTAATTTAATTCCTTAAGCATTGATAAGCATTCTTCTTGAGAATAAACTATGGGGTCAACAGGAGAATATTTACAGCTGCATACAGAGAATTCAAAGAAAAGTATCTCCGTCATAGGGGAACTTCTGGAACACTCATGCCTGGAAACAAGGACTATCAGAAATTCCCAAAAAGGAGTTTGATGGTTTACAGAGAGGGATACATCTTTCAGGCTCTCTGCACACTGCCTTTGAAGCTGGTATCTTCCTTCTTGTTATATCCAAAAATTTAAAATGTAATTAGAATCTAGACTGAGAGAACTATTTTACCACTACTTGTGCAGCAACTGACAGAGTGACATCAGTTCTTAAATTTCTCTGATGGTTGGCATGATGCAAATGAGTCAATAACAGAAACACATTTTAAAACAGATCAAGCACCTACAACCCAAAAAGTTTGCTGCCATCCATCCAATCTGCTCAACTTTTAATGCTGAATACGAGAAAAGTTCTCTGTGACTCTAAGCCCAGTAGCACAGGGACTGAAG
Organism: Centrocercus urophasianus; assembly: GCF_019232065.1. NCBI lineage: Eukaryota > Metazoa > Chordata > Aves > Galliformes > Phasianidae > Centrocercus > Centrocercus urophasianus. The sequence continues at coordinate 7,193,852 of NW_024884744.1, read as the reverse complement.
CCTCGGCCCAAGCCATTCTATGATTCATGATTCTATGTCCTGCTCTAACACCCAGGTAAGCAATCCAACTACTGGCACAACATTCCCCCCATGCCGCTGCACTGTTCTGCATCATCTATTAACCATAGAGTGAGTACAGAAATTACTTCACAGCCTGATGGTTAAGGCAGTGACCCAGAAAGACACACGTTAAGCCCTAATTTGAACCACACACATGCATCCTGCATGCTGCTTGGGTGTGCTGCCCATCAGCATGCACTGTGGGAGCACCAATTCCTAAAGCCGTTAGCATTCCCTACCAACAATTTTAGCAGCATTACCGGGTTAGAATATATTCACCAGAAGCATAAATTTGTCTTGATAATGGGTGCTCTTAGTGCAAACATTTACAAAATGGATTCAGAACTGTCTAAAATACTCACCAAAGTAAAGGCATTTTGATCACTCCATATAAAAAAAGATTCCCCTTTGTTTCACTCTGCTGGTTCTTACTGCAAATTTCAATTTTGACTTGAGTGCCATATTCATTTTGATAACAGATCACTCTCTTACTTTCATATCTCACTGCCAAATGGGACTCACCTGTTATCTCTGATTGCAGGCAATTCGAACTTAAAGCAAGCCTGTCTATCAACTACTGTTTTAACAGCTGATTAATTAGGGCTACAGGGATCCTGTGGAGGGCTTTATCTGAAGAGCAGCTCAACCATTAGTAGAAGAAACTTCCTTGTACACTCCTAGCTCAGATAACAAAGTAAGATAATAGTTCACAATCCTGCTCCAGCTAATACAAATAGAGGCACTCCCTCTTATTCTAACACATGAGTCAAACAAATCCCCATGATACAGTACTGTAGTGCAGAATTCTCCAATGTTTTTGAAAATAATATCAGGAAACAGACACCTAAATGACACATTATTAAACCACAAGTGGTTAGCAAGGATGAATTGCCTACCTCTACTCTTTTTTCTTTTATTTTTAATCTAAAAAAAGTTGCTAAGAAATACAAGGATGTACAGTGGTCCTGGACCATCCTGTGCTACCACAGCCAATTACTGAATTCTATCTTTGTCTTGCAAATACTTTAACTCGCTGTTTAATATTCTTTCATATTACAATAGGTAACGTAGGCCAAAATAAATTTGCTATTCTGTCAGTGTTTATTCCCCTCATTCAAGTTAATTCCATCTTTGTGCATCTGGTCCCCATTTTTTCTTACAGTTCTGGAACTCACAAAGGCCTCTCTTAAAGAAGTCCTTATATACAATGTGGAATTGTGGAAGTCAGTGCTATAGCATGCTCTAGAAGCTAGAACACAAATTGGTTCCAACAACAATTAAAAAAATTAACGTGGGGAAAAAAGCTTATCAAGTATTAACAAACCTGCTAGATCAGAGGCAACCTGCTAGATCAGAGGCAACCTGCTTCTCAGGCTTTTATCAGTTTTAAATCACTGTCTTCACTAAGAATCCATTACTAGCCAGTCTTCCTCAGGAAAGCAACATCAGATGAGCTTTTAGTCTGGACAAACAAAAAAAACCACTCCAAATCCAAAAAACAAGAAACCAAAAAGGCCATAAACCTGCAATTTTATTTCTTTTAATAATAGAGTTTGCATCAATAACTCAGCATTTGCCCATTTCTGAAATTGCAGACCATCAGTAATAAAAGCAGTGTTTCTAGCAAGTTCAGCGTAAAATTTCATTGGTCACGGCCACAAAATCGTCCCTCATTATCTCATTATTAGTTAAGATTTCAATGCAGCTTTTGGTACTTTTCCAAGCCCCATCTGGATTGGCTGGGTTTCAGGTGGCTGAAACCACAGGATGTTTCCTCAGGGTGCATCCCCACTTAGCAGAACCTACCCAGAGCATTTACAGTGTTATTACTTTGTAGATAGGTAGGTAGGTATCTGGGGGCACTAGCAGGTTAGAGAAGGCACTGAAAGACTTCAAAAGTATTTCTGCCTTCGCCCAAAACCTAGAATAGAGATTAGCATCCCATTGTATCTTCTACCAACAGTAACACGTTGCTATACCATAAGGAAAATAATTTAGTTAAGGGAGATTTATCCTGCAAAATTAACTTTCATGACAGAGAACCAAAACAGAACAGAGGAAGAACAAATGCATCCTTAAGGAGGAATCTGCTTTTTTGAAAGTCCTGTGTACTGAACATAAGACTCTTCACTCATTTCATGCATACTTTACCAATTAAATAAATGCCATATCAATTTTCAAAAACAGCCTTGCAGTGACAGAGCTGTTCAAATGACTTCTCAAGAAGATCAGATTTAAATGCTTGAGTCATGGCTGTACAGTGCGTCACTGAAGACATTATTACCCTGGCAAGTTGAAGCAAGCACAGAATGTCAGCAAGGCTAAAGAAAGGCAGCTAGGTCAGACCTCAGTCCCAGACACTCAACATAATTCCACACTGATTTACATATTTACTTTCACAAGCACAATTTGTTTCCACATACAGCAATGATGAAAAAAGCACCAGCCAAGCAGCCGATCCAGAGAGCCTAACTCCTGGCTGAAATCCTGCCCAGGTGTGTCCCATGGTCCTGTACCCTCAGCCCCGAAGTGTTCAGCAGGGAACCAGCAGGACATCAGCAGCACTGACATTACTCTTTCCATAGACTCACACACAGCCAAATCCTATCCTCAAAAGTCAGCACAAACTTAACCTGTATTGTTCTCCAAAAAGCAAATTGTGACTGAAGTTATATTTTAAATGATTTGTACCCATTAAATGCTTTAGTATAAGATTCAGGTTCAGCTGGACCAAAATGCATTTCCTTCATTTCTTCCAATGGAAAAAGGTCTCACAGACATATTTAAACCCTTCTGTGAACTCCTTTCCCCAGAATCTGTGCCAAAGACTAATGACATATGGTATCTCTCCTAGATTTGCAAGTTGAAAAGAGCAGGAGAAGACCCCTTTCATTACCGCATAATAGCATGCTTGCAATAGTTCAATAGCTATAATGAAACATGACAACTTGGATCTGCTTCCAGTGATGTCTCGAGCCAGTGTCTGAATTGCACACTTCTGAACATGTGTCAAGTAATAACTAAATGCAAAATTCCTAGACATCTGGAGGAAAAAAAAATCCTAATTTTCATGTTTATCGGTGATCAGCAATTTTCAAATCACAAGTTTCTACAAAATGTTGTAAATTGTTACTTGTTCTTAAAGAAATTTCTTTTTTCCTTATTATCTCGGGATGCTTAAAATCATTTCCCTGAGTCCTGCCCTGTAATCTGTGGCAGCGATCATTATATTTTAACAGAAAAAAACATACAGCCACAGATGGAGGGGAAAAAGCAGGGGGAAAAAAAGACATAAGAAAGAGCAGAGCGCATTTGTCTCCTATGCTACTGTAGGAAGCCTGACTGCACGTCTGTCTGCTCAAGCCTGTCCTCAAGTGTATTTCTTAGACTTGGAAAATGTAAGAAGATGGGGGAAACTGCAGTTTAACAGCATACCTGCGCACCAGATACCAAAATGCAAATTTGGATCCTGTTCTCAGTATCCTAAATTTAGATCCCATGCACTCAACTGCTATGGTTACACAGACCTACAACACTTACACCAGCCTAGGCTTCTGACACTCAGTTACTTGTTTCTTTTACAAAGAAACATTTGCCTTGATATTTAAATATCATGACCTAAGTCAATCAGAAGACACACAATTTTCTTACAGCTCATGAGAAATCCTGTGGTATCTTCAGGACCAGTTCCTTAAGGATTATGACCCCTCGGAAACCACGAAGAGTAAAAAATTCACTACTTTCGTTAAATAAAAACTCATAATGTCACATTAACAGAAGTCATGGCGTCTGGAGTCATGAAAAGAAACACTAAGAATCTCCTAAAGTTCAGAGAAGAAAAACCCACAGTTGATAATGCTGGGTGTGCAATCCTTACACAGACAAAAATCCTGCCCATGCAGACAGAAGAGAAATCCCATGGAAAAAGAGCAGAGTTTTAGCTGATGGAAGGCAAAGAAAATTCCTTCGACTTGGCTCCTAAAGCCCTGGGCTGAAGCCCAAACTTTGATGCTTTCTGGTTAAGAAGTGAAAATACTAAAACAAACAAACAAACAACCCCCCTATAGATTAGCAGGATTGCTGTAAGTTAACCCATTTCAAGTTGCTTGTAAGCAATGGAATGTTACCCTGTTCCAAGCAGACTATACACATGCAGCAGACTAGGCCCAAATTCAACATTTTGTCAGCCCTCATCTTCACTGTTAAATTTAATTAATGAACAAAGGCCTCATCTAGTATTTCTCAAAAGTTTTTTCTTTTTTTTTTTTTCTTTTTTTTTGTCCTTCTATGCCCTCATTTTTCCATTTCTCCAATAAAACACTCAGACCTTCTTAGTACTCCTCTGCTGGCACTAATAGGATTCCATTATCTGACATACAGTGAGTCATCACAAAGAAACAGAAAACCTTGCTTTCCTGTACAGCAGTCGAGTATCTGCTCCTTTGTAAGGTCTCAGCTGTAATTTCTCTGCTCGACTTAATTCCTCTCTTTACTGCCACATTATAAAAATAGGGGTGCTTTAAAGTAAGTAAATAAATCAGCCCTGCACAAAAAGTCAACAAAATCACTTAAACAGATAATATATAGCTCATTGTGTTCAGCACTGCAAAGTAACACCAGTTGGTCAAAGGTCCAAGGACAGCAGCAATTTTTTTCAATCATACTGGCACCGATTTGCCCAGATTTGTGATTTGAATATAAAGTGAAGAAAGCCTTGGACAATTTGGCTTTGCACTTGTTTTAAGATTTCCTCGAAACTGAAAACTGAAAGTGACATTAGAGAAGAACTATTCACTTAGTAACAACTTGCATGAAACCACAGAAATGTAAGCTCTGGAAAATGCAAATAAGCTGCATAAAGATTTAACTGTTGCTGCACTAATAGGGTCAAACTGTAATTTCAATAACACAGGTCCATCTGCTTTGATCTCTCCAAGGGTTGCGTGCTGCTACCTCATGGTCTCAATAATTACATATTTGCTGTAAACGAAATGAGCCCCAGTGAAAACAAACACCTGTGCTGTTCTCAGTTGATGGGTCACACGTTCAAATGTATTTTATATCTTTTAGTTCTAATTTTAACCTTTGTGCAAATTTGGAGTGATACAATTGAAGACAATGAGCATTTCTATTGTTGTAATGAAGGACACAGTCTGTCCGTAGAGATTTTTTTAAAATAAAATCTTCAAACAGACATTTTAAGTGAATTTCACAATGTCTTTACTCAAAAATGAGCCGTTCACTAACTGAAAGTAACAACCAAAAAGGAAAGTGAAGGGACTGGGGGGAGGAAAAAAAAAAAAGGTTAAAACTGTAGGGACTGGGATATTTAATCATTGATAACGCTGACTGAATTGTAAAGAGGCTCAAAAGAAGGTGTATGTGAATGGAGATGTCAGATTAGCTTTCCTACTGGTTGGGATTTCAATAACCGACAGTAGATAAGATACAATTAGTATTCATATATTGAGGCCAGAGATTTGGAACCCTTTTTCAAAGTATTGTCTAGCCTTGAAAAAGTTTGAGCTGCTTTATTGCATTTTTACAAAATGTATATTTTAATAAAACGCGCTTCACAGGAGAAGAAAAACGTTGGACAATTGTCTTAATGTTTCAACCACCAGAAAACCAGCTGAGAAGCAAATGAAGTTGGAGAGTCCTGGAAGCTGCATGACTGATCTATCAAGACTTCCACTGTACTTGAAAGGTCCATGGGTCACAACTGCAGGAAGTCACATTTTGAGACCCAGCTATGAAGCTATTCGCATGGCCCGAAGATATATCCCACATCAAATGGCTGACCTCCTGCACTCCAGTACTGCAGGTCAGCTCATGCTTTCTAGCCAGAGGCCCTTGCTGACTCTTTTTCGTAATATCTTGGAACAAAGAAACACTCAACTTTCTGGGAAGTCTCCCTGGGTTACCTAGAACTCAGTTTGGCAAAACCTACCGCAGCAGCACTCTTACAAACTAGTTAATCTCTCTCAAACAGCGGCAATAAAACTGAACCACTGACTGCCTTTAACATCTCCCTGTCCCAAACTTCACACTGTAGAAAAATTTCAGCTTATTTGGCTTTGCAGTGACACGAGGATGACGTACAGAAGTAAATGCTTCCTAAAATCTGTCAGGTCATCATTTAGTGCTGTGCTGTTAAAATGAACTTACCAGCAGTAATGCAGCCAGCTTTCTACAGGTAAGCAATTCAGTGGGCAAAAATTCTAATAAAAGAGAAAAATGTGCCACTGTATCGTGTACCCCACACTGTTGATTAATGAGATGCAATTATCATTACTCAAATGTTAGCCCTTCATTTAATTTTCTGATTTCTTTGGTCTCTCCAGAACAGGTCAGTGCAGGGAAAAATGGTACAGAAAATTTATGCAATGTAACTTTGATGAAAATCTGAAGAATTCCATTGAAAATTTTAAGAAACTATTAATGCTATCGCTCACCTGTGGAATACAGCACTGCTGTGTAGTTTTAGCTAACCAGCCACCTCACCAAGCAGTTACCTTGCCAGGTGGTACTGCATTCTACAATCTTACATGTCAACATAATACTGAGTATTTGCAGAGCACTAAACTCTATAGACACAAAAACATCACACGTAGTTCAAATCATTAATTGGTGTTGTTATGCAGTAATATTACTCAGTGTTCTGCTGGATTATTTTCAATCTACTTTTTCAACAGGATGATTACTTTGATGAATTTCTTGCCTCTAAAAATAAGACAACACGATTATGTTAACTGCTTACCGCAGAACATAAAGCAAAACACAAAATAAATCAAGTAGTAAAGGTGAAAATACATAAATATCATGTTTCCAAAGCTTTTAAACACCCTTGGTATAGTGGACCCTAAGGTCGCTTTGTTTTTGAGACGGCTTTATTTATTGCTAATATATTTATCATTCAGAATTCACACTGTAGGGCCACCAGGCAGACCTCAGGACCTTCAGAGCGGACTGGAGAGGGCTCAGTGAGGGTGCTCCACTGCAGCTACAATACAGCATAACTACAATTGCTGCATAATTATATGTGCACAGTTAGGGCCTCATCATTTGCCGCCACTGAACTCACCTCCTCTCGATGTCACTGGGATTTAGTGCTAAGGATGTAGCTGTCACTTAGCCAAAGCAGATATACACTTATCAAAGTATCCAAACGACTGTGCTTAAAGCCACTGGCAGGCTTTTATTGTTCTGCTGATTACGAACTAAAAAGCAAGAGGAAGAAACACTGCAGCTGCCCATGCATGAAGGAGAACTTTCTCAGCAATACGCTGATGGGACATTCTTGCATTGCTTTTCCTCACAGATCATGCCTGTATTGCACAATTCTGCAGTCGCTGTGGTTTCCAAAGAAAACATTCCAGGAGACTGCATCACTCTGGTTAACGTAGAAAAAAAGAGCACATTTTTTCTTATTCCTGAAATGTAATGAACAAAAACAAGGTAATGATGATGACTGATATATTCCAAAGTCTCATCATGTAATCCAAAGTCTACAAAACACGGGAAGGTAGAGCTGAGGTAGCTTTTCAAAAGAGGGTACGGATAGAGCAAATTGCCTTCAAGTGCGCTTGCTGTTCTCCATGCCAGGGCACCCAGAGCAGATGCCTGTGGCAGCAGCTGCACCAATAAGGTAGCCTAAACACTGGGGAATGTACCCCAGGGGTAAGAGCAGCAAAACACTGCCCTAGATCATCTGAGCACTGCAGATTGTCCACTGCAATAGGGCTTCAAGAACAATATGGACAAATAACTGCTAGGAACAATGTAAATACAGTCACCTCCCCCACGGCCAATGGAGGGACCAAATGTCTTCAACCCACAAAACCATCACACCTCAGTTTCATCTCCATGCTGACTTTTTATTTCCTCCCTTCTTTCTTTTGCTCACCCCAAGAACATCAACAAACAGGAACAATATCCTGGAATCTCCAGACTCACCAAGAAGCCCTGCTAACTCAAAGCTCAGCCTACTGCAATCACCACGGTCTGGGGAAAGCAGGAGAAAACGTTTTAATTGCTTTGAATGTTTTGACATTAGAAAGCTGCTTTTAAAAATAATTCATTTAAGGGAAAGATATTTTCCAGTACAACATGACTATGACTGATACACAATAATCAATCCCTTGGATTATTTTGCCTCCTGGAGAACAATTGCAGCTCAATCATTTACGCAACAATAGATGATGTAATTTCTCTTAAATCAACACAATGGTGAGATTCAGAGTTGGTTTCGACCTGACTGAAAATATTTTAGTGCCACAAAATTGACAGAGCAAATATTGCGAGTACAGAGAGTTGAGGTGGAGACCAACTAATAAAAAAAAAAAAAATCCTCTACAAGAAGCTGCTGCTCCTGACAATACAACCACTATATTTCTTCAATTCACTAATATTGCTCTCAAATTATAGCATATTTTTATACTAGGCAAATACCTAACTGCTTTATTTATTCTGCCTCTACAGTAAGATACTAAGATGAATCCCACATCTTTATTCTTCAAGCTGCATCACTAACTTTCATTTTAATCTTTTGCAGCAAAACAAAAACTGCATCTTATTGTAAGTAATATAATTTATTTATACTTGATATAATTTGAAAAAGTGATGACACACCAACAGCTCAAGCATGAAGCATTTTTTACTCTTCAGATGATGAGTGACAGATGATTATCAAATAACATTTACTTACTATTTAAATGTTATTAAAAAAATCATTCCTTTTAAAATGCATATGAAGACAGCAGTAGAAAACTCTATTTTCTCTGGTCTTCCTGGATTTGGAGGATATCTAGGGTGACGGCCACACAGTCACAGAAACTTGAGCAATCGGTCCACCCCACTGTGTGAAACGTTTTCTGCAACTTACTGCTCATTTCTTGCCAAGAATCTTACCAGTCACTGTTTTCATCACTTGCCTTCTGCTTATCCAGTTCCTAACTCATTACTCTCAGTGACAGGCCCTTTCTTGCCCAATAATTTGCTTCCCCTCTCCAGCTGGTACTACCATCTATAAAGGATAACAATTTTCTAAACATCCAATAAATTGGCATTTAATTGTTCAATCTGCTTTTTAAACATTTGCAGTTTGCTCAGTTGTGCCAACATAAAACAACAACATTCAAACATCCAGGATAGCAATTTGAAAATTAGGCATCACAGAGCATACAGGACCATAAAGCAGACAAACCGAATCACAATGTGGAAATGACATAATAGGAAATAGGATACAAGTCTAGAATAGCATCCAAAGTAGAAGAGTCTGGAAACTGCTTAAGTACTGTATCTCCATGGCCAAAAAACTCATATCCTCACTTACAATGATGTCTGGTGATTTGGCTTTTTTGCATGTTTTTTGTTGTTGTTGTTGTTGTTTTTGTTTTTAATATCCTACAATCTGACATATGTCAGCTAAAATAAAGCATTTTCATTGGGAAAACTCTACTCTTGTGAAGACAAAATTCAACAGGTTCTTCTGAAGCCCTTAGGATTCTGTTTGGACTTCTGGTGTATTTCCCCAGTTCTGTGTGATCCGCTTATTAAAACATGTTTTCTCAGAACAAACACTGGAAGAAAGTTTAGAGAAATACTCTAAATTCTACTACTTCTGCTACACTTTATCAGCCCCAGAGAACATTCTAAAGATGAAGTTCCTTTGACAGAAGTGCTTGCTACAACTCTTGCTATATCAGACAAGAGACATTCCTACCTATGATGATTCTTTATCTTTTATAAAAAATTTCGTAGTGGACCTCAATACTGCGCTACTACTAAAATCGTAATGATGGCACCTGAAAAGGTCACACTCATTTTTTAAGCTTTCTGTATACAAAACATACATTTCTACTGCATCTGCACTACAACTTTCAGGCTGCATTCACTACCATTTTCTGAGCTGTGTAGGCATAATCTTCCTTTTTGTTTACTTGTCAACAATATTAATGCTTTCTATTTTCAACACTTTACTTTCTTCCTACTTTGAAGATATGTCAACAGGCAAAAAAAAAGTACACTTAGTTCTTGAATATGTAATGCAGCTTCATCTTCAGGCATATTTGTCATTATACAGTGGTTAAGAATTTGTACTTATTTCATAAATATTTCATCAGTATTTTCTGCATGCTAACTAAATTATACATGGTACATTTCTCATTTTAAAGAAGAAAATAAAATTTATTATCAGTGAACACGTGGGAATGACAAATACTTTCCAGCTCTTTCTTTTCCACGCCTCAAAGGACCCTAGAACTTGGTACTGTTAAACTGGGTAAACCCAAAGATGTCAAAAGATCACTTTTGTAAAGAGCAGTTATTGTAGTGAAGTCCATTACTGTGATAGCTTTGTTGTATCACTCCCTCTACAAGCTTGAAAATATTTCACGCAAGCTAAGCTAAAAGTTTCCATTAATCACTGTCAGCAGCATTAGTCAATTCCCATAACACGGCATTAATTTATGCAACGCACCCCAATTTGTTCAGGGCTATTAGACAAAAATAAATAAATAAATAAAAGACCAACTCAAGCTTTGAGGGTTTGACTCTACTCCTTTACTTTTTCACTGCTAGCAATATAATCCATTACCCAGAAACACCAGCAGTCTCTGGCTTGGCAAGGCCCCCGTCACTACTAGATCTTTATCGAGTAGCATTACAAGAAGTTGAACTTCTGGCAACATCTTTTGGATCTCTTGGGAATTTTAGCACTTCCCAATGAAAGCGTCCAGATAACTGACACACCACAATGCTTCAGGGCTATTTCTTGAACTGTGATACCTCACAGAACACGACAGTGGCATTTGGTCACAATGTCTTTTTTTTATATTTAAGATTGACACTTGCTGCAATTACCCTTTCCACAAGATTCTGCTTCAGAGATGCGCAGCCTCTCAAATTACTGACAGCCCTGCCACAAACCTGACTTTGTTCTCTTAACCAACTACTCCCCATGGCATTTCATTAAAGGAATATTTTGACTGAAAGCAGTCCTGTCTTTCTGCTCATAACTTGGTTTGTTGTTCCACTTCTGGCTGTCTTTGCAGATTTGGAGGTAAGGCAATTAACGAGTAGAATAATTAATATTACAAACTACCTTCATGGTAGGTTTCTGAGAGCAAGGGTTAGACTTTCCCCAGTAACATGATATCTAAACAGTATCTTAACAGTTCTTACATACATGCAGCCTCCATCACCATGTATCTTCTAGCACCTTGAATCTGTGAGTAGAAGCAAGCCACTGCCTCCTTTGGAGTCTCTCTGAGAATTTAACAGCATTTTTGCATCTAAACTTGGTTCAAGACCTACTTGTAGGGAGCAGAGATACTATCCTCACCTGCCTTAGGGTGTAGCAAAGCTTAACACAGCACAGTTAAAAGGAGAGGCCCACCGTAAGTCAGAGCTGAAATTTTTAGCTGTTTGGGTTGTCGGTTCTGAAATGCCAGTTTAGACAAACTTCTGTCAGTTCCTGAAATACTATTACTTCATCCCTTGAGAAGAGCTGAGGATAATATGCTGATGTTACGTGAGCTCACTATCAGGCCAGTGTTTAATTCTGGAATTGGTCTATATTCTGAGAATGGTCCAAAGTGCAAAGCAAATTTCCTCCCACAGACTTTTCTGGATGCAACCATCAAGTAAAATATTAGTTGTGATAATTTTACAAAAGAAAGACTTCTGATTGTCGAAATGTCATTTCAGGCCAATTTTGTGCTTGCCTTGCATCCCACAGTAAGAATCAGGGAAAATAAATATATATATCAGCTCCTTAAGGAAGAGAATCTGTGTCATACCTACCTTTTAAAATTGAGTCTTCCAGGATCAAGGCAAAAACCAATAGAAGCTCTATAAAAACAGTGCAGTTTTACATCAGGGCTGAATTTAGCTCCAAAACTCTTTAGCTGAGACTTTAAAAAGGTAGCAAAAGAAACTGGAGAAGAAAAAAAAAGAAAAGGACAAAAAGAGGACAACACAAGGTCACTACAATGGAAGAGAAATAACTGATAAAAGGTGCTCTGTTTTTTTTCTGTTCAAAAGTTGTTGTTTATTTAGTCAAAATGCTAACTTCAACTTTATGACAAAAAAAAAAAGAGCATTTTAAAGCAGTAGGCTCAGCAGATCTGTGTCAGAGTCAGAAGTACTAGCTCTCAAGAAAACACACAAAAACAAACAAAAAGGAACAATTACATCAGCTGGCTTCCCTAGCTGTGGCTTCACTGGCTTCTGCCCTTAGTTTAAAATCCTAAATGGGTTATTTTCTTAATTTATCCCAGCCAATGTACAGGGTACTCAGTGAAATTTCCTGGTAATAACAGGAAACATGCTTTTGAGGGCATCCCTCGTTCCCACCAGTAGTCCAACCTCTTACACTACCAACACTACACCAAACAAATACCTGCATCCCAGAATAAGGATGTAAGCTTCACCACTTGATGCCAGTTGACACACTTGTCAAAGTGCTCGGTAGGTATCCAATTATCTATTGTCCATCCTGAAAGGCATTCCTGCTGACAATGAGTCTGTATTTCATCCCATTGGCAAAAGGGATGGGCAAAGTGCGGTTTATTTACTGTAGAGATGTTCTCTCACTTTCACACGTTCCTAGAACAAATACTATATCCATACATTTTACCATTAAATATTTGGACTTGACTATTTCCTTTTATTCCACCTGAATTTCCATGCAGGCCTTGAAATGCAAAGACTCCGGTTATTTTCTCAGTTTTAGGCATCTGTAAACAGGTTCAGAAATGAAAACGAAATTTCAAAAATGTAGGGAACAAAAAAGTTTTCTGAGATCCACAATTCAACAGTTTCATACTGAAGAAACTTGAAAAAAACATCCCTGAGCATAAGCTCCAAGCCAGCTGAGACAAAAAAAAAAATCACAATTCTCTAATAAACACCTAATTAAAAAGTCCTCTTACTCAAAGTCTTGCTTCTTCAGCCCAGCAGAAGCCTTGGGCTGGCTGTGGAAAATTCGTCACCCTTTCCTTGAGATTTCCTAAACCTTGAACTTTCATATAAGCCTTCAAGCACTCATAAGTTGGATATGGGGAAAAAAAGAACTAAAAGAAAAAAAAAAAGATGGGGAACAACAAGAGATGCATACAATAGTCATTCTGGAATTGTTCCCTGTTACATATAGCCAAGATCGTGATTTGTGTCCAGCGTACTCTTGCAAATTCCAGTTAATACAACTCCCCTCACTTTGAGACGTGGCTGCAGTCACTCTCACTCTAAAACATCCAGGTGTTCAATCTTTTTCTAGCCATCACCTTCCTTCTATTAGAAAATAACATCTAAAAGGCACGTGACATTCTCCTTTACTCACAGATGATACAGACTGTGAAGTATTTAAAGTTGTTTCTAAAACTTGTACAGTCCTCATCACACATTCACTGTCATCATTGTGAAGCGTCACGAGAACTTCTACGACACAGCAAGCCTTTCTCCAGAGCCATCTATGGGCATCTATCTACCTTTGGCCACATCACAACTTTTCCTTGTATTTCCTTGTGTAATCTTTGTATAATCTGTGTGTTCCAGATGTAACTGCATGTGGCTGCTTGCCCACTAGATTTGCATCTTGGCAATGCTTTTCAGTATGCATCCTGTGTAGAATAAAATCTAAACCAAAACTAGAAATTGTGATGTTCTGAAAAGATAGCAAAAAAGTCAAACAAATGCACCTTGAGATACAGAACACAGCACTGATGTAACAGAAAAATGAACTTCACTGGCAGACAAATCCTGCTGCCTTGCTCAGTTAGTGCCCCAGGCTGGAACAGTACTGTGACAGAACATAAGTCAGATCTCAATCATTTCATCACATTTTTTGGAGGTGTGCGGCTAGTAGGATCAGAGCACACCAACTGGGACACACCATTTGATCTCGTCTATTTCCTAAAGCTTGAGGCTTAAAGGGAACCTTAGACCATTAGAATCACAGAATAGCCTGAGTTAGAAAGGACCCACAAGGATGACCAAGACCAACTCCTGGCCCCGCACAAGACCACCCCAAATTCAAACCTCATGTCAGAGAGCACTGTCCATTTCTCGAGCTCTGACAGTCTTGGTGCTATGACCGTTTCCCTAAGGAGCCTGTTCCAGTACCCAATCACTCTCTGGTGAAGAACTGTTTCCTAAAACCCACTTTTTCAGCTTCTCCAAAGGAACAGCTCTGCCTTTTTCCACTGATCTGTTGTTTTCCTTTGTGCACCACCATGAAAGGTCTGGCTTTGTCTTCAAATACCTGTTGGGTATCTTTCTCAGCTACCCCAGGGATGACAAAGAACATCCCATATGTACATCATCAATTATCTGTCTAAAACAGGAGGACCACATGCACACTACTTATTGGGAATAGTCTACAGCCTAAGTCACTTTCAAACCTGTGACTGGGACCAGTTGGATGAGTAGTTTGTTAAGAGCCACACACACGTTATTTTAACACAGCACAGAACATCATACACCAGTATTTGAATAATAGCATGGGAGCAGTGTCCAAGAATAGCTTCCTAGTCAGCACAGGTCATTACATTTTGTACAGTTATCACAAAATCAGACATAGCAACCAGAGATGAAACAGACTTCATAAACATATATACTATACTATACTTACATATTATATATTTTTAAATCTAATTGGTTCTTACTTTACATTACAGATTGAAGTCTTAAGGGCTATCACAGCCTGACATTTTATTTAGTCCTGAAAACTGCGGATTCTTTATCTAATTGTCAGTATCTTCAGGAGATGCTAAACCCCAAACTGTGTACCAGAAAAGCACCATCACAACCAATATTTGGTATAGAGACCAAAATGTCTGTTTCAGTTCATTATATATGTTTTTGTCAGTACATGTTCTTATTTCTACTGCACTGAATTGGAACATATATTTAATTGCTCATATGTTGACCACAACGTAGGATTCACAACTAGGAGGAAATAGCAGAGAAGTCTTAATGATGAAGAAACAGTAGAAGTGATACCTAATAATTTTTGCTTGGTATTCAGAAAGAAACAGAACAATACAACCTATTAGTTTGTATTAACAAATCTATTATTTTGCCCAAGATGGATAACAGGTGAATCAGTTTGTTTTTACCACTGTAATTCTGTTTGCTCCTTTTGAATGCTGGCAGTGTTTACACTCTTCCTGTCTTCTAAAACCCCACCAGTACACCACATCTGGGGGGCCTTTTTCAATTGACTGCAGAACACAAATTCAAAGCTTTTGTGTGTATAATCACAACCCTCACCTCCATCCACTAACAGAGGTATTCCACTGTATTGGTCTTCATTAAAAAGAAAAAAAAAACACTTTTTTTTTTTTTAACTTTCATGCTGCCTTTTCACATGGATTTGTCTCAGAAGTTTTAGTGGCTGTTATCAACTTTCCACACTTCATAACTTCTGGACTATATCAAATGCTGTTAGTGTCCCTTTTTCTATCTGTTATAAATTGCTTTTTTATTTGTAATCTCTGCTTTCACTTCAACACTAAGCCAGAAAGGGCTTTTAGGTTTTTTTCTTGCCTGTAGAGTTATGGATTTTGGACTATCTAACTTACCTTTGCTTTTTAAGAACCTCCAATTTTCAGCCAGACTACTCAGGCTCTTATGTTTTTGTAGAGATGATATCACATTCATCCCCTTCTTGTTGCATATAAAGTTTGCCCAAGGTTCTAGTGTTTTTTCTTACTGGATCCTTTCTCAAGGATAAACAGCTTCAGGCTCAGAGCTTTTTCTCTGAAGATTTTTATTTCCTTTTCCATCCTCAGAATAACCTTACTAGTACCACTAGTTACTGCTACCTCGACCCAGCCCTTGTAGTGCCACCAGCTGAGTGTCTGCATGGCCCGTCTGCCATCTCAACTATCTTATTTACTACCAAGCTGTCACCTTCGATATTTATGCGCATCAGTACCTCTAAATGAAAGGCAGAAGTAAGTCCAAAGGAGAACTGAGTTCTCTGAAGCCCTGGGTTATCATTTCCAAACAGCTCCCCTCTCTGCAGAGAGGGATTCTGGCTTTGAGCACCCTGAGCACCTCTGAGCAGCAGTGTTGGTGGTGGGCACCCTGAAATCCATATCAGAATTTCAAATTGTAAGACCTTCAGTTTTTCAAGTCACTTAGAGGAAAGTGGACAATTATCAATTTTATGAGGCCCTTGGGAAAAGTTCAGAAATAGTGAGGTTATATTTGAAAATTGTTTGCAAACAGAAAAGGTGCCTTAAATTGCCTCTTCAGTTCACAGAAATAATAGGTTTCAGCAGAGTTAAGATGCTAGGAGTTTTAGAAGTGTCACTGGGAAAAAAATAATGGAAAGTGCTCAAAATGTTGGTACATCCTTGTGGCTCAGAGTGCAGTATATGCCTATTGTTACCTCTATGCACTAATTACAGTGAAGGGAAAAGGGCAACAGTAAATAAAAAACAGATGGGGAAATGTCATCCAGTTAATCCAACTCTGTCTCCTTCTAATTCATAGGAAACATTTTATTTCTGGGCCACAATGGGTAGTACTACAGCACATTTCATATGCTGGGAGTTTTTACAGAAGAGGGAGTTCTTACATTACATCTTCTGATATTTTCTGACACTGACTTTTTTTTCTTTACCCTATAGCAGAGCACACGTAGCACATATACATGCACAAGTATATAACATTATTTACTTTACAACTTTAAAAGTTCACAGGTACTTGTTCATGATTCATGTAGCTCTTACTAAATCCATAATAAGTACTCAGTAAGTGAGAGGAACAACAAAATTAGCACAAACAAATCACTGAAGTCTGCTCAAGACTCACAAGGGACAGACTCAAAAGTGCTCAGTAGCCGATTCCAGTGTAGCCCTTACCTCCTATCTGCAGGATCTAGTAATCTAGCTTTCATTTTATATGATATCTGCTCACAGATTTTTGAAATAAAACACCTTTGAAAAATGCCATACATCCCATACATAGTGTATAACATACCCAAAGCTGTCCTCATTGCTGATTACAACAACTTGCCAGGATTACCAGGATGCAAAGCTGTTGCGATACCCGATGGGATGATGGATGCAAGAGCACAACCATCTCTCATCTCAGGTAACAATGCATCAGTCTCTTTTCACCTGCTCCTCCAGTTACAGATTTGCTCTGTTTCATCTGTTTGAATAAGACTGCCTACCAAAAAGGCACAGAAGAGATAAAGAGTCTAACTCATGTCCCATTCTCCACACTGCTACTACTGTTGGTCTCCCTGATGGGCCAACAGACCCCTGAAAAAATGTGCAGATATGTTGAGAAAATTGTCCATAGCACACATTTTAGCACTGCAAAAGACATATTACAATGCAGATACTAACTGGAATTTCATGCAGTTCAAAAGATACATCTATCTGCCAACAGATAATTAACAGTGGCATTTTCAGTTCAGCAAAAATAGCTGGAGTGGTAAGTATTTAGAGTGCCAGAGATACTGGTTTCTATTTATTCACAAGGAAAAAGGAAAAATCTGCCTGAACCGACACAACTTTTACCATAATATTGACAACAGCCATTTCAGAGCACTATTGCAGAATGTGAGAATTCACAATCATTTACAAACATTAAGGAGCAGGGGGCAATAAAACACCTGCTGCAGTTAAGCAGAAGAGGGTAAGAGATTTGCCCAGGGCAGATAACAGCCCTGTGGAAGCAGCAAAAGCAGATCACTTTTCACTTGTGTTCACCAGCATGTCTCACCTTCCTCTCAAAAGCGTACTAATGGATGTTCTGAGAAGAAAGGACACACATCATTCTAGACCATATACGGAAATAGTGAAATCTCCTCATTTCCTTCTGGAAAAACAGAACACAGAGCATACTTCAGGAGTTTTGTAGGGTGTTTTTATCTCCATATCTCCCTTAGAACTAATTAAGATTTACATGATGAAGGATTGAGGCGTTAAACGTACTCCAGCCCAGAACACTGAACAACAGAAACACACGGAAATTATTATGAGCATGGTAGCTTCCCTAGTTTCAATTCTTCAAAATATCCCAATCCTTCAGTCCTCAGGCTCACAGATTTTGTTCTTGGATCAAGCACGGCAAATCTGCAGGTATACTAGCTTATGATCCAATAAAAACCAGCCCTCAAGACCCCTCCAAAATGACTTGCTCAGTTTTCAAATTCCCTTTTCAATGGCAAGAGTAGATTATATTTAGCTCATGTTCCATTAAAAAATGCCTGTCTTTAAACAAGGTGCTGTTTTTTATTCTTTCTGTCTTCAGTTATATAAGACTTCACTGCTGTCTCCACTATGATAACACTCCAACAGTCTAAAAAATACATTTCAGGTGTTCAACATGAAGGAGGTTGTGTGAGTTTAACCTTCCTTGGGATCCTTGTGAGCTTTTTGTATTTAATACTTGTTTTATCTGAAGCCTGTGGAGGTTCTAAAATATTAGAAGACACACTTTCTGAGAACTACCTTTCTAGTAGCCTGAAGATACAGCCTTGATGTTGGGCAACAAAGTTATTCTCTGTAATCCCCTTGATGTTGTAAATGAAAAAGAGGATGGAGCTAACATCATCTGAACTTTGGGCAAACCATTTGCTCAAAAGCACCATCAAAGAACCAAGCCTGGCCAAAAAAAAAAAAAAAAAAAAAAAAAAAAAAAAAAAAAAAAAAAGAAAAAAAAAAAAACCTTAGAAAAAAAAACACCCAAAGCATACACAAAATGAAATTGGTGCAAATTAACTTCATTGTATTTGGAGACCCATACAAAACAAAACCCACCACAGTCTATAAAGCAAAGTCAGAGAAGACAAGGATTGAAGTTGTAGCTTCACAGTAGCCATCTTTTAACAGCTTTCCTTTTTCAACACTTTAACCTAGAGGAAAAAAAAAAAACACTTCCCATTGTTATGCCCCTATTCAACCTTCATTCGAAGTCATTCACTATGCATTAATTACCACTTTCTTCAATGCACCGGGAAGCTCCCAAACATGCTCCTGTTTTCAAAGAGGCACACTTCCATGCCTAAGCTTTTTATATGCAGAGCCTGCTGAATTTTTTCTCCTTCGCATACTTTGAGATTCCCCTAAATTTTGCATACTGTAACTGTTCAGAAAGGGAGGGGGAGGGGGGGGACAGGGGGCGAAAAGACAAAAGGCTGATTTCATGCTTCTAGAACAGTTGTTTGCATCTCTTTCATTTTTCCTTCCAGCTGTGAGAGGCAGCAGAAGGTTCTTTAGCAGGTGTCCTGCCTGCCCTATGGTAATTTTTAACTTTCCTTCACTTTCTTTTATGTCTGTTGCATTCGTAGAGACATTTTCTCTCCCCTCAGTGCCTTATTGCTGTTTTTCCCTTTTTTTTCTTCTTTAAACAAGATACCTGATTTTTCCCATATTATGTCATTCTGTTCAGCTGTGGACTCAGTTACAAAAACAAGCAAAGAAGAAATGTTCAGAAGTCCCAATTTATATATCAAATCTCAGCTTTTTTGTATTCACACCACAGTCTTTCATCACCAAAACTACACAAATACCACACAGACACAGCTGTCAACCTGACAGACAAAACCATCTTCAGTATCAGAACTGATCATCTGTATCTTAAACCTTAAATCAGATAACATCTCTCCTGCTACTCAGTGTCCCCATCTCTACATGTCAGCAGTTGTAAGGACTCCCATAGGCTGAACATGCGAGTGAAATTAAATATTCACTGAAGTCTTTGCAAGGTTACACAGAAAGAAGTTATGAGTTCATTGCTCAAAAGTATATTTTTCTTTAAAGACAAAGAAGTATTTTCCAGAGCAAAACTGCCTCTCCTGACCTCAATTTTATTTGAAAAGCCTCTACATAAGGGAAAACATCACGTAAAGAAAAGATAAAGGAAATGGGGAAAACTGAAGCTCAGAACTATGAACCCTTTGAAGAAATTCAGGCACCTCCATCAGAGGGAGTTGTATTCAGATTTTAAAGTTCTGCTCTAATACTGCAAACATACAGATAGATAATGCTAACCAATGCTCCCAAAACACATCTTGATTTTAAAAAAAAAACACATTTATTTTTTGCAGATCCTTCTGCATATTTTACTGCAATATGTATAAACTGAGCAACAGATGACTTGAAGCTAAGATGGTCCGTTATTGATTTTATCAAGGTTAAAAGGTCACTGCCATCTCCATAGCTTTATGGTCACAGAAGTTTGAATAATGACATCGCAGTGTAAATGCCCCAGTCCTCATCCCTCACAAAAGGCCTCCTTCACTGAAAATCATGCAGGTGATTTTTAAAAGGTACTGATGTACTTTAATTGTTTTCAGCATTGTGCAATGGGCAGTGAGTACTGTAAGATCAATATAATATCTATTGAAATCACTTCAAGAGGAATAATAGTGAAGATTTTCTGATTTGACTGCCATTTGCATGGACGAATATAATTATGAGTCCAATACAGTTTAGCCTCCTCACAGCAAAACTATATATATATATTTTTTTAAAGGGTTCAATTCATGATAACTCTCTCCCACTTAAAACGTGGAGGTTTGGGGTTTGTTGTTGTTTGGTTGGTTTTTAAATGGTCATCTTTTTAACATTTTAGCTTTCAGATTACTAATTTTAAAAAAATCAATTTAAATTTCCAATTTATTATGTGACATTATACAATGACAACCTGCTGTTTGAAAAAAAAAACAAAAACATATTTCCTACCTTTTTCCTGCAGAGAAAGCTGCATCCACGGGAGGATAAAATGGGAAGCAGGTGAGAAAAGGTCAGGCAAGAGAGAAGTTGATTTTCTGCTGAGAGGAGGAAAAAAAAGTTCCATTCAGTCAACACAATTCAAGTGCAAGGAAGTGTCTGTATGAGAAAATATTTCTAAAATGGAAATATTTATAGCTATTTTTAATTATTGCTTTTTAAAGATATCTTAACAGGAAAAAAAAGCTCATTGTTTCACTGACTTGTACTAAGAGTCTGACAGCTATCTTCCTAAAATTGATTTTTTTTCCATTTTCATAAATCATCGCAGTGCATTCTGAAATGTAAACACCAGTCCTGCTGCAGCAAAATGCTGAAGATCCCCCTTTTCCTTATCTGCTTTTTCGAGTATACTGTAAGTTTTCACGTCATTTTGCTACACGTGCTACAAACGCATACCCACATCAAGCTAATGCTTTCAGCTTTAGAACCAGTCGTATTGCCTGTGGCCCCCATGGCTTTCCTGCAGGATCAGCCCCACGGGGTGAGCACACCCCTCCTGCACACAACACCAGGGCCATCACCTCTCCCAAGCACAGCCTGCCACAAGCAAACAGGAAAGCTGCAGGGCTAATCCTTGGAAGACAGTTCAATTTACAGGTCACGGCTTGCAAAATCATGATCGAGCTCTGTATCTGCTGCTATAAGACCACACAAATTTTATTTTATGATGAGCTCAAAAGATACAACAATGAGAACAGCTGCTTGCATTCTTGATTACACAGCACTCCGCACGCTGCGGTTCACAGCTAGGATTTCTAGGTGTGACAGTAACACAAGCAATTTGTACTGCTTCATAATTCCAAGATATTCTCCGTGTCTGTGGAAATCCCTGCGCTGCTGGCTGACACCCGGTGGAACGCCATACTGGGGAAGGAGCCTCTGTGTGGTCCTTCTTATATCTGGTCTCAGTATTATGAAGTGACAAATGAGACAGAGTGGAGCTTGCTAGAGCGTGGCCATCTGCATGCACCCGAGGGCTGATTTTGCTTTTCACATATTGTGTTCTACAATATCTTATAGTCTGAAGAATGCCACTGCCATTTGCAAATGAAAATTACTCAGCATGGGAGGGAAGAGACCCTCACAGTTACGCTGCAAAACGTTTCATCTCATTTGTTGTATTATCCCCTAATAGCTCAACGCCAAATAAAAATTCTTTAAGGCAGGAAAACCACACACCCTTTGTGTACAAGCAGCTCTGATCTAAGCTGCTGAGTTTGGGTAAGCTGTTACATTTTATCGCAGTGTCTGAATGGCTGAGGTCCTACAGCCATAACCAGTAAAAACAACAGCTTCAGACTTAAAAGAGGGGCTGGCTATCCAGTATTCCATGGAAAGCTTCAAAGTCCAGTTGATCCCACAGATTATAAGCAGAGTAGAAAGAAAAGCCCTAAAGTATATGCTATTTTATGAAAGTAGAGGGGTGCCAAGTCCCACTGAAGGATACCTGAGCACTCAGCCTTGGCAGTCCTGCCAGTGCACTAGGTCCTTTCTAACTCAAGCAAGTAAATGTGACCAGCAAATTTATACTATTTAACTTCTTAAACCAAACAAGACAGGAATGCATTCCCATTATAAACACAAAATGCATTCAGAAAATAAGTGTGGGGAAAAGTCTTCTTACGTGAAACAAAGCAACGCATGCAGCCAATAGGTCTTCTGGCAGCTCTCGCTATTATTTCCCACTAATGTGTACTTTCAGAAATTACAGACCACCACAGAACACACTTCAGGCTGCACGGAGCAAGTGCCTTTCAGGAAGAGCAACCAAAGGGCCTATTAAAACTGAACATTTCACTAATTTGAAAAATAGATCTATATTTGGTTTATGTTTTGGTACAGAAGTTTAAACAGCTTCTGCTGTTTTCATTACACTGTTGACTTAACGAGAGGGGTAATTAGGGAATGTTGTGAATCTGCTTGTGCATTTGGTTACAAATAACTTCTGTAAATAAAACAAACAAATAAATGGAGTAATCCAATACTTTATGCAGAGACAGAACAACCGCCCTGTATCACAGATGTTCTGAACAATTCTGCCCACCAATCCCCAACCCACAGCAACACTGTGGTATTCATAACCAAAACATCCAACTAAGAGACTGGCAGCAACAACAGGATTACTTGTGCTGATGTTCTTCAGTGTGCACTAAGAAAAAACAGTCTAAGAAACTAATCTACTAGCTTAATCTTGACCATCTGAAGAGCTGTTTTTCCCCTCCAGGTACACCCTGACTGCTTCCTTTCCCTGCACAGACATTCCAAACCTTTTAAACCAGATGTTTCTAGAGAACACAAGCTCTAACTCTCAGCTTTAAGCCTCCTTTTCTGATAAAAAAAACTTTCTACTTCCACTGGAACCTCGGTGGCCATCGCTCACCTTGTGAGCACTACGTACAAGGAGTAGCTCTGGACCCTTGGATCTCTTGTGCAGCACAAACCAACAGCATCACGATTGGCAACCCTTACACTTAGTGTTTGGTCGTTACTTCCCCTCTGATTTGCTGCTGTTTGCTGTTGTGCATGCAGAAGATGTCTGCGTCGGACATCTACACACACACACACACACACAGTGACAAGATTCAGTATACAACCATTACTTGCTAAAGAACATGCCAAGTACTAAAAGCACTGATCCACACCAGTTATGTGCTTATATTTACAGATGTAAAGTGATAAAACAGATTCTAAGAAAAATATAGCACAAGGATGACAGAGGCACAAGCAAATTTGTTCACTGCAGAGTGGCAGCTAGTTCACAAAACTGAAACCTAAGAGACTTGAGGTAGAGCTCTGCTGCTGACCTTTTATTCGTGTTTCATTTAAACGCACTAGTACAGACCTGAAAGTACCAAAGCTGTGCAGAAGGTAATTTTCAAGGCTGGAGAGTTATAAATCCTCAGCTTGTTCCATCAAATCAGCCTCTTTGACCTCTCCAACTTAAACTGAAAAGCCTTTGGGGGCAGAGACTCTCCAGCTATATTTTTACAGTGTCCAGAACAAAGTGGTCTGTTATTACTTGGACACTTCTTGGTGCCATTATAACATAATTAAGCACAATGTTTTCAGTGTTTGCATGGAAAAAGTTTGGCAGAAGTACCTCAGCTCAACTGTGAGTGCATTATCTCTTCTTTCCAGCTTAAACACTGCTGTGGCTGTGTCCACCTTACATTATACATTAGCATTTAAGGTCAAGAGTGAACTTTTGAAACAAAACTCCTGATATCCTCATTTGTGGTACTCATCCCAGTAATCTCAAAGCACAGAAACTGGATTTCCTTCACATGAAACTGAATTGGAAGCAAGTGCTCACAAGCACATCTAATTCCATCGCTCACATCTAATTCATCATATTGCTTGTGGACTTTTGGTCCACAGGGCTAAGCTAGAGGCAGTTTTGAACTAATAGTACCCAAAACACAGCATGGATGTGAGACTCCCCTTAGCACCAAATCACCTTCACATTATGGCAGATGTAACCTACGCCTACTCACTTTCACAGTCTTAAAAGGGCTTCCCAGACACTAGTGAGTTCTCCAAGGAAATGAACTACTATCATCCCTTCACCAGTAGAGAGGAAAGAAACCACAAACAGTGGTTTGTTCATGTTTATGAAGCAAACTGTGAACATCTAATTTCCTTTGATCTTCCTCGCAAATTCTCTTTATCTATAAAACATAAGGTTTTTTAAATAAATTATATCAAATAGGAACACTGTAAATAAACCACAACATTTAAACTTAGAAGGAGTCTGAATGAACCATCTTTTTATTGTACACTATCTTATCTTCAGAACTACTGTGGCCCCATCACCACAGGGTCTCAACTTTCTGATGTATTTAGTATACATCTCTTTTTCATGTGAAACAGGATAGTACATTATTCCCCTCCTCCATTTTTTTCCCCTTTAAATACAGAAAGGGAAGAGACAAAGACTAATTCACCCAACCAAAGTTCATTTGACATTTGGTGACAAAGCAGGAATTCAGTCCAAATATCTGCAATTAGCAACCATTCTGTTCTATGTAATTTGTAGTTTTCAGGCTTCCGTTCTGCCGCAGCCCTGAGATATTTAACTCAACACGTTTATACAGCAAATGCACTGATTTTTAAAATTCTGCTTTCTTTCTCTACTGAAGTCACCGTGTTTTATTTCAGGCTTTCTTATCTGAAGTATCTGCACAGCACACAAAACATTTTACAAGCTTCAGTGTAAACAGCAAAAAAACCTCAGCACATACATAGATGTAAATTTATTATTGTGGTCAATTACACAAGTATTAAGAGAATTGAGAGTAAACACTCATCTCGTGTTAATTGCAACTGATTAAGGAGTAGTAAGCACCAACAAACCCCATGAGTCTGACTGTGTTAATTGTGCGCTTATTTTCACCTGTAACCCGTTCCTACTTCTCCCATCATTAAAAGAGGAAAATTCCCTGAATAAATGAGAATAATTTCTATCCCCTGAATTAGAAGAGACAATAAAGTGAGCATGGTATGCCACAAACATAACATAATACTTCAAGTGCTTTTGAAGAGCATTACAGGAAAATGCATCATGAAGTGATCATAGAGAACAGCAACACACACTGATCCACTGTCCCCTGTCAAATATTACGACCACTTAATCTGGGACTATTAATAATAGCATTTCTCCTCTAGCTCAAAAAGGCAAGTAAAGTTTATTGCTCCAGAAGCAAAAGGGTGTAAAAACTGCTCTAAAAAATACAAAAAAACAAAACAAAAAACCCCCACTATACTAAAGACATATACTACTTGATGTGGTGATTCTTCTGTTATAGATGGGAGTATTGATCTCAATAGCATGTGATTTGAAAGACAAAACAATGCCTAAAATTAAACGGTAAAACTAGTAAGTAAAACTAACCCGGTTGGGAGAAGCAGCAACTCTTCTTATACCTGGCTTTATAACTGGATTTAGGACAACTGATGGCAACATAGGCTATTGTGCTGCTTAGTTTTTAAGTCTACCTTCGAAAAGAATCAAATCTCTTAATGCCAAAAAATACTGTCTACTAGCATAAAATCTGTATAATACAGACTGCAGAATTTTATCCTTTTAATCCTATACTGAGGTGAAAAAACATTCCCTGGATTACATGTCTTCCAACACAGAAGATACAAATGCCAGACTTTCTCAAAGGAGCTTATGCCAAAAGTCCACGCTACTGAAAGCAGAAACCTCATTTCTAATATAGATGTTCGCCTCTCTGCTACTTTTCTCTGTTGATTTGTACAACAACTACCATTGCTAGACTGTACAAACCCCAGCATTTCAGTCAGTGCTTAGAGCACAAACATGACCCTACTTCTCTTGGCTATTTTTAGATGATTGTTGTGGGATCTGCATGTTGCTAAGTCTCAAACTGTTGCACTCCAATTAGGGTTCGGCAGATGAATTCTTGCACTAATACCCATGTTCTTCCTCCAAAAACATGACCACACACCCAATCACATCTTGTCTTCCTAATAATCCAGACACTATCCAAGGAATGGATACCTTAGTAGTTTTTTTTTTTTTTTTCTTGTCCTCCCTCTCAAATTTTCAACTAGAAACCAGTGGCTGCATCGCAGCATCTCTGCAAACATTGTGTGTTCTATGTTATTTCTCTCAGCAAGACTGGTAGTTCATCTGCCATATTGTGGCTTCCAATACTGCTTCCTGTGCCTGTCTGTACAAAACAATCCTATCAATTTAGCCATAAGTGATGAGGGGCAAATGCCTGCTTCCTTTTAGTTCCATTATTATGGAAGCTTTTTGAGCTTTACGTGTTTTGTTACTTCCCTATTGAAAATACTGTTACGTGGCAATCCAACATCTACAAAGGTTCTTTTCATTTTTGAATGAAGAGCCACCTTCTGTATTTCCCTACTATCATACTCAGTTTCTCAGAAGATTTTGTCCAAATAAGACCGAGATCTATGAATGTGTATTCAAATCAACATTCAAATAACTTGGTAAATTTTTCTCTACACTTTTTTGTTGACTTTCACTTAAGTAGAAAGAAATTTCAAGTATTTTCTAGTTGCCCTTCGAAGACTTTCTTTTCCCTGCTGGTTAGTTGACATTAAGGTTTCTTCACATTCCAAGCTGCTTTGTATTGCTTTCAAGACTTGATGACTGGGATTGTCTGTTCAGAAAACCAATTGGTTTACTGAAACAAAAGACTGTAATTTCCACATTTTCCAGTAAGGCAGTTTAACTCCTCCTTTGTCTGTTAAGCTCTATGAGGCCAATCAAGTTAAATTAAACAACTAGTCAAACCTGCTGTGGTAAAATATAGAAAAGTCATTTTTGTCACCAGCGCTCAAGCCTTAGAAACGATACCATGCTGACCAGCACTCTAGCCATAAAATACCTTCTGTTAAGCCTCTAACTTAAAATTAGGTCATCACTCATCCATTGATGCAACTCTTCCGACAAGAATGTCATGTCTGAGGATAATACACTCAGCACCGTTTTCCTGTTAGGACTTCAGTACCGTAATTATTCATCTATTTCCAGACCCTGATTCAGAACTGAGGATGTGCTATATTTTAGTGGTTTCTACAACAGATGCAGACAATGGTCAGGTGAATAAATTGTGGCATCCTCAGGTCTGACAAGCATGGTACTCCGCTCACTACTGACCTGCCAAGGCAGAAAAATAAAAAAAATTAAAAACTTCAATTTTCTCCCCAGCTCTCCTGCAAATACACATCTACTGTTTTCCAGTTGAGACAGATCTCAGGTCTGTAACATAACTCACTATCACTGCTTTTTGCATCCTTGCAGCAGCCAAGAAAGAGCCTAAGAACTACCGGAATCTGCAGCTACGTAAAATCCTTTCATCTTATGTAATTCTAGGTACCTGCTCCCAGGCTAGCCCAGCAGAACTGCCTGCAATAGTTTGAGGAAAGAAGCTGGAGTCAGGCTGGCCATTTTCCATCATAAACCAAACTTTGGTATTGAATGGAATGTTTTAAATAAATAACCTATTGCTAAACATGTAAAGCAGCACTTCATTGTACAATTTGCATAAAGGCCTAATATGTAGCATTTCTTAGTATTCTTGATTTCCTGTGAGATGGTATATCTCAAGTCCTAGTTCTACACAGAGAAGAAGAAAAGGATAGAAACCATATTTCCTCACGTTGAGCCTTGCCTCCCTGCTTCAGTCTTCTTGCAAGCCATTCCACTCTGCTTCTCGGGGAATTCCAGAAGAGCCCATAAGGCACAGACCATTCCCAGGGGTGCACGGCCAGGGATGCCAAATGCAGGCGGCTGCCCACTTTACTGCTGCTTATTCTTTACCCAGCAGTTACTGAGGCTTTTGCTAAAAGGTCATCCCTCTTGGGAAATACCATCAAAGAATTATACCTACAAAAGGCTGGTGTCGCGGTATAAATGTTACAATGGGTAAGAAGTACTCAAAACATGAATTGGATTCAGAGGCTTAAAGACTATTTCCCCACGGCAATGAAAATGTTTATTTAAATCTCCTTAGAGCTGGAGGCTGAAAGTCCCTGGCTATAAGTAAATACATGTGTGTATGTGCACACATACACAATTATTTTCACATGAGTCCTGAGTATGAAAGAAGTACTCTCAACTTTGCGTAATTCCAGCTGTTGGGAGACTATAGTAAGCTCATTTTATCTTTTACTCCATACGATAATTAACATTCCCTCACAGGAAGGTGTTCCATTTTTCCACAAATGTAGTTGTCTGGAGTGATACTGCATATAGATATAGATCTAAAGAGATGCAAACAGACTCAAAAGTCTAAACTGACACAGGACTGAAGTTTCGCCACGAAACTTTTAAATACGTTATTTGGTGCTATGACAATAAAGCAGTAAAAAGTAGTGTTGTTTTCTAGTTTACTGTGGAGCTCAGTGCTCCATGAAGGCTGCTATACGAGATCCCTCTTAACAACTCTCAAATCCTCAAATCCAGCTCTTCTCCTGCCAGCTGGTGCAGTCTCACCCTGCACGAAAAGGATGCTGAGCTGGGTCAGCAGCAGGGCATTATGGCCAAGGAGAATTTCAACTTTTAATCCTCTCCTGGTACAGATTCCTGTCCCCAACATTTCAGTCACTTAACTCCTCTTGGTTAGAGACTCTGCTATGAATAATAATAGCTACTTAAGTTGCTTTGTTCATTATAGCATTTCACATTTTTATTTAGCTGAAAGGGAAAGAGGAGGAAAGAGTGGGTGGAAGAGAGAGTAAAATTAACTTCCCCCTCCCCCATCCCTAATACTCTTCTCCATCTCCAGCAATGGCTGAGAGGCACAAATACACCAGGGCTCACACAAACACACAATGGCTGGGAACCTTGAACAATGTCCCTTTCTGAACAGTGACATCTCTGCACAAGCAGTCAAGCTCCACTTCTCCCGTTGGAAAAAGCTGATATTCCCCTCACACAGTACTCACACGAAACAAGTCAATTATTTGCGTGAACCCTACGGAATCGTCTCCATAACCCTCTCCAGGACCCTCAGGCCAACCCTTGACACAGGAGCGTAATCGTACAGCACCGGAATCAATTACACTTTTGGAGAGAGGGGTGGAAAAAATTACTTTGTAGACCCACCGCAAATTGCTAAGGCTGTCCTCTGGCTCTCTTGCTGCTCGAATCCAGGAAGTGCCTCTCAGTTTAATTTTCAATTATGTTCTCATCACAATTTACAACAGACAGTGTGTAATTTACGGCAATTACCTCTTCTGACGTCCTCCCTTTAAAAATTTCAGATAAAGAGACAGACAAAACCTGAAAGTGAGCCAAGCTCACCTGGCCTGCCTGCTGCATGAAGTTGACATTATGGGGAGAAAAAGGTATGCCTGACAAGGCTGTGAAGGAGATACTTTACAGAGTCGTGAATGCATGCTGACAACTAAATCAAGCAGAAGAGGAACATAATTGTTGTGGATGCATTCCTTTATTTGTTAATGCATATATACAATATCATAACAGCTGAATATTGTGTAAAGGGGTAATAGGTAACACAGACTGTCATTCTGGGTAAAAGACTTGTGAAAAAAATGACTTCACTACAAAGTCATCCAAGCCACTTTTTTTTTCTTTTTAAATCAACGTAAGTATGTCATCATGAAATAATAAAAAGTAAAATGGAGAATTTTAGAAGGACAGTTGAATATTTTAAAGAAATGCATGCAATCATTTTGCTTTCTGGAACCTAAAATATCTGAATATTTTGCAGGTATGGCTAATTTAACAGAAAATAAGCATTTGACTTGCTTGTTGCTAACGAGTGGCATTTTTCTCCTACACTGATACAGCATCTTCAAGTCACATTATTTTTGTTCTCTTTACTACTTGCAGTTAAGATATTTTCATCTGAAATGTTTAACTCAGTAATAAGTATCTGAGTGCCTCAAGGGGTATGTACTTAGTAATTGGGTGAGGATAGACACAAAGACCATCACAAAGCACAAGTGATGCCATCTTTATATTAACAATGACACGTATTGTGGTATTCTTCATTTTCCAAGATCTGAAATTAAAACAGAAAAAAAAAATCTGCGTGGAGCACAACTAACATAGTTTCTGGAACAAAATCTAGAGCTGCTAACAAATATTTTGACAGCCCAGCATTTTCAGTACAAAGAATGACTCAAAATTGGGTCAATTTCCCTGCAATTTCATTGTTGCAACAGATTCTTTCACTTTTCTGCAGCACGAAGGTAGGTTTCTCACTTTTATATTTTCAAAATAGCTTTTTTTAAAAAAAAGTTTGTTTTGTTTACTCAAAACACTACAAAAACATTGGAATTGGAAAACATTTTTTCCAGAAGGTTCCTTCATCAAGAGTTCTGAACCTGGGAGTTGAGCTCAGGTATAAAAGTGTATAAAAATATATACAGATTAAAGATAATTTAAATAATTCAGGATGGTACCTATTTAGACTGAAAATATACTGTAACACACATCTGAATTTGTAGGCAAAACACTGAACTACAGATGGTGCTGTAGAATTTCTCCCCATTTTCCCTGGAAGATAAAAACAAACCTCAGGTAGACTGTGAGCTATAAGGTCCAGTAAAACTATCTTTCCTAATGAAAGCTCTCTTGCAGTGTTTTCAGAGCTCGTACTGTGTTAGCATCATCTTCAGTGATCTAACTCATTGCTGCCTGCTTGCTTTAACCGCTAGTTATTTTAGAACACAGTGTTTATTAAATGGCAAAGCATGAACCACAGATACCTGCAGTAAACCATGAACGAGTCAGGTGAGCAAGTGTTTAGAGAAAACTATTGTGGACCTGGTATTTAATAAGAGCCCCTCCTCTAAAGTACGTAAGGTCACAGAAGATATGGAAATAAAAACAAAGAGGCGCTAAGGCAGCTGTTCAGCATACAGCATCAGGTGAGCTGTTCAGCTGAGAACAGAATCCCGATCTCCCAACCCAGTATCCATTTTCTTGGTGGATAATGAGGACAAGGGGTTGAAGACTGCATCATCTTGATTATTACAGTGCGGGTTCTTGCTAGCAGAAAAGGAGGAGAGTGAAGGGATTTTCCAAACTGGGGAAACTTCAGCAAACAACAGAAGAGGAACTTACCAACTTTAGCTCTGGGATCACACATTTTATAGAGGAATCAGCAGAAAAGCATAAAGTTCTACATGTCTCCCCCTGATAATAGCTCAAGAGAATGCCTATGCAGCTTGTGAAAATACCACAAAAGAAAATGCCACAAAACACAGGGTTGTTTGTTGTGCTTGGTTTTGTTTTTAAAGCCCTTGAGCACGATGAGGTTAAACACCGCATGGTGGAACAATGGACTCTGGTATTGAGGTGAACTTCATTGCTCTAGAGTAGGAACACCTCTCCACAGCTCCTTTCTAGTAGACATCACCTTCAGACAGCCAATTAGCCTACGTTTCCCACTGGCATAGCAATTTGTTCCCATTTGTATCCCCTAGTAGCTAGCAGTGTGGCTGTCCCAGAACCTACAGTGAGGAAGCACCACAAATAGAGCAAACTTGAGGAACTCCACATGCAATTTTTTCAGCTTCCTTCCTACATAAGGATTTTGCATCAGTTAACAGTGAATAATGAATATATTCCCTTCAGCATGCAAGAACTTGCAAGTGAACTCCTTGCCTTGTTTAAGTCTGAGTAAGTTCCCTTTGAGTTCTGTGTGGCTGAAGGGGACAACAGTGATGGTCCGCAGTCCATAAATAAAACCAAAGGATTCAAAATCTCTTAGGGCAAGAAATCAGAATCTCCAGGTTTGAGATGCCAACTGTGGAATGGAAGAGTTTAGGTCTGGAGCCAAGCTTTACTCTGTCTCTTCTCTCGCTAGTGGCTCATTTGCCTTTCACTTAGAACAGGTAAAGGAAGCAGACAAAAAAAGGAAACCTGAAACCTGTCATTCTATGAAATCATCACAAATGTGCTAAATGTATGTGGTTCCATTACCAGTAAGAACACAAAATGTTACAATTCAAAATTTTAACTGTCTCAAGGAAAAAAGAGAGAAGCCAAAGTCACCAGGCCTCTACCCCAGAAGCTCTCACAGCCCAAGCTGTAGCTAACTCAATAATTACATTGTACTGCCAGCAACAATTCAGGTTGTTTTGTTTTGTTTTTTTCTCGCCTAAGGGTTCCAACACATTTGCACCATAGGGAAGCCTTTTCTCTTTACATCTCAAAACTCTACCGCAAACTCTTCCTTTATTCATAACAGCCAGATCCCCAGCTGAGATAGGCACTTTCGTATTGCTCTAGATGACAGTTTTCTGCGTTCTTTCCAAGCTCAGGGGGTTTAATAAACATATCTGGCAATCTTTCGATAGCTGGAGGGCCTGGGATGACACTGTGTGCAAACAATATGCTCTCACTGCTAGGGAAACAAGTTTATTCAATTCAATTAATAGATTACAGTCAAGATACTTGTTATCCTGCAATGAAAAATAGGAAAAGAACTCTGAGAATTAGGGTAGGTCGCAGGATTAGCACCTGGCAACGCAGCAAGCCAGGCAAAATAAGACAAAAAACACTCGCTGATAGAGTGCTACCAGTGAACGGTGACACAGCCCAGGGATCTCAGCAGAGAACTGACTTTAACTCAGTTAAAACTGAACTTAGCCCTCTGAGTCTACAAAGGCTTGGATGCAGCATTTTTAAAATGAGTCTTTGAATCCTGCAAAATAGAGATATTCCTCTTAATTTACTCAACTCCATGGGGTGTTTTCCATTAGAGAGAAGCAATAACTCTTCCTTGGTGAAACTCCACCGATTTCAAGCCAACCGCAGCTGCCAGGATTTGGTTCAATGTTTCAAAAAAAAACCCTCTGCTTTGATTTTAAAGTCTTTTTAAACCAAAGCATTTCCTTAGCATTAAACATTTCATTGAATACAGAACTTGCTTCTAAAATGAATACCTCCAGCACAATCAAATGGAAAAAATAAGGAAAACAATTCAACTTTATTGATGAAAAACAGTCCAAGAGCTGGTGGTCCTGTGCTCCGTGAGCATTAAATACTGATCTGCAACGATTTCTCCCTCCAAAAATATGCTCAGAACAAGTTTGAACTTGCAGAAGTTACTACAGGAATCAGACTCATTTAACAACCAGAGTGACAGGTAAATTTGCCTGAAGGATGATTTGTGGTTAAGGCACATAGAGGAACACAAGAGATACACACAATTTCATACCACAGGCTTGCTTCAGTAACCGAATCCCCAAGAGCCTCAATTCCTGTATGTAAAATGGGGATAAAACCAATTCTTCTGCCTGGTTTGCCTATTCTTTCTGGCAACAGGGATTTTATCTGTGTATCTCCTGTGTGCAATGGCAGCCCAGGTAATCATGAGGTCCTTGGCTACCAAAACTCAGCTCAGGTTAAGGGCACTATTTAAGAAATACTCATATTTCAGTAATCAGAGGCTTTACTTGTTTCTCATGCCCCACCTATAATGGGGGGAGGGGGAAGTGGAGAATACTGAGAAAACACTGAAACAAATACAAAACCAGCATGGATGCTGGCAATCCCACAGCCTACAAATTACAGCAGAGGGACCAAGACAGAAAAATAATGAAAGAGTTGCCTTTTGAGATGCCCCAGAATAACGACCAGCTCTCTTAGAGCTGTTCTGGAGCATGCAGCATTTAAGAGGAAAATCACATTTAGGACCTGGCTAAGGCTACTCATTAACCTCTCCATATGAATCCCACAGAGGATTTACCTGAAGCCAGATGCCCTTTATTCCTGCTATGCAAGACAGAAAAGGAGAGGAGAACACATACGCACAGAGAACGGTTCCATTCAAGCAGCTCTTGGTGTCCATGTAGTCACATAGCTGTGGTTACACACTGGATGCTATTCCAGCCCATTATTAGCAATTTCGTCTCTCTTATGATCTTGGAACAAGAAGTCCCAGTGACCCATGGCAGAAGAAAAGCAAGCCCAGTCATCTGCTTACTGCCATCATTCCCAGCCTGGACCACACAGCAGTTGCTGTCATAACCACACGTGCTCAGCTCTTAAAACATCAATGAACAGCCTCTGTTTCTATCAGTCCAACCCACATGCTTCCTATTACCTACATATTCAAGATTTCATTTCAATAAATGCCCGACTTCCATAAAGCATTTCAATGAGATCTCTAAGAACTGGGTCACAGTAATTAGTACAGTTGAGTGAATAATCAAAAATTAATTATTAACTTAGCTGTTCTTTTGTTCTTAGATTAACCAGAAGCTCATGATCGATTTCCCTGAGCGTTTTAGCAAACGTCTTTCAATGTGTATATTCTGTGTCCTGCTCAGGAATTTTCAAAATTTCAGCTGAGTCTGAGTTCCCAGCAGGATCTCATGATATCACTGCTCCTCTGTAACTGAGAAAATCCTGAAGTGCAAAATTCATGCACATTTTAAATTCGATTCCTAAAAGTAACTCACATGAAAAGCATTTTATCCCATACACTTGAATTGCTTAAGGCATTCCAAAAATCAGAAACACGCAATACCAAGAAATTGCTAATTTTTTAATGAAGTGCTTTTATATTACTGATTATCTGTTATAATTGCTGCACTGAACACACTTGGAACTGGCCTGTATCCAGAGTAATAACTTTCATCCTCAGTTTTAGGTTCCTTTCACTATTCAAGAAAAGCTCTATGGAAATAATACAAATAGGATAATAGTCAGGATGAAACTTTTACTCCAAACTGCAGCAGAGTTTACTGTGAATATCCACAGAATCTAATGCATGGTTGCACCTTTCCCAGTGATTTTTTTTCCTCAATCTCACAGGGAAAAAAATAGTCTTTTTTTTTAAGAAGTAAACACTGTAACTAAACTCTCATGAAACCACCCTCAATATCACTGTTTTTCTTCCACTTATCTGTTTTTGAAGTAAAATACAAGATCAAAAATGCTATCAACCACTGCTCTTCCCTGATGCTTTAAGTACATGCTTATGTTTTATACATCCTGCTGACTTTGCGGGGAAAGTCAGGACATTTTTGCAAGATTAGAATTTGCTTCCTGCAAGGCTAAGGAAATGATACTTAATCATTGAAATATAGCAAATAAATAAATCCTTTCTACTAAATTCCTGCATAAAAATCAAATCCTGCTTCTACTTTAGTAAATAATAAACACTAATTAACTTCTAGCTGGCAAGATCAGCACTTAAATGTTATAGGAGGTGTTACAGCAGAGAAAAGCTGGAAAATGTTATATACTACAGAGCAGGAAAACTAGGCAAAGCAACAGAACAAAGGCAATTCATATTCTGATCTCCCATCTCTTTCAAGCGGACATTTGTTTGCTTTATAAGAATTTGCTGTCTATAACAAAAGACGTACCTCTTGAAAACCTCAGTATTTTGATACGTTAAGGAAAAAAGGCCTTGTTTCATAAAAAAATCCAGGTATGTCAATCAGTCTTACTGTTCTTAAGAAAACAAACGTCACTTAAGAATTAGACCTTTTAAAGATCGCTAAGCAGAACGCTGTTTGAATGAATTAGCCAAATCTACACTACTTACCTACTTTGTGGGGGTCTGTTCTTGGAACAAACATTCCCCAAGCTCAGCGCACACAGTGCTTGAGGAACCACTCAGGAACTTGGAACTATATTTGAAAATAGTTTGTATCTGTAACTGCTATTAAATGAAAAGCAGAACATCGCTGGTTGGGCAGCTGCTAAGATTTTATAATCACACAATAGAGAGGATTATATATACGTAAAGGGTGCATTAGACTACTTTCTGTGCTCAGTTGCAATTGTACAACCTTAGGAAATCAATGGGGTTCCACATTTGCAAATGATGAGGGGTTGGTCCATTCCTTTTAAAAAAACAGTTCAATTTGAGAAAAAATGATTGTGCTTCTCCCTCTACTGTTCCATGTCTCATAGCTAACATCTGGTGAAAATTAAGCAGCAGTTTTCCCCCCTTCTCCCTCACCCCCAATCAAACAACAAAAAAAAAATCCACAATACAAAACCTCGCATATATATCTGATGTATTTTATACATATTCATCCTCATAACTTGACAGATGGGAGGAATCTTGCAGTCATTTCTGAAAGCAGACAAAAGGCCGTTGGTTCTGCTCCACATGATGATTTGTGAAGACAGAATATCACCCGCTTCCGTTGATGATTATATAGTTCTATCCATCTGTCTGCCACTGGAGGTTGTGAGAGTGAGATACAGCTCACACCGTCTTCATAAACAAAAGTAGACTGTGCTGTCAGTAGTCAGACACGCCAACTAATTGGAGCTGTCGACAGACACAATATTCTGTGTCAACAGCTCTGGTAACAGTTTGAAACAGCAATGATATGTTGGGTGATGGTGAGGATGACACATATGTCTCTAATAGCATGCTAGAAATCTGACATAACTAGAAAAGAATTACTAAAATGTAATTCCCAGCATCTAGTTCTGCTGTTACGACTTACCAGTCAGCACAGGGAGGAAAAAGATGTGTGTTCATGTGAGTGTGCTTGTATACATCTTCCTCTCTATCACTTTGTGTGCTGACAGCTTAATTTGACACTCATCGTGCCTAACTTTAAAACTAAGCCTCCCACTAAATTTTCAGGTCACCAAAATTCCTGCAAAATGTTGAGTTTAATGAAGGAACTTTTTCCACCACTTATGAATTGAAAGCAAAATAAATAAGGTTAAACAGCAGCCATGTTAAAGGGACAGTTCTTACTGTATCTGTGCAGGAAAGAACAGTACTGTCTTACTGAAAAGTGATTTGGTAGACTCGAATCTGAAAGACAAATTGTCCTCTCATCTTCCAACAAAATCAGTGAACATTCTTAATTTTAGAGTTAAGCATAGGAATAAGCATTTGCAGGATTAGGGTTTCGGTTTCTGCTTAGCGACAGATAAAACCTTTCTCCATCATCACTTCCTTCGGATTTGAAAGCAGATAAGTGCATAAAAAATCATAAATAAAGCACCAGTGGAAGAGAAAAAACAGCCATTTGCTTTGCTCTGCTCGCACATTTATCTAAGATGCACCCCTGTTACATGTAACACAATGCTGGTAAGACTAGGCCAAATAGCAGTACAAAATGAAAGCCCTTTTTCCCAGAATTTCAATAAATGCTATACAAACATCCCATCAGAGCAACCACGACAATAAAATGCAGCCATCTCTGCAGCATTAAAGCCACATTAAAGCCACTCACACAGGACCTGCACCAATAGCTTTGGCATCTCAGGCCCGGAGCAAAGACAGCCGCAGTGCACCCTTCTCATCAGCTCTGTGGTGGAAGTACCGAGTACTGGCACACTCCTGGATTTGAACATCATCCTTGAAATCAGATTATGTCAAACAAGCGCAATTATGAATTCATCCCTCTTTTCTTAGGACAGAGCTCTGGACTTGTATCCATTCAGGCAAGCTAACTGCAGAGTAGCTGTCAAACCTGTCCTGCCAGGTATGACAGCACTTTGAGGTATGACAGGCTTTGAGGCAAGGAGCAAACTTCTTGTTTTGTTTTGTCTTCTGCAAAGCACCTGGGAACAGGACTGTGGGAGTAGGTAGCAAGTCCACATCTAAGTAAACAGCTTGGGAGGGTCAAGCTGGATCCCAGAACCTCCTTTCTGAGACACCTGCATTGGCAGAGCTCTGCTCTGAAGGGAGGATACCAACATCCACATGGAGACACACTCCAGTCTACCCACAGTCTAATGCTAAAAGGACAAGACCTCCCTATTCGCAGCTTGCTGCCAAACTTAGATGGCAAAAGCCAAAGGAAACAGGTTGGAAAAGACATGCCTGGAGGGCAGGAAGTCTGGAGCATTACTGAGGAACACGCAGTGACAACAGGTGAGGTTACAGAGGAAGAGCCTAGTCTTGTTTGCTGCATAAATCCCTATATTATCTCTTGCTACTTGACCTGCTAGAGCAGCCGGCAGCACAGGGAGCCGGGGTGCCGGCCTGAGCTGCTGCTTCCAGCCAGGAGAGGGCTCAGCTCCAGCTCTGCCCATCCGCACGCTGCTGCTTTGCACCGATGCCCCTCGTTAGCCATCCCGGCCGACGGTGTTCAAAATCACATGGAAAAAAGCCTAACTAAAGAGTTAGATTGGCTAACTAACTAAAGAGTGAGCCAGTAGACTGTTGCCAAAACCATGAAGTTAGAAAAAATCTGTCACAATATTTTAAAAGAAAGATTAAAAAAGTGATAAAGGTAGTCAATATTATTTTCTCTGCATAGCCAAGGTCCAAGTTGTTACCCAAGATGAAGTGTGTATAAATAGTGTGTCAGCTTTGTACTGTGAGTGTGACTCCAGCAGCTGGGCTGTTTGCATGAAATGCAAATTTGAAGCCATTCAGGGAAAGAAGAATGAAAGCTTTGGCACTCACTGGGCAAACACTAACGGGTACGGGAAGAGGGCCAGCAAAAGAAAAACCACATAAAGTAGTGGGTGGCCAGGCTTAGGGCAAGAACAGTTGGACCAAATACCTCAAATGATCCGGTTCAAGGCAATCATTGTACACTTCAGAAGTTTTACTTTTCAATTCCAAAACATAAGCAGAGACCTTACTGCAACTGCTACTACTGAGGACACAGCAGTGGTGACAACCCACAGACACTTACTGACATTCACCATGCATTATGCTTACCCAAGCCCACTGTGTCTGGCTCTGAGTAATCATGAGCCACGGGACAACTCTATTAGTTGCCATGCTCAAAAATTAGTGACAAAATACCTATAAAGCTTCTCTCCCCCTCCACCCCCCCGAGATCAACTGAAGTAGCTTGGAAAGGTTAAAGCTTACAGCTTTAATCTCAACAAATAGGAGGGCTGACACTGAAATGATGCGTAGCACAGACCCTGTGGCTTACCAGTGCAAGGGTATTTCAGGCCACTTACTACTTCCGTGACACACCGAGTTCTTTATGGAGCCTAATTTCTTCCTACAGATACCCAGAGCAGAATTACACTAGATTTGGAGGTTTTTTTCTTAAAGAAGTTCATGTAGGCACAGCATCAGCAGCCTCCGTGTGTTAAATCACATTTATTTCACCAAAACAAGCCAGGGCCTAATGTATTTGAACGTGGGTTCATTACTCAACCCCCAATGTCTTTTCATGCTGCTTAGGACTTTCTGCTTTGTACCACATTGGTATTTAATAATTATTCTATTTGTCTCCAAAGCCCTTTCACCACACCTTGTGTGGCACATTACAGATGGCCTAGATTTTTCAGGTACAAATTGCTAAACAATTACTGATGAGAGAAAGGTCATAATAATAGGTTACAGAAGCCTTTGCAGTTTGCCTTTACTTCATGGCCATTTATAAAGAACCATTTCATCCCATTGTTATAATGATGAGAAGGAAGTAGTTTAAGGTAGTTATAGACAAGCAAACAAAAGGCAGGAGAGCAGTGCTGTATAACTTCTACTTTCACTTCCTGCCTACTCCATTACTTCTGGCATTATGGGAGAAATAACATGATTGGAATGACCTAAAGGTTATAACGGGTGGGCAAGGTTTACCTTGTCGAAAGCAGTGTGAGCACTGTTGGCTAAACCTTTTTGAAAGCTGAAAGCAGTGCCGTTTAACAAAAATACCAAGCTGTCATTGCTAAAAGTACATTACTTAGAAACAGTATTTCTTCATGGGCTTTTTTATCTCTATTTTCCCCCGTGAAATGTTTTGGTTTTTTTTTTCCTTAGGAAAAAAAAAGCAGGAAAGGAAAAAAAGACACAAAGATGAAATCTCTCTTAAAAGTTGAAAGAGGACAGATTTGGCACTACCAGAAACTCCATTAACTTCATATGAATACCACTGGCTTTAAGACGATGAAATTGAAGTCCAAATGGTCCAATCTACAGAACAACAAATGAAGCAAACTTCTTTGGACTTCTAAAAGAAAAAAAATTCAATACAATCATTTTTCCCCCCCACTTGGGGGGGGTGGGGAAATCTCTCCATTATCTGGCTTTCTCAGAAGTTGAGGTACAAGACATGATCACAAGGAACGGAGGAATCTTGGGTCCAGTCACAACTCATTGAAACGCACAAGCTCTTGAGTAAAAGTCCGGCTTTGGGAAAAGAGAAAACATGCTATTTGAATGAGCAAGAAAAAGTGACTGAGCCAACCAACAGCAGTGAAAGCAAGGAAGTAGTGCTTTGGCACTTTCAGCCAATTTCTCACTTTCAGTGAGACTCTTCAAACTTGGCTTTAAAATTATACAAACTATTCAAATTACAAAAGAACAAAATGTTGATGGCATTGAATCAGTAATACTTCCAACACTTCCACCTGTGTTCAAGTTATAAGGCACCTTAGCTCAAAAGCAGCCCAGCAAGCAGGAGGCAAGGCCACCTGGAAGATTTTGATCACCAGGCAAGATCTGGATCTGCAGCAGGGGATCTCATGAGATTTCTTCTTCCAGAGAAGCTTCATGTTCCAACCTAAGGAAACTGTCTGTGAAAGTCCCCACAAAATACCATCTTCCACTTATTTCCCAATGACTTTTGTGACGTTAGGCCTTAATTTCAATAAGCTTTAGTTTCCCTTCTTGGGAAAAAAAAAAAAAAAAAAGGAAGATTCAGACACAAGTTTATCAATGAAAAGATCACTTATCTTTGCACCATCCCCATGCCGTTCCCATACTCTCACATCAAACTCTACAACAGGTGCAGCACAGAGAAGGCAGCTGGGCCAAGCAGATGCCCATATTACTTATCCCCAAATATCTTGAGGCTGCATCACAGTTCTCACAAACCAAACAAGTCAGGCCAGGCTTTCCTATTGAAGGGAAAGCCTCACTTATTGCAAGGACCCCAGTGCAGCCTGTACTGCTCCAAGTGTGCATGGTCAAATGTCACTTTACTGTCAGCTCCAGACCACAGACACAGGCAGAGCCACACCACCACAAAAAGCCCAGAGAGGAAATGTTGTTACTTCCACATTTCTTGTTTCAGAGCAGGGAGAATTCCCTGCTCCATCAGACTGAGCATAAGACAGAAAAATTTCACCGCAAATTTTTGTATTGGCAAATATAGACCAAGCCTCATCTTTCAGCAGATTCCTATTCACTGCTGTCCAAAACTTAACCAGTTAAATTGATAGCCTTAAATATCACTTTATTTTTCAGTCTGAGGCTATTTTAAAAATAAAAACAAACAAGTCCATAAAACAATTTAAATGCATCAAAGTTTATATTCCACATTATGTAGTAAATCTTACTCTCCTTCAGGAATCCAGCCAGCCAAACTTGTGTTCCTTTGGCCAGTTGCTGGAATAATAGCCTCTCCTTTGTTTCATCATGACTTGATTACTATAATTATTTGCTCACTAGACTTTCAGCTACTGCTCTGATTGTGGGGGATACAGAATACAACTGGTAGACTACATGCTGCATCTAAGTCTTTCCATCACATTAGCCCTATATCCCCATATTAAGAGAGCTCCATTGCTTCCCAATGCAGCGGCGGCCTGATTTTTTAGATCTTCCTACTAATTTACAAGGCTTTACATTGGAAGCCTCAGATAAATCTTTTGCTGTTCCATGTCTGAAGAGTCTTAGGGCTGTACTTGTATATGCTTTTGTCTCTCTCATAGTGTTTTAGACCCTGAACTTGTTCAGCCTTACTCACATGAGCAGGTTTACAGACTTCAATGAGACTGCTTACATGAGTAAGAAGTACTCATATGAGTAGATATTTGCAGGCTCAGACCCTAAGTGACTTGGAGAGCTTTACTATTATTCACTTCTTGAAAAGCACTTGCAAAGAAACAAGAGAGGACTTACCGTATTTATTCAGAGTTATTATATATTCACCATGTCTTCTTCTTAAGCCCTCTTTGTTCTTGAGTACATGCACTCTATCTACAGTAGCGATCCACAATATTTCTCTCAGGGGATTTTCACATGCGAAAATAGCAAGAGTTTGACATGTTGGACTGTTGGGTTTTAGTGCTGTTTTGTTTCTCCCTGTGAGAATTTGTACATACCAACTTGAGACAAAGAAGATTTTGTTATTTCTTCTATTGCAGCAGCACTAACAAGCTTGTGCCAGGGAGCAGAGCTCCACTGTGTAAAAGCACTGCTCACACACCTCAAGCAGCCATCACCTGCTGCTAAAGAGTTAAAAACTGTAATGTTGCTATTGATTAAATTGAGCACTGTCATTTTCACCTTAGAACTTTTTCTCTTCAGGCATTTTCAAGTTAAGAGGGTATAAGGACAATCAATTTAGTCATCAGACTTACAGCACCCAGTTCCAGCATGGCTCATTTTTAGCAAGGTTTGTATTTCCCACCTATATAATACACAAAACCAGGCACGTACATTTTATATAATGAGAGATGCTCTCTTCTCTGCAAGACTTGTATTTCTTGGCAGAAACAGGGGTAAAGGAAAAAAGCTGCATTGTTCTGCAGCCTGCCATGCTAAGAAGTTGCCCTTGCTGGGAATGTTGGATATGTCATGAGAAATGTGCAAACTGGGCTCACTGAACACACCAGATCTTTTAAAATAAATTAAATGCCTTTTCCAGCAGAACACAATGGAAAGGTATGGATGGATCATTAAAAGCTAGAGCCTTTCGGAGATTCTCAGTGGTGATTTTTTCTTTCTGAAAACACCAGAAGAGATGACAGATCCTTTGCAGTGCAGAATGCTCCTGAAGCACCCTCTATTTCTGCAGATGTGATGGAGAAAGTGGGGGCATTCAGCACTGTGAAGACTGCTCATCACTTGCAACACTGTAAGCTGTTAAAGCCTTGCATTGCACGCATGGCCAAATCTGTCCCTCAGTTCAGAGTGTCTCCAGCCTCCTGGATAGAAACCCATGAGTTGGTTTCCACTAGATTTCAGCACTTAACAATGCTAATCCAGCAAACCTTCAGAGTGGGTCTGCACAGCAGCATGCTGAGGGAAGTGCAGCCCACACTGCTTTCCATCTAGGATGGAAACACCTTAACTGACGTTTCGTCACAACATGTCTACTTTGATGGCCTGCCCTGACATCTGTGCAATAACATATGCAAGAAACACCCTGAATAGACAATGCCCAGAAAGGGGAAAAGGTGAGGAACAAGTGTGGTAACAACTGTTTCTCCTTTTCTTCTACATATCCTTATTTCCCATAA
Organism: Centrocercus urophasianus; assembly: GCF_019232065.1. Classification (NCBI taxonomy): domain Eukaryota; kingdom Metazoa; phylum Chordata; class Aves; order Galliformes; family Phasianidae; genus Centrocercus; species Centrocercus urophasianus. Next base: position 7,150,403 of record NW_024884744.1, on the reverse strand, counting down.
ACCAGAAAGTTAGAAACTTCCTTTTTCTCCCCAGAAAAGACTTGCATGGAGTAAGAAAGCCTGACACAAAGGGCAAGTCACTGACACAGAGCTGGGGTGGCGAGAAGCAGGGACTGATGCCCCTCTGGTCCTATGCTGGTTTGCATACTCTCAACTTACTTAATGGCAAAGAATGGCATTGATTATACAAGTACAGCTTTTTTTTTTTTTTTTTTTAAAACCAGATTTGAGCCTGAACAGCCCAGAACAGGGCAGTGAGTGCAGGAGGTCCACCCATCTTTTGTTACTGTCTGTGCTCACAGATCTTTTCTCACTTTAAGTGAGATCACAGACCTGGGAAACTTTATTTCTCCCTCTCAGCTGAAAGGCTTTCTCCCATGGCTTTTTTCTAAGTTCTAAAAGCTCTAGTAATAAACTGATTTTCCTTTAAGAAATGCTGACATACCACTGTCTTGTGTCAATTTTCATGGGTCACCACGAAAACAAGATGGGTGGCATGAAATTAAAAGAGTTTCTGTTAAGCTTGCAGCCTTTGAAATCCTTTAGGTCTGAGAGATGGCAACCTTCTTCATTTCCCCAACTTTCACTTCTGAGCCACAATACATTGCCACACCGATAACCCTCCCTTCATCCTGCCATCTCCAGGGAAAGAAAAAGACTTCTCACCAACTCACAACTAGATACAAAAGTGCAACATAACAAGAAATGAAGTTAATCCTGAATAGCAAGCATGAATTAGCTTTAATTGTACTTACTGTTCAAGACTGCCGTAGTTAAATTCAAATGCTGTGTCCTACCTCTATTAAGTTTAAACAAAAAAAAAAAGTAAACGGAGACAGTAGTAACAAATAGGTAAGAAATTCTTTTCAAAGTTCTTATTCTGCTAATTACTTTATTAAATACTATTTCATATCAAATTTCACAATATATATTCCCCACTGATATTTAATATTTCAGTAACAAAGCTCATTATCAACATGAAATACTAATGCTATGATTAGCACTCTGAGGTAACAAAGCATAACCTACTGTGATAATACCTAATAGCCCCTTAGATAAGATAAATCAGCCTGACAAAAATAATATCCAACAGCAGCACATGAATTCAAAGTTACTTCCTCATAGTCTCTCCAAGGTCTGAGTTTTTCCCCCACATCCAGCTCAGAGGCAATGAAGCACCTCTGTGTAGTACAGTCTAACTTCTAAAATCAGTATGAGTGGTTCTTAGAAAGTATATTTTTAATCACATAGCAATTATTTTATCACTTGGAAGTTCTCTGACGCACTCAGCACGCACTGCGCTGTGGATGTAGCATGTCAGAAACAGCAGGATCTGGAATGGCACTGACTGACCATACAGCAATGAGGCTCACAAAACAAGAGATCTGGGAATGCTCTTGAGAGCCAAGCCATGTATTTTGGAGAACTGGTCGTGGATAATCAGGCTTTCCAGCAGAAACAAGCACATTTAATGAAATAACTCTGGGCATCTTCATGTACTTTTCTACTGCTCAAAATCCGAAATTTCAGCCAGAAATACCTCAGAGAAAAAGACTTAATCTTATTAAAAGTGACCATAATGGCTACATAAAGCAGCGTGAACTACATTGTGTTCACTGGTGGATAATCAAAACAAAGCTGAGAAATCATCTCCCATGATCATTTTCTAATCAGAAGTGCTGTGCTTGCACAATTAAAAAATTCTGTGGGAAACATTTAAATTTAACAGGAAAATCAAAATGATTTCCCTAGACAGAAAGTTTCTGTTAATCTCTCCTTAAATTGACAGAAGCCTTCCAGAGAAAAGGAAGCAAGAGAAGCAACAGGAAGAATAGTGTGCCAGAAACAAGCTCCCCAGGTTTCCAACGCCCTTATCTTCCCCTTTCCTTGCCTCTCCCCTTTCCAGCTTTGTAAAATTCAGGATGGGTCAGGGGCTCCTAGAAAGCCATCTAAGATGCCAAAACTCTTTTGTCGGCTCACTTAACAATTAGATTCTCCAATGAACCACCAGCCACCCACTCACAATTACACATGTAAACAAGGCTTCTTCCCTCCCCTAACATTTAACCTTGATTCATCACATAAGCCATTTAAAAACCTATATTGCTTTCCATAGGAAAAGATGTTTAATTCCCAGTCAGTTGAAAGTAGAGAGCTGCCAGCTCCCCTGAAGCTGAACACCAGATTTAAGAAATCCAAACTGGTACAAAATCCACCTCAATGCTGGCAACATTTCAGAGGACTGCTCAGCATCTCCTGCTGTTTTACAGACAGTAGGATACCCACAGCACCATAGCTCCCTGAATCCTCTTTGCTACTCAGCAGCTGGCATCCAACAGAGCATCGCAGAGTAAAGGATAGATGGGAGCAAGGAGCTGGCCAAGGAAGAGCTGGCAGCATCCAGTGGCCATAAAATGACACAACCAAGTTTCACTGCTTGAAGTTAGCTTGTTCTTCATTGTATCCCAACAGGGCTAGATGCACATCCAGCCATCGTATCCCATCTGCATCTTTCATGTCACTTACGTTACCCAAAGGAGCTCCACATCCTGCACACAGCACTGTCTGGAATTCACGGTCAGCAGAATTATCTATGTTCAGGAGCAGGCCAGTCACAGGTGGTGTCCCCCAGAAGGTCAGTCGCAGTTCTCCTCAACATCTTTATCAGCAACCCAGACAGTGGGATTGAGAACACCCACAGCAAGTTTGCCGATAACACTAAGGTGAGTAATACAATTGATGCAATAAAAGGAAAGGATGCCCAGAGGAACCTGGACAGGCTTCTAAAGTGGGCCCACAAGAACCTGATGAGGTTCAACAAGGCCAAATGCAAGGCACTGCACTTGGGTTGGGGCAATCCCAGATATGTATACAGACTGAGAGAACTCACTAAGAACACCCCCAGGGAGAAAAAATTGGGGATCCTGGTGGAAGAAAAGCTGGACCCAGTAGTGTGTTCTTATGCTCCAGAAGGCCAGCAGCATCCTGGGCTGCATCGAAAGAGGGGTGAAGGAAATGATCATCCCCCTCTGTACTGTCCTCACAAAGCCATATCTGGAGGGCTGTATCCAGGCCTGCAGCCCCCTACACAAGTAGGACATGGAGCTGTTGGTGCAGGTCCAGAGGAGGTCCACAGAGATTATGAGAGAACTGGAACAGGTTTCCCAGATAAGTTCAGGATGCCCCTCTCCCCAGACACATTCAAAGCTAGGTTGGATATGGCCCTAGGCAGCCTGATCTAGTGGGCGACAGCCCTGAAGTCCCTTGGCAAGGAGATTGGAACAAGATGATATTTAAGGCCCATCCTAAGCCATTCTATGATTCCGTGAATTACAGTTCAATATTTTATTGGTCAATAACACAAATAAAAGATAGGTACGATGCAGCACGTTCTTCTTTGTAATCACTTGGAAATCAAAACACAGAGCTAGGACTAAGCTCTCCTCTAAATACAACCAAGTGTTGGATTAGCAGTTGAACTGAGAATCAGACTTTCAGAAACTATGGAGCATGCGTGAACAAGTAGATACACTCCCACGGCTTTGAGTGATAGAGGATTTACCACTTCCTTTTGCTCTGTAATTTCATATTTTAAACATGAGAAAAATAAACCTTAAACACAAAGCATTTGCTTTTAAGCAAATCCTGCCTTATTTCAACGGCTTGCAATCAGCATTATCACATAACATGGTACCATTTATGGTAGGAGACCAAGAACCTCTCCTGCAACTTTAGTAAGTACCCAGGCTATCAGCAATTACTGTGTTCCTTAGCATTATCTACATGACTGACCAACTGATCCAAAAACAGAATAATTCATTTTAAAAAAAAAAAAAAAAAAAAGATAAAAAGATTGTTTGCTGCCATTCAGCTATTTGTAAGTAACCATGGGATTACATGCAATGAAAGAGAATGTAAACATAAAATGTCATTATGTATCACAATTCTGTTATGCACACATTACATTATGCTACTGAGGTGCAGGAGCACACCAGTTCTTATAAGACCCAAAGGACAAATTTTTTGCTTGGTTATTCCAGTTACACACCCTTGTACCTCTACCGAAAGCAACTGAATTACAGGAACGTACCAATGAAGTTTAAAAGAGAAAACACATTGAGAACGGGAATTTCAGTGCCTCAGGCAAACTGCTAATCAACTCCTGCATGGTATATAGTGACCTAACTCCTCTGTGATTAGTGCAGACAATTTAAACCAGCTGCCAATCTGCCCCCTGAAAATTAAGGACAGAAACATAAACATATTCTGGAAATCTTGGCATTGTCAGGCTAAATATGTACACATGCCTGATTCTTTTCTCTCAACCAGTTGAAGATGCAGCTTGTTAAGACTTTTTCCAACAAAATATATATGTTTAATTTATGTGATTAATTTCTGTGTTAATGAAGGTTGAAGGCCTGAGAAGGCTGAATGAATCTATTTATCCAGGGGCCAGATAAAAATTGCTGCTCAACTTGCCAGTCCGACCCTAACACGGAAAGGCCCAGCCTCATTGAGGATGGGAGGACAATTAAATTTTTATGCTCATTTAATCCACTGCCCTTTCAGAGCAAAGGCTGACAATTGTGCCCAATTTTTCCAAATGTTTGCTGTTACATAACCTTGACAAACCTACCAAATTCAATTTGTGCAGGGCCTGTTGACAAAAATCTGATCACAACAATATTGTGATGCTCTCTGGGGTTAAACTCTGGATTTAGAGGTTAGAAGAAAAGCCCAGCACTAGAGACCAGCACTTTATTAGTTCCTATCTGCAGCTACTAAATTCATATACTCTGTAGATCTAGTCTACATTTGCTTCAATATGGAAGGAAATGCTTTAAAAAGCTTTTCTGATTCTGAAGAGCTATTTATAAGCTTGAAATGTTTCACTCTAATACTTAGAAAAATTGATTCTTTCAACAAGTAATTTCAATTTTTTTTTTCCCCCTTTTAATGCTCCAGTCCGTCACCTGGTCACTTCCTCTAAGTGAGATTTATTTAGGGTAGCCGTGTTGTATTATCTGTGCTTCTGTGGTTTAGTGCAGAGCCAGTTTATCTTATTACTATTATGTTCTTCAACAGATGTTCATTTAAGTGTGACCTAGTCTATTATTCTAGGCGCCTCTTGCATCTCTATTGAGCATTTAAGAGTTGTAGAACTCTCTAATTTATTTAAGCAGGGCACTTTAAAGCAATATCTCAATAATTTTCATTGAGTTTAAGGAGCCCTTCTATGTTTTCAAAATGCTTGAAGTTTCTCTTCTAAGTACTGCAAATATTTGAACAACAAATAAAAACGTTTAAGGAAAGAAAGTTAGACAGACAGAGAGGCAGTGAGAGCCACAGAGAGACAAGAGAAATGAGTGCGAGCAGGGTTTTCTTTTGTTTGTTTTGCATGGAAAACTCAAGCACAAAAGTCATCCCAGTAATTTGGTCAAAGTTAAAATCCGGTCATTCCCCCAAAAGAGCACTTTGTAATGTGTTTCCTTCAAATCTATAAGCATCTCTTAAATCTAGAATTTTCAAATTACCCTCACTTATTCTTTGTGATTAATCAGAACAAATTAATGAGCACAAGGAAATACTTGCAAGTAATTTCACAGACACTGCAACATTTCTACATAACGCCACTAAGGGTGACAGATATTACCAGCTTGAAAGAGGACTCATTATAAACAGAAGACATAGTTCTGTGCTGGAAATAATGGGAAAATATGATAAATGGGTCTGATCTCATGTACACCAGTGTCAGGGAGAGATTTACACCAACATCACCGGGCATAGTGCAAATACTGTAACGCTGTGAAAACTCTCCCTCCACAGTTTTCCACATAGGAAAACATGGGCCTGTAAAAACCAAACTTAGAAAGATATTTAGTCAAGATTTTAAAAAAGAAATGAGCAAATATGGAGCAGATTCTTAAAATAAACAAATAGATAAATGAATAGCATTCAGAGAAAGCCCAATGAGGACCAATGGCGCAGTCTGAGGGAGTGAGCCAGGAAAGGCAGATAAGCCCCAGTGCTCTCTCTGGCCAGTAAGGCAAAGCACAGCTTCATCACGCAAGGCAACACATGGAGTTCTGTCCAGGTCATGCTACTCTTCTCCTTAGCACCAGTTAGCCTGGTTGGAATGCCCGGCAAGCTGTCAGTGCCTATGCTTCACACAGTTCTCTTTTGGCGCTGCTACATGCCTTTACAGCTTGTCCTTCAGCTCATGCAGTGCTCCTGAATGTCTGCTGTGCCCTCCACACTGAGGGCAGTAGGAACTGCCTTTGCAAGCTAACGAGACCCTGAGTAACCGGGGGTAAAAACCTTCATGAGGATTCCTCTACTTTCCTTCCTTTCCCATATGCCAGGAATGTTCTTTGCCAGTGGGCAAACATCAACTGTCTACTGACTTTTTTTTCAGGATTTGGCTCGGCCTTTTTCTCAGCTTCTTATAATTTATTATCCATGATGAAAGAGAAACAAGTACATACTTTGATTTTACTTTTGGAAGGGGAATCCTAGGAGTGACAGCTCCCAGGACACCAAACACACCAGCTGTTCTTTTATTTTCCAGTTCGTCACAGTAATGATAGTCTCAGCGCTTGTTGCCAAGCCTCTTTGGAAAATATTTTTAAAATAAATATAGCACACATGAAAACATGCCAGAACAGCCTCCTTCTCATCAAAGATTCTCCAAGAACAGAAGATGTTGTAGTGGGTAGTTGGGCTGCATTATGGCAAAACAGAAAGCTTACTGATAATTACAGTGTTTGGCAAGCCAAGAAAAAATTATACTCCCTTACCAAACTAGAAGAACACAAAAACCCCTAATAGCTCCTGATTAGTTCACTAGAAGTCAAAACCAAACAACCCTAATAATCTGATTTAAACTAAAAATATCTGGTTTAACCAGAGAAGATCATTAACTGTGATCAGTGCAACCAACTACAAGAGTTGTTCAGGAAAATTTAACATTAGAATGTGTCTGAATAGCAAGTAGTAGACTCATGTCTGATTTTATAGGTTAAAACACCGTGCACAATATGTTGACTAAACAAAGTTTGCAAGTATTCATAATTCATACTACATTGGGCAAACTCTTAATCTCTTCTTTGAAAGATGCATCTCTGTACATCTATGAAGGATTTCAGAACACAAATTTTAGTGTCCTCCTTTTCAGCCAGTCCCTGGGAATCCATCCATAACAGCCAGTCTTTTACGCAGTCTATTACAGTCTAACTCCCTCAAATTTTAAATTTTCAAATGCATTTAAATCCTTTCTGGCCAGACTTCACATACTCATGGTTATGAGTTCTTTCCTCATAAACAAACTCCTTCAAACTCAGTCTGTTTTCTGATGCATTGCTCCAATTTTGCTTAGATATTTTGCTGTCCTCCTGGACTTTCTTTTTCTCAAGACATGAATGAAATCAGGCAAGCTCTCTGCAGCTCTCCTGAAGGCTGTAGTACTTCTACCATCAGACATTTCTAATCAAAAGGAAACAAGTTTAAAACTGCCTCCCTTACTCACCGAGTGTTAATTCTCTGCAAGTATCCAACATCATATATGACCATCTAGCAAACGTTTTTACCCGTATTTTGTATTTTCAAAGATTTTCTTCCACTTTACTGCTTTGCTGACAGCTGAAGGAACTACCATGTATAAAAACTAAAAGAAAAAATGTGCTGTTCCATTTGTTTGTGATACCATGAACTGACACGAGAATGCAGAGCCTTGAAATGCTCTCGACAGGTAAATGAAGGAGGAAATTTTCAATCGCACTGGACAGAGCACAGCTTGACCCAGACATAACAGCGGTTGGTCTCAGGTGACATGAATGGGTTAAGTTTATAAAGCACTTCATTTTCCACCCACAGCTATGGTACCCTGGGTAATTACTGCAGCTTAAGCAAGACCACACCTTAGATAAACCTGTAATGCTGGCATTTTCTGCAAACATTTTCTTCACTGCAAGCCATGGCTTGCCTCTCACATATATTTGCTCTCTGGTTTTACCGTAGCTAGTTTGTACTGAGTTGAACCAACAAATCAGAATTTGTTGATTTAGTTCCATACTTCTTCAGTGTTTGCGTGACACAGCCATACCAGTTATGCAGTAACTGCGGCTCAGGAGACCTGACAACTTGTTTTTTGCACTACCTGAAAAAGACTGGGGATGAAGGAAGATGAAGAAACAGCTTCACAGAGGATGGAACGCTCACTTTTTCTTAAAGGTGAAGGAGGCTAATTTGATTCACTAGAGTTAAGACAGCACATTAAGTTGTGGTGATAAATGAACATAATCCTGGCTCCTCCAGTAAACGTTTTCAGCATACTTCAGAACTGCTGGTGTTAACTTGTCATTAAGCTCCACTGAAAGAAAACACTTTTGGGTACAGGCTGCAAAGGGTTCTGCAAACAGCAGTGACTACAGAGAACCTCAGTGCGCAGTTTGCCTCCAGCTGTTTGCCTGGTCTGCCAGCCCTGCAGAACCAGCAGTGCAGGCAGGAACTTCTACTCAGGGCAGTTTTCAAATGAGCAGAGGTCTGCTGGCCTGTCCTCGCCCACCCATCTCGGCCTGGAGCAAATGCGTTCAGGATGATGCACAGAATCACCGTGTAGTTTCTGTCAGAGGGAAGACCGCTTGTGGATGAAAAGCTCTTTTCTTGCAGGGCTAGACCTGGGAAAGGATCTGCCACAGCATCAAGCTTTCTACAGGTTGATGATAGATGCACTACACAATATTAATTGCAGAAACGATCACTGATCTGATAAGTAACTTTCTGAGTACATTCCAGAAAAGGAGAACAAGGTAATCCTTACACTACCTGACATTTGCCCTTCAAAATGAGGCTTTATGAGAGCTAGAAAAGTATTTTAACAACTAAAGAAAGAAGATTAAGGATAAGATAAAGCATCTAATATTGGTTAAATATTTCACTCTGATAGCAATTACTTCAATCAGAGCAAAATTCAGCTAATGGTGACCAAATCTGGGCATTCCTGCTTACGCATGGATAACTACAAGACCAAATAATTTTTCTAGGATAATAGCCCTATCATTTATTTTTAATAAAGCTCACATCAAAAGGAGTAACTCATCATAGAATCATAAAATTGATCATCCAAGATCATCCAAGTCCAACCACAACCAAACCATACTAACTTCGGTCACAAGGACCTAAAAGCCAACCAAAGTCCATTTTCCACTATTTTGATCTTTCACGAAAATTTAACATTGAAGCAATCAGTCAAATCTCAGCGAGCTCAAAGGCAGAACGTGGATCATGTGTTTGGGGAAAGAGTCTGAGCTCCTGAAGACTTTATATATGTGTTGCACAAAATACAGACTTTCCAGTGCCATTGGTACTCAATGGCTTGCAGTGGATTTCAAGATGTGCAGTGTTTGGCATACCACAGTAAGTGCAAAAAGCATAACAAGAATAAACAACAGCCCTAACAGCAGGAATCAACTAGCTAAGACTGAATCAGTACATTAGATACCATTGTGCAAACAAGACGATGCATCAGTGTTAAGCTGCAGGTATACGTGACACAGAGAAATCAGAGAGACACGTCTTAGCTGTCCTCTCTCCCCTCTGCTCACTCGTGCCCCTGGAACAGCTACTAGCACATCAAGTTGCTAAGCAAAAAAAAAAAAATCACAACCAAACAAACTTCAGAAACAGTGGAGGTGGAAGAGACAGGCTCCTTGTGAACAGCACATTTTCTACAAGCATTAAACTTTCTATTTCTGACAATCCTTATTTCACTGGTTTAGTAACATGTATTGATTCAGTGGAATATCACTCAAGGACAAGAAAATGGGAACATCTCTGTCAGGAATGGATGATTCCTCTCTTTCATGGAGACCACACAGGTTCTGCTTTCAGGCCTGGCAGACTGTGGAACGCTAAGATTTAAAGCTATGATATTTTCATCTCTAGAATAGCTATTCTAAGCTGCTTATGAACAGTTTAAACTGAGACTTCCTCACTCGGGCTGCAGCAAGCAACATTCATCACTCTGCAGGTGAAAGAATTTGAAAAGCGCTTTTTTTTTTTTTAAAGCTTTTGAACCTTCTAAAAATGTTATTTTTCCACACGTATTGAGCAATAAAGGCTGTTAACATTACAAAAGGTTTTTCAACCCAGACTGAAAATTAAGATCAAAAAGCCTGCGAGTGGCTCCCAACTAATAGAACGCTACTAGAGTCATACTGTTATTTATTTTTAGGTGCACAGGTCTGCACATTCTCGGCTGCAGATTCAACAATGTAAAAAAAAAAAAAAAAACAAACCACTGACTTGAATTCTTTCCAGTTTTGCATAGTGTATTAAAGTAACCTGGTTACTTTACTTATGAGCTACCTATTAAATTAGCCTTCAGCTGGATAAATAGTCTTCTGAAATGGTGGTAATTCTGAATCCCAGCAATTTAATGCAGTATGCCACATGCACACTGTGTTCTTCAGGGAAAGAATTTGCATTTACACAGGCTACAATGGTGAAAAAACAGAAGCAGATAACCCAGCAACTCTGTGCTGACTATATATCTTAGCAAGATCACTAGAGTGTGTTGAATAGTGCCCTATTATAGAATTGAAATGACTATGACTGTTCTATAATTAAGTTACGAGTATCTTGAACTCGTCAAGAAGCTTGAGATTTACCTTTTGAGATGACAAAACTGAGATTTCTAGAGTATTCTGAAAACCTTATATTTCCATCTCTGTCTTGCATCAGTAATGATTGGACTGGACAACCTGAACAAAGGTTCTTGATGATATTTGTACGTACTATTCTTTCCCTCCCCCCAGTTAGCAAATCAGAGCAAAATCTGAAGCCCAAACAAGTGACTGGCCAGCTCAAAAACAAGTAAGCAACTTCCAGTCATTCAAAGGTCCTCACAACTCGGATCCAGAGTGGGTTCCCAAAGCTTCTTGCTGAAGAATTGAGATGAGTAATTGAAGTGGTCAAAATAATTTCTACTTAATTTATATAATTCTTTATGGAAAATAAAAGTTGTACTGAAAGATAGCTGCCCAACAAATCCCAGTATTTTGCAGGGAAGGGAGACAAGGAAAACCAGCATATTTAAGATTGCTCATCCTTCGACTTTTAGCTGAAGGCATCTCTTGGAAGCCTCCGAAACACACACCACATACACAGAGCCCTACATGCCCCAGTAAGGAACTGTGGGCATACTGTGATGTCTAAAAGTGCTTGGCCTCCCCAGTCCTTTAATCCTCAGACAGCGATTCTCTGAGTAAAACTGAACGGCCACAGTACAGAACATCAGCATTTTTTCAATAGCATACAACATACCAGGCTCTAGTCACATTCACAATGTGGTCTGAGGGTATTAACTTCATCAGTCTGCTCCTGCTGATGCCTTTGCATTCTCTAAGGCTGGAGATGCAGTCATTGTTGATGAATCAAGGAGCTTGCTTTGAATTTTCACATGCTAAAAGGAGGAAAATCAATCTCAAATTCAATGCTTTCTCCCTCATCTCCTTCCAAATGGAAAAAACTGCTCCCGAAGGTCACGACAGCACTACCCTCCGAATCTTACAAGAAAGACATTAGAGCAGAACATGATCCTGCACTCCGTCATTACTGGGGGATATTGGAAAGAGGACAAAGGAACGTGCACACATAAGTGGAGAGTGGGCTCTTTTCTTGTATTGGCCACATTCAACTTGTTTGTTCAAGAAAAAAAAAAAAAAGAGTGGAACAAGACATGCATGCCTGATGCTGTTAGTGCTTAATACGCTGGAAAAATTGTTTAGGAACAGTTCATCCTTAAAATTATGCTGCAAAACCAATCATTGAGATCTTAGCTTAGTTGTTGCATACATGTTGCTTGTAGTCCATTATATTTGAACGTGCTTATTTTTCTTGTGGTTTTAGCTTGACTTTTGTTCTTTTGATCTAGAAGAGTCACTTAAGTTTTCATCCCTTTAATTGTGCTGCTGGACCACTATTCTTGCAGTTTGGGCTAGTGACACTGTATATCTATTATTACTATTATCTTGAGATGATTAAATGTTTGGGTGCCCTTCCCATGAGGAACAGAACTACTCCACCGAGGTCTTCTCATGGCTCAAGCCTGCTTCCCACTAAGTATGTTTTGCACTTAACATCTCAATTCTCAAACTGCATTGGACTGAAAAGAAAGCAGAAACATTAGAAAGCAGTTTGCCCAGCACACCACCCTCTGCTTGACCTGACACAGTTACTATATTAATATATTTTATATCATTAGCTGGGAGAGCAGAGAAAATCTACAGTCTAAACAATATTCTGTCTTTCAGTTGAATGGTTGCACTGGGGAATGTCACAGTTTCCCTATACTTATGCTCTTCTCCACACATATGTATATGTGGAAAAAGTACACATTTATGAAGCATGTCTGAGAATTTTAATATACTTCACACAAGATATTTAAATAAAGGAGACCATCACCAGCACATTTTCTTAAAAGTCCAATTTTAAACATAGTTCAAAATCTTCTACTTCAAAGTTCCTACTTTATTTACTCTGATGACTCCAAAATAGAAGCAGTACATGAAAATCCAAAAATACTCGATGTTGACGTTCTGCATACCAAAGAACACTAGCCTGGAGTGAAACTGGGCCATGAGCTCCAGCTTAGTACAGGCAGCTGTATTCCAATGCCATCCCACCATTATCATCGTATATTTCTCACTCTGAGGGTAACAAAACTTCCTATTTCCAGACTAAATTTATTCATGGCCAGTGCTCCAAAAAGAAATGAAATAAACTATTGTGCTGTGACTTATGCCTTTTGTATTACTTAGATTATAGAAACAATGAAAGATGTCATAAATGTCATCTGGATTTATTTTGGTCTGCTGCTGAACTACATTCAATGGTTGATTCGTCTAATTTAAGTTTGAAGCGCCTGTTAATTCATGTCTAGATTGCAGCTGAGCAGGAGCCAAAGTTCATTCTTCAGTTTTTCTGCAAAATTTCAATCAAGCAAAACACTTAGCATATTTCTATTATTTTCATTTTGCAAGCAACTTAGTACCAGTGCTGAGAAATCTATGTCAGCACATGCAAGCTCGTGTAAAAAGCCAGGAAACTCAGAGAAGTTCTAGGCTGACAATTGGCAACCCCCATCTGTGCATAAGACAGATTCAGTTCAAGATACTTCCTACTAATTCACAAACCTGAGTCACAGCTGGTACAGGCTTTATAGCTGCTCTGAACCAATCTGCAGTCACATCAGCACCATGTACTATCTTCTGAGCTCCCTCCAGCAGCCTGGTGCTTCTTGGTGGCTAAGAGCACTGGCAAGTTGGACAGATTTGTGTGAAATGACAGCAGCACTTTCAAAGCCATCAGCTATAACAGTGCTCAACACAACACCTGGACTGAGTGACTGGCACACGTATCAGCTTAAGTACCTAAAAACCCCAGAAAAATGTGTGTTATCTCAGTCATGTCTCAGTACCTTGCAATACACATGCTAGATCTGCAAATAAAAAGGCAATTCTTTTCTACATAGTCTGCATAAGCAGACATGCCTAAGTATATACAAGAACTGAGAGGAAAAAAACAGTAAAAGCTCAGGAAAGTTAGGCTACAAATAGGAAAACATATTGGGTTTCTTCGATTGGAAGAAGGAAAAAAGGCAGAAAACCGGGACTTTTAAAGACTAGTAAGATAAAACAGCTGAAGTTGCACAGTTTTCATACTTCATGCTCTCTTTTACCATGATGCTTATGAAAGGAAGATTGTCAGCAGCACTCAGTCATCCATCTGTTCCCACCAATGCCAGAGTTAAAACCTCCCAGAGCAGCTATGCAATCAGTCAGCAAATTCAGAAGTCATTCAGATGATACAGAGCATAGAGAGTTCAGTTTGGTCAGGCACAGTAGTGATACTATACTGTGAACAACAAATTCCCAGCTGCATGGGCTCTGGTCATCAAGTCAAGTGAATTTAGGGAGCCTAAAGATTGGTGTATTTTCTAAGAAACAGTTCCTCTGCATTGCCACATGCTGAACTTGTACCAGGTCATCTACATAACTGCTTCAAAGATAACCCTCATCCCCAGAGAAGTCTATTCTTTGTCATACATAAATTAAACATCAGGATTTCCTTTCAGTCCATCTTTATGGAACAGACATACGTGAGGACTGTGTGAATGCTATGGTTCCCCCACATTGCATCTGCCCTGTTTAACTGAGGCATATAGAGCAGAATTCAGACAAAAGAGAATGAACACTGAAAACACAGAAAGGAAGATAGCAGCTGGTCAGGTACCCTACCTCTCCTTGCCCCTCATATTCCTCAGGCAAGGTGAGAGCCATCACTGTAGGAGAAAAGCATTTTTTCCCCACTAGGACTCTTACCTTTACTTGGGAGCTGATTATTTTATTCTGCCTTTGTATCTGGGCTCAGAATTGTGCCCCAAGCCAACACAGGGAAGCTGCAAATAGAATGTTTTTTCTACTCTTACAGGTACAGAGCTCTTGTCATTTGTTACCCTCTAAATTATCTACAATTATTTTGTTTAGCAGGCTAATATGGAAACTCTGTTTAATATGACAGAAAGAGCAATTTAACTGAGTTGTGCTTTGTATCGCGCGTTAGCAATCAGCACATTAATAAGTCTAGAAGATTGATATCAGTTTGAAAGGCAAAACCTACACAAAACAATTAATTAAGCAAGTTAAAACAAATGAACTGCTCGGGATAGAACTGGATCCATGAGACGAGATGGTAAAAGCCCAGAAGGAAATACTCTAATTGAAAACTGGCAGTAGAAGGCACACAGTACAGTTAAACATTATCTTATCAGAAAATTAGCAAAATGTAATTTTTTTTATTGGATTTTTACAGATGTTATTTTTAACCACATCAAAAAACCCCACCTCATGGCTATTGGCACAAATTGTCGTAATTGCTATAATTTGAAGTCTGAGCAGTGGAGTGACTGCTCAGATAACTATCTCGTCCTCCTTATGCTGTATTAGGAAAGCAGCCAGGAGACATATCGTCTCATGGCTTTTTGTACTAGGTTTGGACTTCATTTGTGCCTTATTATTTAATCTTATTCTTGAGAATACTGAAGAATAAATTCTTTTCCCCTACCTGAAACACTGGAGAAAAATCAGGAGATTAACAGTAAGCAACGTAAAGTCAACTTTAATTAACATACCAATTACCTCCCATTTGCAAGCAAATTGTTTTTATTTCCTTCCATATCTTCCCTGGGGAAGTTGTTCTGTTGTTGCTGTTTTGTTGTGTGTTTGTTGTTTTTTTTTTTTTGTTTGTTTGTTTTTAAATACTTGGTCATTGAGTCAAGGAAGAAGCAGCAAGATCTGTGCTCCCAAATTGAGAGAAAACCAAAAGAGAAATAGTTACCATTGTAGCCTGCATTTCCGGAACCCCATGCAGTGGGGTTGGCAACACTTTCCAGCCTTGCAGATTGGTGTGAAAGTGTTTCACAAGTCACAAATTTCAAGTAGTGTGAAATTAGATACCTATTTTGATTGATCTTTCCAATGTTCCCAAATCTCCAAAACAAAACACACTGAAGACTGTTTTCTTCTGTAAAAAGACTGTGTGAGAACATTGAAGTGAAGCTAAGTAACCTGGGGGGGGGCACACAAATAGAAAAACTGTTTTTACACAACATAAACTGCACAGCATTTTGATAACTTGCAGCCAAAACACACTTTGGGCTGTCGTCCCACCAGCTCCCAAGAAAACTAAACAAGGGTAGAAGTTATCAGAACTTGGATGAAGGACTTTCCAAGGAAAATCTTAAGATACTTAAGAAACATTGCCAGTAAATCAGTATCAGTAAGTGACCTTCATCTTGTGAGTCAGGAGCAGCGCAGTCTCTCCCCTGCAGAATCAGGATGATGACAGAGCTGCTGTTTTTAGTGGACAAATAGCAAAGCACAGGTACACAGATCCTACAAAGTGGTGGTCTCTAGAAGAACTAACAATTTCTAGAGAAATTGATCTAACAGATCTCGCCCTGAGGACAAGAAATAGGCATCACTGTGAGCAACACCTTGTTATTTTTACAAGGTAACGTGCAGGAAGAGGAGCTGTTAATTGGGGGCGATGAAGAAAAAGATTGCAACGAAAACAGCTCCAGGTCAATGTTGTCATCTGCTGTCAGGTTCACCCCAAGTCATTGCCTTGACCTGTAATTTCAGCTGTATACATCATTCTGGTTTTCCCTTCTGTCCTACAATTTTGATCAGCAAATCCTTCACCATTCTTTGCTTTTGAGTGACCTGCTTTTATGCTTATACCACTGTTATACCACTATACCAGCAACACCACTGTTTTCCAAAACAGTGTGGTAGAGCAAGAATAAGTTCTCTTGTGTAAAGCCTGCTCTATTACTTAACTCCCTTGTTAGAGAAGTAGAGACAACCCCTTACAATAACTTATATTGTAAATTAGTAGCTGTACATTAGTTTATGATAAACTATTCAGACACAAGTAAAATAGACTGAAACAAGTGTGAAAGATATTTTTCTTCCTGGATGATCGATTTATGTTGGACATATGATATGCATAGTACCATTCTAGAAGAACATGTTTCATAAACAAGCACAAAAGCACTCAAAGGTACTTTCAGCAGTTATGAAAGTCCTCTGCACCTCTTGGCCACTCCTTTCGGTAGCTGGGATCAAACAGATACAAGATGGTAAATCAGAAGAAGTACACCAGTTGTGATTCACGTTGCACTGCTCTAACGTAACAAAGATACAGAAGATGAACCAAAACACAATTCATTGCCCATCAAGGCTACTCATAGGCAATTCTGTAACTCCACCATGCTGTACAAGCTATAGGGGTCATATGTTCAGCAGATCTGATATCCAAAAGGTCCTGTCAACATCCCACAGGTGTGCACGGGAGCGCAGCATATGAAAGGAAAGCAATTATGTGGGTGGGTACACATACAAAACTGTTTTCTAAATCCTGGATCAATTCATTCCACACACCTGCACTCATTTCACTTTGAGGAATTAGACAACAGGGAAGTGGAAAAAATCTCTTTTAAAAATACTCGAGCATGAACGCCGCACTTTGGCTGGCACTATCCTCAAAGCACTTCATCACTCCCAAGGACCTGCTCTGCAGAGCTCTCTTCAGCCAGCACTGGTGAGTCCAACCCAGGCCTCCTGGGGTCAATATCAGAGTTTCTGTTGATTCCAACAGCGTTGGAGGGTACTGTGCTTATGGGCAGGAGGGAGGAAGCTGCGAGCAGAAACAAGTGGAGAGCACTCTCTATGTGCCCCACACCCCTTCCAGTTTAATTGACAGGAGGGATTTTCTTGGGGATTTTAACTTGAAAAACAAGCAATAAGCTACAATCCCACCATTGTTCTGGTCACTTTACTCACATGTTACAGGCCTTTATTTTATTCTGTCTGTTTTTGTCCTCTCAGTTTACGCTCAGAGGTAGGGACCTGTGTATGCATCTCCTGCTTTTGGAGTGTTTCCACAATGCAAAGGAAAGGATATAGTAGAAGGAAGCTAAGTGTGACTAAGTGACATTATACCAGACCAGCAGATGGGAATAAAAGTTTTAGTGGGGTCTCTAGGGTCTCAGAGGGTACAAACTACAGAGTCAATTTGTGTGTAGAAGGAGGGGAGGGACAGAAGCCCTACCACTGTTTATATTGTATCACACTACATCTGTGAAATACATGCTTAGAGATAAATATCAAGCAAACACAGGTGATTGTGGCATTAAACCAGCTCACACCTGGTGGAACAGGAATGCAAAACACAATCTCCTCCTAAGTGCAGCGAAATTGCTGCAAAGAAATTGGATTAGCCTACTTTGCTCAGGAATACTTAAATTTTCTCCATACTTCTCCAATTTCTCATTAGTATTTTAAGGCCCGCTTTGCTCAGTCCAAGTGCCCTTTCTTGGTTTGCAAATAAAGGACTATAATCTGTAGTCCTTGCCCTGAATGACAGCATTTGGACCTTAAGCTGCAATACATCATTTCTAGGCTAAATTTGTCCCTGCTATCAGAAAGTGTAAGTCCAGTGATGTTTTGAATGAAACATTATAGTTACTGGCTATTATCGTTAAAGGTCAGTAAATAAATTTTATGATTGTTAAATACTGTTATATTAGTGTCCAGATATTAGGGTTTTTTGACCTCAGCACTTGGAATCCTGGAATACATAGGGTTTAATACGCAAATAAGAAATAGGAATTTGTATCTCACAAGCTTACAGGAGAGCTCAGAAGATGAAGTCTGAGTGAAACTTAAAAACTCATAAAGCAAAGCAGTATTCACAGCACATCAAAGGCATACGTGGGATCATGAGACACCATTTCTGCATGCATTTTCCTACTGCCCTCTCCCCTATGCTCTCCATCCATATACTCAGCTGCCCCCTAGTAGTTCCCAATGCTTTAGGTGCCCAAGGCAAACAGCAGATGTTTTCCCATTCACTCCCAATAAAGTCATATCCATCGCAGTTAAGAGCTCTGCTGAATTCTATCGTGTATTATAAAGCCCAAAGCTCAACCACGCCATCAGCTACCTGGTTTCCACAGATGCTGAGATGACAAAGCAAAGTTTTATTATTTACCTTATCCAGAAAATTCTTGAAGTGGGCATGATTTTTCACTGACTTAGAAAGTTTTCTAAAGGCTTTATTATAAAGATACTTATATAAATACACATGTATGTATCTACAGAGAAGTCCCTGCCACATTCCAAAACTTCATCCTCATGGAGTAAAGAAAAACAAGAGCAACCTACTTCACAAACCCTAAACAACTTGAGCCACCTGGGGGAATGGAGCCACAGCACTTTTTCCCTTTTGCACCTCCTTCAGGCTCTTTCTAGTTGCATCTGCTCCAGCTCAGAGTGCTCTACTATCCCCAGGATTAGCAGAAATCTCTGTGGATCACTCACACCTGCAATTCTGACTAACCCCATTCCACTTTGTGCAATCAGCCATACTCCAGTCAGGCCATCAGCTCCCAAACTGACAGGCAAACAGAGCCCCACCTGACAGGTCAGCCCAGACACCTGCACAGGGGCTGGAGCAGGCAGGAGTGTGGAAAAGGAGGGAGGAAGGGAAGAGGGGGAATTACACAATGAAAAATCTGGGTTGATGCTCAGAAGAGAAGTTTTATGTGCTACCCACGAGCACGCTACAAACACCTGACCACAAAACCTGCACTGCTACAGAACTCCCAGTGAAGCTGTTGCCTGTTGTTACAACTGGAAAGATTAATGCAGGAGAAGGGCAATACAGGAATGTAACAGCAAAGGGACCGGCATGGATGGAACGGTGTTACAAAGGAAAAGTGCTCACCCATCTCCAAAGATCTAGGCTCACAGGAAAGACTCCACGAGGGTGGGATCTCCTTCCCCAGCATCAGTCAGCCCTTCAATGAGGTCTAAGAGAGGTGCAGCCAGGCTCCACCCCTTCCTGTCACACAGCTGAATTGCCTTCACCTGTGCTCCCAGGGCTGACCGGTCTTTTCCCCAGGTGCTCAATCAGTGGTTCACCATGACTCAACAGTTATCATGCACCTGTTCAAGCAAGTCCCATTGGGAAGATAAAATTTAGAAAAAAAATACAGTTTGAGAACAAGAGGTCAAAGCTTTTAGTTGCTGCTTGCAGAATCTAAATTTAATTTACTACCAAATATCCATCACCAAAACGCAGGGAAAGATTGGTGAAACGGCACCATTTTTTCATAAATGAATCCTAGCTAAATTAAGCCTGTTAATTAATATAAGCCTATTGATGTCCAGAGGAGTGTCACAAAAACAATCCACGGGATTGAACACCTCCCCTGTGAGGACAGGCTGAGAGAGCTGAGGCTGTTCAGCCTGCAGAAGTGAAGGCTCCAAGGAGACCTGGGACAGTGGCATTTGAATATCTAAAGATGGGCCACGAAAAACGGAGACTGACTCTTTAGCAGGGTTTGTTGTGATAAGAGGAAATAGTTTGAAAATAAAAGAGGAGAGATTTAGACTGAATGTAAGAAAAAAAGGGGGGGGGGGGGGGGCCTTTTTTTTGTTTGTTTTTGTTTTGTTTCTTTTGTTTTTTAAAGGAGCTTAGTGATGTACTGGAACAGGTTGCCTAGAGGGGTGGTGGATGCCCATCCCAGGAAACATTCAAGGCTGGCTGGAGCTCTGAGCAACCTGATCTAGCTAGCTATAGGGGTCCCTGCTCATCGCAGGGGAGTTGGGCTAGATGACTTCCAAAGGTCTGGTTCCTTTTTGTTTCAAATATATGTATGAAATTAAAACAAACACTGTAATTCCCCTATGGTTTATATCTCTGCTAGATAGCTGCCTATAACTGAACATGGAGAGCATCCTAGAATCTCTAACTAAATATGATCAGTAAGATATATTTATGCTTCAGTGAATATTGTTAACAAAAGAGCACACAAAGCCACATATGGTGCATCATTACTGTTCTCTGTAGCTATATATGTACCTAACAAGAGTGCTCCTGTGAGGGCATTCACAACTCTTACACAAGTGTCACCATGCAGAGTCCATCATTAATGCATGTTGAAGAAATAACAGAATTGTATAATATATGTGGGCAAGGGGATGTCTTTGTCAGAAGCAACTACTGACCCCTACTAATTTCCTGTACTGAAGTTTCAGGTTAATTTGCTGTACTGGGGAAAGACCATGAGCATGCTCTCTTACAAGGGGTTCTGTACCTCACAACTAAGCAGCCTTACATTGCACCAGCCAAAGCATTTATCCTTGTATCAATACTAAGGTGGCCAGATCATCCAACATCTTTGCTAGAAGCACGTACATGTCATCAATAATTCAAGTTAATAACTCAAGTGATCAAAAATAATCAACATCATGGTTCCTATGTATGCAGTGCATCATATAACCTAAAGGAACACATGAAAGACTCTCTTCCCACCTCCAAGGACCACTGGGCTACCAGAGATGGCTGGTTGTGTTGGCTTCTGCCCCAGCACAGATCTGTTGCCACTCTCCTCTGCTTAGTGAATTTTGTTCCTATACTTAGTCACGAGTAGGAATCACACACTTTGAATGCAGCTAATTCACAGTTACATTTTAAATCTCTGTATACCTAATAGGATATTGACAGTTGCTGCTGAATCTTGAATATTACTTCACAGTTAAAATTAAAGTAAGAAACAATTAGCATCATCCCACTTTGTAACAGAGTATTTTATCAGTCAAGTAAAACGCAGAGCATAATTATATGGCTATATCCACAGATTACACACTGCAGCGAAAGTCAAATCATGTCACGTTAACCATCAAGTTATCCTGAGATTGTTCAGTGATAAGTGAGAAAGAATTTGGTCTCTGTGCAGTCTCTCTGCTGGGTGCACATTTCTCTGTTAGCCTCCTGACTTGCTTACCTGCCAAGGACTCCTTCAAGCTTATCAATCAAACTAGAGAACAGAAAGCCTAGCCTGACATCTGACTTCAGCTAACAGGAAGCAAGCGGTAGCCCTCTGCTGTCTAGTCCCTTTCTGCTTATCCCCTTATGTAGGAAATGAACCAGCACCTTGCAGAAAAATAACGAGTGGGGCTGATACACTAAGGTCAAACAGACCTGACAGATCCTTTATGGGGAATAAAAAAAAAAAAAACGAATAAATAAAAATACACCAACAAGAACCCCATATTTACTCTTACAGCAAGTCACCCCTATGGAGTCAACATCCTCTTACCAAGAATTAGCACAGAATAGAAGTCATTGGTTATCCTGGGTTTTCAGACTAGAGAAATAAGAATCAAACTTTGTAAAGGTTTTCATTAGAGGTACAGAGAAGATTAAATCAGATGTTTGCACTTTTGAAAGATCTCTACTGGGCTCAGTGCCTCCATTGGTAAATATTGACTTGTAATTGGAGAGCATAATGTTTTAATAGAAAAAAAAAGACCAAAAGCAACAGGTTTCCATGCTCTTCTGCCTTACGTCTACTAAGTCTATTCACACATTCGGAAAGCTGATATAAAAATACTGACGTGAAAAATATTGTTAGGTGAAATTAGGACTGAAAGGACAGGCCCAAGGCAATTCCAAGAACCATGGGTAAGACGCTTCACTCAAAACTTCTGCAGCTTTGTGTGCTCTCTGGAGACTCAGGAATTTTGCTCAGATTTTCATCCTGGATTTGTTCAACTGAAATTTTCTTCTGAATAAGCGAGTAGCTGTAATGCAGTGCCAGATTGCATTTGAGATCATTTAGTGCTGTTGAATTGTGAAAGTGTTACTGTCTCATTTTTTGGTTCCTCTTGCTTTTCCAAATCAGTAGAATACAAAACATGATAAGCAAGTCTTGTTTCACGGTTCTCCATGTTTCAAGTGATCAAGAGGTGATATGAACAAGGTGAACGTCACCTCAAGTCAAGGAAAGCCTGAGCTGTAACATAACTGAAATCAGAGAAGCTAACTCTCTTCTAAGCTCATATGAAGGAAACGATAAGAACTCCAATTTTGTCTTATCTTCACATCTAGTACAGCTGTTTGCCATCATCTCTCTGCATCTGAGAGAAATATATTTGATAGGAATCCTATGACCAAAATTAATAGCAATTTACAATGACAACCAGATATTTACAAAAAAAAAAAAAGAAAGAAAGAAAGAAAAAAGATTTCTTAATTACACCACATCTATGAAACAGGAGGTGCTCAAGCAATGACAGCAGAGATCTCTTTTCTCAGAAAGGATCAGATATAAGAAAGTACTGAAATATTAGCAGAGCCCACCTGTGTGCCAGTTTTAGACCGCAGTAATAAGCTGACTGTATTATTCATGCCTTAGCATAGAAGAGGGAAGAAGGAATGGTGAGAATGTAAAGAATAACTCCAACCACCTCTGGTAACTTCCTATTATAAAAATCCATTAGCATTCCACAAATAAAAACCTTTCAAACTAAACTGAAGGCATTGGTTGAGCCAGACCTTCTGAGATCCCTGGTTCCCTGGCTCCTCATCGAACACTTCAAAGGAATGCCTCTCTACCATTTAAAGGCTACCTTTGTAAAAAATCACCACACCTTAGGAATTCCCCTCTTTGAATACATTATTTAGACTTGTGATTCAGACATCTTATTTTTAGAGAAAATGTTTCCAAACTAATCACATGACATTGAGCAGAGAAGGAAGAGGAAGATGTGTTTTTGGAATAATGCTTTCCCCTACTCCATAAAGCACAAATTCACAAAAACCAGCTTCACTCCAGTCCAGAGAGAAACCTCATAAATACTCAGCAACTCGTTCCCGTCTAACAAGGTACTGGCCTGAGGAGAAAAAAAAACACAAGTAAACAGACCAGAACTGGCATCAGAACAAAGCTGAGCAATGCAAGGAAAGCAAGGAGAACAGTTGGGCTTTGAAAGGTTCTCAGAACACAGAATTCTGGGGACAGTCTTCCAGTAAAAAACAACAGAAGACAAAATCCACAGTGACTGACGTATGGAATGAGATGGGTTTACAAGTGGGATTAGTGACAAAATATTGCTAGAGACAGCAACAAACTGGGTGATCTGGTGCAGTGCTACAGTGATACACGAGGGTGCAAAGCAAACAAATGCCACTTTTAGTCTGTGTAAATGGAACTCACATAAGGGTCTGTAGGAAACAAATCCCACATCACCCCTCACCTGATAAATGACACGGTTTAGATCAAAATTTGGAGAGTAGAAGGCATATCAGTTTTCCGATTTAAGTTTTCCTTATTTTGCGTCCATTTAGGTTAGTTCTCCTGAAACACTTAAGGAAAAGCAAGAGAACCAATACATTACTACTACTTCCTTTTGTCTGTTTAAGCAGAAGGACTATAAGGCTTTTGTAACTCAAGTTTTCTAATGAGTTTTAAGATTCAGTTATATAAAAAAGCAGGGAAGAATAGCATTGGCTTTTACTTCTCTTATTGCGGTTTTACAGAACAAATAGATTGAAGAAAGGAAGATGAAGGTATCACAAGGAGGTTCTTTATTCCTACTGCTCTGTACAAGTGTCTTACACTCCAGAGTTACAATATCAGCGTTCTGCAGTCATTTCAACTGCTACAAGTACTGAAGCACAGAGCAAGCCACATCTCTGAGGCACCCAGATGCCACAATAATCTACAATGCACCTGACAGAGTTAGAAAGCTACCAAAGCAGCCACAATTAATAAATAGGAATTCAGAGATTCTGAAGGAATGGACTTTAGTGTAGCCTTCTACTTAGTGTAGGACTCAAAATTAGTACAACTCCTTCTGTAAATTCTTGTCCTTAGCTGTACAGCACTAAGAGGGGGGGGGGAATACAAATACAGAATATTTCCAGCCCAGGGTCAGAGGCAGCAGCACAGCAACTCTTAGCCAAGGCCATCTGCCAAACAGTGTTCAGAAAGTCACTGCCAGTTCAGTGACGTCCTCAGCCACTCTAATAAAGTTTTGCTGTTATCTAGCAACTTCCACTCAAGTTATTTTCCTGCAGATTGCAATATTTTGGATTTTTAATTGTTGGTGGTGGTTTTTCCTTTTTCTTTTTTTCTTTTTTTTTTTTTTTTTTTTTTTGTTTTTAAACAAAAATAAGGAACTTTTCAAATAAAGTGTTGCCTGTGTTTTAAGCAGGGATAGTGGTGGGCAGGAAAGCTAATCACAGACACATCAGAAGCCAGCAATAGAGACTTGGAATTTACTCCTGACAGCCACCACCATTAAATCTATTGGACCACACTTTTTCTTGTTAAAAGACAAAATGCATATACAAGCTTATATTATACATCAAAGTGACTGTAAGTGGGTCAGCAGTGGTTGGAACATACTGAGGAGCTTAAATGTTAATGAATGAATAGGTTCAACACATAATATATTGGCATTATTCAGCATGTGCTCATATGGACCAAACAGTGAGGATATTTGATCCCATATGTGAAAGGATTTAGAAGTCTCACTCCAAACTCCTACTCTGTTACTATAATAAAAAATGCCATACAATGAAATCTAAATTAACTTCTCACTGGCCATCCTCTCAGGTGTTTTAGGAGACAATTGAGTGATATGATACCTGATGGCCTTGGGGTTGCTGATAAAAGTAACTCAATGAAATAAGCAGAATTTGCAGTACATTAGGTATGAAATTTTGCAAGCAGGTAATCAATCTCTGCAGGGAGACAAAGAGAAATCTGCTGCTCTCCAAATGCTGCATTTTCACATTCAGAGAAAAAAGGAGCTCCATCCAGCTCAAGTCAGCTATTCAGATCTTTGCTTTTTCTTGAAATCCTTGGATTCATAAAAGGGAGAAAGAGAAGTAGTCTCCCGATCCAGTCTGTTCCTGGCTAGAGGTACAAGAGAGGCAGTTTTCTGCTCAACACAAACACAGGCTCTCATGATTTTGGTTAAGATTTTGGATTACAGTTCTCCGCAGTCCAAACTGAAGACAACCTCTGCCATATACCACAGCTTTGCAACACTCATCTCTTATGATACGTGAATAGCTTCACTTATTGAAAATGCTTTTTGTCAATCCACAGTGCATTCATTGCCATGACTGCAGAACCATACTCTCATCCAGCCCTTGCACCTAGTGCCTCCATTTGTCAGTCCTGACATCTGCCCCGTTCATTTGTCACCTTGTGCTTCTTTGGCACAAAAAAATTCCAAGAAGGACCAAGAGGAACTACTTGCACCACGGCAAAGCCTTGAGATTAGGCTAACTCCACCACACCGATTCAGAGCATAAAGGTATGCGCAGCACCTCCGTATGCCATCTCACCAGATAAAAGGAAAAGGCTTCCATCTACAGTTCATTAAACATATTTTCACCTTTGTATCTTCTGTCCTAGAAATAAGTAGCGGCTTGAATTAGCTTTATTTTTAAAAGATAACATTTTTGTGATCAAGAACGGATAAAGCCTCTAAATGAAGATTGCATTGGACAATGATTTTTAAACATTTGCCTCTGAATCACAGTGTAAAACAGATCCCACCCCACACATGCGGAACAGAAAGGGGGGAGGGGGAAAGAAAAAGACATTTTTTATCCCAGGGCAAACTACAGAGTGCTAAGAGTATTTCAGTAAAAAACACATTGATTGTGTTGCTGCTATTTGAGTTCAGTTTCGCTCTAACTTTCAATCACATCACCTTCACTCTTCCAAAATATATTCAAAGGCCTAAAAGAGAGAGGCATATATTTATTTATTTATTAAAAGGGCATTTTTCCCAGACTTTAACTAAATCTCGTCCGCTCTTGTCACTCTAGGCAGACAATTGAAAGCAATATTAGAGGAGGTAATTGCACAGATCAGTCAACAGTTTTTGTCCCTTTGCCACTGAGTCTTACAGTAAAATGGGCACAAGAAAACATTGTACTGGATTATATTGTACTGGATTAAAAGCAGATCTTTTTCTCCCTTTGGTTGCTACTTACCAGCTGCTGTGTTTAACAGCAGGGACAGAAGTTCTAAAGGTATCTGCAGGGGAAATCTAGCCCGAAACAGTCTTCCCCCACCAAAACCCCCTACTTCTCCAGGCTTGAAACAGATTACTCATTGTTTTTAAAGTGAAACTTAATCAAAAAGTATCCTATCTTGTCATCTGCCATTAAGTCATTAATCATGTGTGCAGGGCACTTTACTAGCTATGATTTTTTAGGATACTGAGTTTACAAGAACATCAGCACTGTAACTTTTCAGATCGACAAACATTTTTCTCAATCCTTTGATCTTATTTGGAACAACTCATGAAAAGGCTCAGAGTAGCTGCTTAAATAAACACAGTACAAGGAACAGACAAGTTTTATTAACTTCAGATTGTAAACTGCCAGCAGCAACCCACATGCTGATAAAAACAGGTACTGCGCTGTCAAAGAAAAACTGTACCTGTTATGAGTATGTCAGAACAGCTGTAAGAAAGCTCCAAGTTACCTTGTAAAGTGACAGAATTGCAGATGCAAAAGTACAGTGACACTGAACACAAGTCAAAGGGCACTGAACAGAAACACAATAGAATTAGAGTCAAAAATAGAAGTTGTTTGGTGTCAGAAAATACACGTTCAATGCCATCATCAGGAGGGGAGTCATCACTCAGGTTTTCACAGCACAGGCTGCACATGGATTCTGTTTCCACAATAGTATGCTTTATCTCTATGTTCTGACCTCATTTGAAAGCACTGAAAAGCACAGCATCAAAACTGGTGCTGGAATTTTTAAGCCAAGTCCTATCAATTTAATCATGCAGTCGTTTAATAGGACCGTTACAGACAGCAGAACAAGATCTGCTCCACTCTTGCTTTCACATCACATTAATGCTTGTCACGAGAAAAGATTCATAAAATAAAGATTACATCTTTATTCTTAAATATCTTTTCTACCTGAAATTTGCATTGGAGATCACCTCTCTGGAGATTTCAAGTATATAAAACTCTAATCGAGGAACACAGTACAAGTTGCTGCTCGCCTCAGAAACTATGGTTTTAACTTCCCATATAGAAAAATGCTCATTCTGAAACAACTTATCTGCCATTGCTAGTTTACTCTGTTGATCTACTATTTAAGAAAGATTTCAGCTGAAAATTAGAAAACAGGCTAGTGAAATATTTCATTTAAATAACAAAAAATTGCAGTTCTTATTTTCATTCTTTTCACAAAAATTCACCCCATTGACTTTTTCAGAGGAAATGGAAATAATACAGTATTGCCTTGGAAACATATTGTTTAAAACTTCCTGGTTTTGAGATGCATTTTTAAATAGCAAACAAAAAGTTGCAGAAGATGTTGATTAAATGCCTATGAAAATTTTTACATGACCTTTTAGTAAATAAACCCCCACCTGCACTGCATTAAGGCAGACCTTAAACCAAATATATGAAGTGCTCATTACCTTTGCAGAAATTTGCATCCAACTTCCTGATCCACACATAGCAATCAGGTACTCAACTCATGGATTGAACCAAAAACTCAGTCCCAAAAAGCTATAAAATTCTGAGATGAATTACAACAGAATTTGTGCCACGAACTGCCATAAAGACAGTCCTGCTGATGTGGGAAGAAGTGCGCATTCCACCAAAGAAGGCAGACAGCCCCCAACAAGCAGCTGGGGGAAACCCAGGGAGAATCCCTTCTATTTTTCTGCCCACACTCATTTGTTCCTCTGTACCACAGTTTGCTGCCTCGTTTGCAGCATAGTGGGTAGAAATTTAAGCTGGCTTCCCCATCAAAACACACATCATTTGCCTGTGAGCTGAGTGTTTCCCTAGCCCTTCCCAAAGCAATGGCCCACTGGGGCCTCTTCGGGAAAGGGCTGGAATTCCAGAGCGTTCACCTTTGTTTCAAGTGGAAACACAAGATTAACTCTCTCTTACTGCTAATGTAAATTAAGGGCAACGGTTACACTTGCCACTTTCAGGAAGGTTTAACATACCTGCGAACACCACCTCTTAGAGACACACCAATTTTAAAGGAGCAGTTGCCTTTGCCTAACAGCCCTCTTTGCAAGGTTAACAAAGTTGAGATCTGTGAAGATGCAACACTGCATTCACAAAACAACTTGCAAAGGACCTGCTCACCTGGCTTTCAGGTTAGGGGGCTCCCAGCAAAATTCAAGTCTGGAGCACAGGCATTATGTAAGAAACCACCACCCTGTTCATGGGTTGCAGGTAGATATTCTGGCTAGTAATTGTTGCCATGCCAGGACACCCTGCAGACGCTTACATGACTCATAAGCAGTCTTGCAATGAACTTGCAGTTAAGATTTGATATCTCAAGGGAAGACATTGAACGCTGAGTCTGAAGTTTGTTCTCCTGTAACATCTGACCAGAGTTAGTACCACACAGAGAAGGACAGTGTTCAGTTGCTGGACAAGTATGTCTTTCTTCAGATAGCAGGTTACTGCCTCCAAATTGGGTAAACTAGCTCTGCTACACCAATCTGAGAAGCAAAGCCAAGAACAGGATTCCCAGGAGTCTGGGGATGCAAAAAGGTAGGTTACAGTTGCAGGGTCAATTTGCATACCAAGTTACCACAACTGCACACCATGAAGGCAAACAGTCTGTCAGCTGTGGATTTGCATATGTAATTAGTGGGGTTAAATAAAAATCACATGCAAGTTTCACCCCATCAGTGCTTGTGCATGTGTACTTACACAGAGTGCAGAAAATCAGATCTTGAAAGTGCCCTGGTACAATAACATGTAAACTAAGAGCTCCATGATACTGAGAGAACCTGGGCAAAGGGCCAGAAACTCCTGAGTTGTAGTCTCATGTGTGCAACTAAATCACTGTGGTTTTAGGTGAGTAATTAAGCTTTCCACTGTCTCTGCTTTCCTCCTATATTAATATTCTCCCCTTTATGTAAAGGGGAAGGAAAACATTTCTAGGAACTAATAGCTTACTATCTGACCTTTGCATTTTAAAGCATTTTTGAACATAACTCAATTCCAGATTTAATTTTTTTGTCAGCCCACAAATACATATTGACAATTGGAGAGGATAAGACAGATTTCTGAAACCATTAGCGTAAGTAATAAATGTAACCAACTGAAATCACTGATTTCAGTGACTTTAGGGTCATGCTTCTTATTTTTAAAAAGTCAGTGCCTCAGGGTACAGTTCTCCCATATTTTGATGTCAGAGGTTTGTTAGGATCGTTTGACATGTAGGAGAAACCAAGAAAACAGTTGTAATCTACTAGATATTCAGTGAGATTAATTATTTTATCATTTTACATCATTTCTCCTAAAACATGAACAGGAGTCAATAAAGGTATTTATAACTTATTCCCTACCCTCCCAAATGGCCTTACAAAATAAGTTACAATGCAACCACAAACAAAAGTCCAGATTCAGAAGATAGAGTCTCCTTTGAGATACCATGTGCTTTCTTTGGTCCTTACAAAACTAAGTCCCATAAACTTAACCTCTCAGCACCTGCCAGTTAAGAACAATTAGTGGGAAGAAAAAAAAACAGAAAAACAAGCCTTCTACATCCAGTGAACAGCTCAATATGTATCCTGTTCTACAGTGACTCATACACAACCATTAGTAAGTAATTTACAGCTCTTAATAAGATTCTGAACAGTTTTGTGGGTTTCTCGGTGTTTGGTTTTGGTGGGTTTTTGTTTGTTTGTTTTTGACCTGCGATGTATTACGTTTCACAAGATGCACAGAAGTGTCCAACTTCTTCAAGTTAAGTCCCACCTGCAGGACTGGATCAGATGGCCACACCTA
Organism: Centrocercus urophasianus; assembly: GCF_019232065.1. NCBI lineage: Eukaryota > Metazoa > Chordata > Aves > Galliformes > Phasianidae > Centrocercus > Centrocercus urophasianus. Next base: position 7,120,178 of record NW_024884744.1, on the reverse strand, counting down.
AAAAGCCTCAGAGGAAGAAGTCACGCAAGCTGGTCTTCTCATATTAGTGCATTTTAAAGCTCAGTGCCTCATTGCTATCTTCCCTTTTCACCTGTGAACTGACACGGAACCTCTGTTCTTCCGTCTGCCCCAAACAAAAAACTCCTCTATCGACAAAGTGAGAAAACGCAGTGTGAATTACCACCATAAACAACAAGAATATGTTTTTAAGATGACTGCATCCACTACTACCATACAGCATAAGCGTTTCCAGCAAATACCTGTAAGAAAGTCAGCCCTTTCTATTGCCTGCAATTAGCTTATCTCCAATTATATGAACAGGTACATGATGACAGTCTTCAGTAATAGAGGTATTACGGGGAAAATAAGGGTTGCTTCACTCTAAGCGTAGGTCTTAGTGGAAAACAGATTAAAATTTATGTGGATATACAAAATAATAGATAGGCTAATTCCATTGTCTGCCTCTCCTAAATTGTTTTATTGGATGGAACATATTAATTATAATGAAAGAGAACCCCTGGCTGTTGGCTTCTAATGAAAATTCCTCTGTAAGATCACGGCAGGATTTCCCACCATTTTCTCTTTCTGATGAAATTAACTCCCTATGGTTGGCCACCCGGCTCAGCTCATTTCAGCCAATCAGCTTGGGAGCTGCCATTTACCTCACAGAGGGAGAAAAAGGTATCTGCTGTCATAGCAACGAGTGGCTTTGCTCTGATCATGTTTGGATCCGTTAGCATAATGAAAGACACCGGCTTGCTTTTTAGATGATTAATCTTTTCCCCTGTGAACCTACTTGAATACATTAGCAAAACAAGTATGAAAAATTTGTTTATCCCAAGACAATCATTAGAAAATTACCTGCAAGAGTAATTCTCATTAGGGCAGAGTTGGTGAATAGCAGACCATATGGTGAATGAAAGCAGCAAGAAGCAATAAAATCTCCAAGCTGCAACAGGTTGCAAAGTTTATCAGGTTTCAATCTCAAAGTTTAAATCAGTTAAGCATCAAAAGTTGTGAAAATTTCTTTTCTTACTAGAATTCCAGATAGGTTTCTTCCAGGCAGCAAAACTCAACAGGCTGCACAACCAGGGTTACAAACCTTCGCCTACTGAGATCCTTTTGCACATGGCAACTAAGGCCAGAGGGCCTAATTCCAGCCACACCTTGGAGTATCTCAGGACTTCAGCAGCATGAAGTTGAAATGACTGGACTAGATTCTTACATTAAATGAGTTTAGCTGTTATTACTTTGATATTTAAACATCTCCTTTAACAGATGACAAATATCATATACAGCCTTGGAGAAGCAACTCCAAAAGAAAATGTAAGAAATACAGATTTCATAGCATGCATTGACTTTTGGTATTCAGGAACTTACTTTAGCTATGTAAATGATGAGTACTTAATATTTTACTGGGGCAAGGTGAATGAAAAAATGAGATCATTTGCAGCATTGAAATAGATTAATTATCTTATACCCATGAGAAGTCCCAATGGAACCGTTCTGTAAGTTACACTATGTAAAGCTAAAATGATTCCTCCAGTTTCAACAAATCATTAGAAAAAAATAGGAATAAAGAAAGAGAGAAAAAATTTCTGCAAAATATCTGGTGTGAACAGCCCTTCTCCTGTGCACTCTGGCAGGTTCCACAGAATTACATCAGCTTTTGCTCTCAAAACTGAAGGGCACTGCTCTAGAAGCACATTGATTTCTCATGTTAGCAAGGATTTTTGTTCCCAGATGGATTTTGTACCCCCTTTTCCTTTTTTTTTTTCCTTCTTTTTTAAATAAGAGAATTCCATGTAACAATCTAAATAATGTCCCTGTTTTCACAGTCTAAAACCCAAATAGTTCAATTTCTAACACTTTTTCAAGTTCTTTTTGTGTTATAACATTCTGGGATAGAAAAGCACTGAGTCTAACTGCAGATGAACCAGTCCAATCATCATTTAACCTCATTACCATCATGCATTGTCCAGTCCAGCTCCAAAGTCACATTGTAACAACAGATACTAACCTGGTAAGATAACTCAGGTCATTAGTGGTTCTACAAAGGTTCATTCATTTGAAAGACAGTAGTGGTTCTAACTTAATCCCTAAGTCTAAAACCTGAACCTGCACTACTGAGCGCAAGGCAGATCTGTTCAGATGGAAAACATTTCCTCTCTGCAACAGCACAGGAATTTCTGCAATTATTTCCATTCTTTTACCTGAACAGAAGCACTTCCCTATGGCTACAAATACATCAGCAGGTTCCTCTTGCAGAAAATTAAATGGATCTGACTTTAAAAGGCTGTGATGACAAAATGCATTTTCTAAACATTAACCACCACCCATAATTGCATATTTACCCTTGGGTGAATGCAAGCCAAGTGCATCACTTGCTCAAATGCCTACCCTTCTCAATAGAAAACTGTCCCTCATAAATGCAACTTGTTGGATTGCCAGATTCTGGTTGTCCTCCACTTATTTATTTGTAGCCTAAGAAAGCAGTTGAGGGTCACAGGGAGAGACACAGGCAATGTTCTGCACTGTGAGTAAATAAAGGAAAACAATATTAAAAAAACACTGCCTATTTATAGCATTCCTCATTGCAGACTTAGATGCTGCTTTTAAGAAATTCTTACATGCTCATGCATTTTCATCTTCCTTCAGGCTGTTCTATGGAAGCAACCATAAATTGATCAGAAAAAATAAGAGCATCCAGACATTGTGGGGAAAAAAAAAAACTGCAGAAGAAACCTTTTCTATTTCTGTAATTCTTAGGAAGGGAAACCCTGTAGGTACTCAATTCTACTGAAAATCTGAACATTACTTTGTAGCTACATTTGTCTACAGATCACTTTAAATCTTTGCTTAATTCTATATGAAGTTCCAGTGGAAAATCTCCAGGCAATATTCTCCAAACTGCATCTCCTAGATCGAAGACCTACATGAGGAGTAGGCTTAAACCATCTTGTAGAGCAAGATCAAATTTAGTGTGGTGTGTGATTAGAATATCCCCAAATCCATTTTGTTAAGCTTAGCCCTGACTACAAGAGGATGTACATTTTTCCAGGGTTCCTGATGGAGTATTACCATCAGCAACAACCACTGAAAGGAAAGCAATAGACAGAAGCAACAGCACCTCTAAAGCGACTTCAGCTTTTCATCCATACAAAACAGTTAATCCTCATTTGTTTATTTTGTTTCCAAAAATATCTACAGTTACCAGGTAAGACAATTGGAAGCTTTAGTCTCCTAATATTAGCAGCAGCACAGGAATGCATAGATTAAAAAGCATACATCCTTAAAAATGTTTATTCATGGTCATTTCCATCACATTGTGTTAATTTAGCACTGACAAGAAAATTCAGTGGGTTTAACAAAGAGATTTCTCTGTACTCAGGATCTATCTTACACCAATCAGGAGAGGTGAAAAAAATGTTCTTTAACAATTAAAACTCCTTGGATCCATGTTGTGCATTAAATGGTAACTATGTAATTAAAAGGAACAAATTTTAAATCTGACAACAACTGGTGCATCTCCAGCATTTAAAATGATTCAATTATTAATAATTCATGCTCAAAACCCCATATGTGGGCAACGAAGCAGAAGGAGAGATGAAAACGAAGCCTGATCCATGACTAACCTTACATCTGTACAGAGCCTGACTAAACAGAGCTACAGCATTATGTTTTCTACAACATTTACCCAAATACAGTAGGAAATTGTCACACCATAATATGAATTTGCAGTGATGCTCAACAGTTAGTTAATAGCATGGGGGTGGGGGAAAGCCGTGCTAACATGCAGGAGTCGAGATAGGCATGCAGCTCCATACTGAGCCCAAGTGAATCAGAGTACCTGAGCAATGCTTGAGAGATTTTAATTACTCGTGAACCAAAACTGACTTTGCTTTAAAATTTTTGGACAATCTACTCCAACCTCTATGATTTTGGTTCTAGTTAAAAACAAAAACCAGGAAGTTTTCCATTGCTAGCCCTGCATGTCTAGACTCAGTGAGAAACCATCTGAGATTCTAGTTAAAATTTAAATTAAGAACTGAAAGACAATCCATGTTTTCTCTCAGCTCACTCATCACACCTAGCAACATATTCTAAACATTACTAGGTTATCTGCTTCTACCAATTTACTCTGAACTAGAAACTTTCAAAAGCACTTCACCATGCCATAGATCAGAATTGATTCAGCCCAAAATTCAAACCTAGATGAAATCTCACCTATATTGACCTAAAAAAATTAAATTACCTAGTTTTAGAATAAGGTTTTCACTTCTGCACCTCTTTCCCTCCCCTCTTTTTAAAGTTTTGCTTTTTATAGCTTTCTTTGCATATTTGATGCCATGATAAACTGCATATGAAGACAATCGCAGTGACATGTCTGACTTTGATGCTTTTCAAGCTCAAGTCAGTAAAGCTACGGAACTTATGCCAAAGTCACCCTGGGTCAAGAAGTTGGAAGAGAAAATTGAGAGGCACAGAAAGGGTAGAACTGCTCACTCATAAGAACAGTCTGCCCTTAAACAATGTTTTGCAACATTGCCATAGTGCTGGATGCAACTGTCAGAAGAGGGTGTGGTCCAGGAGACCTCCCAGAATAGAAGTATGCACGCGATATCCTTAGAAATATAACACCCTAGGAGACACACATAATTCCTTACCTTTCATTAAGTCACAGCTATTTAGAGAAATAGCCCCAAAATATATTTATGAAGGGTGAAGCTGGAATGCATCCATATTTCTAACTATTAAAACATATACTAGACTTACGTGCATTAAAGGAGATTATGAAGTTAGCATTTTAAACATGCTCATAAATTTCAAAAAAAGAAAAGTGTCATAAATAGCTTTGTTTACTCCTGTGATCTTTTTGATGTGCTGGTTCTAATCATTGTTCCATATGTGTGGTATGAGAGAAGAGACATGTTTATTCTGTGGCTGATTTATTACAAAATCAAGACCATTCAGATTCAAATTCCTCCCCTCCTTAAATACATTGTTGGTGTTCTCTTTTTCACACAATTTACCACCATATGTGAAGGTCAAGTCCACCGGTAAAGTAATTCATACAGTCATCCCAATCGTATCCAAGCTATAAATTAATGTGACATAAGTTGCCTACAGCATTTCTTCTATTTCTAATGTTATATGCAGACAAACCTACCCAGGTATACTGATAATTAAAATAAAAAAAATCTATATGCACCTCCCCTGAGAACACACACACCGAACAGGAAATAAATTAGTTCCAGGATGGGACCTGCTGAGGGAGACACAGAAATGATTTGTTGTTGAAATGCTAACTTCAAGCTTGGAGTGGAAAAGATAAGTGTACTTTGCTTCACAACTGCCACCTGAATCACCATCACAGAGAGAAAAGTGCCAAAGGAGGTAAGAGCTGCAAAATTTCATCAGAATCCTGATGTTCCCAATCTTACACAAAGCAACCCTAAGAGCTGCAGGCTGATCTCCTAATGCTTTGAAAATTAAGACTTCCAGAAATCACATGTGAACATATTGTTTTCTAGAACTTGCTGTTTCCTTGAAAAAATCTGAAGTTCATGGTGAAATACAATGCATAGTATCCAAACAGGCTTTTACATTTTGTAGCCTGAATAAGCTTATTTATTTTGAAGCCACAGACTGATCATCAGTGCTGCCCTCAAGAAGAGTCAAAGAAGATTAAACTTTTTCCTCCCTCCTCCCCCCCGTTTGTGTTACAGCTAACAGTTTGATTCATAGCTTAATACCATAAACAAACTTGAACAACTCACCCTGCAGACTTCGCTGGAAATGAGCTAATATGCACCTGCTGAAGATTCAACCCACAAGGAGGTAGTCTCCTTGGAAACTGCTCCTGATGATCTGAAATACAATGGAAATGGTCACTAAGAAAGCTTACATTAATAGAGGTGCTGTGAGAGGTAGCTTAAGACCTGGATTTTCCAACACACACACACACACACACACACACAAAAAAAAAAAAAAAGAAAAAGAAAAGAAAAAAGAAAAAGAAAAATAAACCATTCAAAGAAGGAACAATCAAGTGCACACACAGTGTAAGTAGTTCAGGGTGCCCAAGCTGGATAGAAGATTCTCTATTAAAGAAACCAAAACTTCACAGTCTAAGGCATTCCTATCCACTCCTAAATGAGAATTACCTCTCTGAGATTCCATGGCTAAACTAGCATCTTTACTACTGTTTAACCTATGTCAAAGTAGTTCTACCCATTGTGGTTCAAACTCTGCTTGTAAGCCTGGACATTTGCAACACCTGCTAACATTTGCCTGTTCTCACATGCTTTCAGAACACCTTTCATTTTTGATTAGCATTACAGCTACTTTCTGCTGTCCTCTCTTCTCCTCCCAGGTCTTTCATAAACCTGTTGATTGATTTATTCAAGCACCTATCTTTTAACTTGCTGTTACTAGACAGGTGCACACTTGCAACAATTCTTGTAGCTGAGCCCGTTTAACAGCTCTGTTAGAGGCCCATCCTTGCAAGCCATTGAGCCGCAAAGAAGTTACACAGTCAAAGCAATGATTTAAGGCACACTCTCTCTCACAGGTAGAGCTCAGAGCCTTAGGCATCAGTTTCTTCCTTATTAAGGAGATCGTAAAAGGACCATCCCACCTAACTATTTAATCTTATTTTAATAGGCTACACTATGCAGACTTGATACAGTAGAGCTTATATGCACTGGAGGCTCTATTTACTCAAGGGACTTCAATCAGAGAAGGTAGAAGTAAATTCCTACAATACAGACGTATAAGAGTTTAGACAGTGTCAGTGTCCAGGCATGGGCAATCTTGTTTGCTTATTCTAAACCCATTTGAATACACTGGCACTCAGATATGCGTGGACATTTTACCTGCCAGTCTGGAGATGATGAGGGATTAAAAAAAAATGAAGAGAAAATTCAGAGACAGTAGCATGGGGTTTGGTCTGGGTTGTTTTTTGTGGTTGTCTCATTTATTTGGCTTTTGGGAGGGGTCTTTTTTTTTGTTTGGTTTTGTTTTCTCTCCCGTTTTGGGTGAGTGGATTATTTATTTTTTTTATTTTAAGTCATCAAAACATTAAAGAAAATTCTAGTGGGAATTCACATAGAGGAAATGGGTTGCAGAATCCTCCTCTGGTTTCCCTTCTCCATTATTCTGTAAAATAAACTGACCTTTCATAAGAGATGAATTTTGACACTCTCCTTTCCTACAGAAATATCTGAGATACCATATATAGTATAACAGCCAGAGGTTACACAGCCACAAACTGCATTACTCAGGAGTCAACATAGACACATGTTCTCCACATAGATCTGCCTACATACACTTCATCTTCTGTGCAAAATACAAACCTTGCTGCAAAGAAAATGCTTTAACATGTGAAGTTTAACAGTTTAAGCAAAGTATCCTCCTCTCATGGTACTACAGAAAATTAGCCAGATCTCTGCATTTGGAACTCTGGACTAATGCTTTCTGAGAGATGTCTTCAGAAAAAGGAAAGTGAGCACAGCCTCCGCAGTTTTAAAAGACATTATTCTGTGAGCTATATAATACTTCCATGCAATTCTAGCCCATCATCACAGAGTTGAATGGATGTCCCACAGCTATATCCCAATAACTTGGCTAAAACATTGAAGCTCAATTCAAAAATCACTATGCAGTGAAGCACTTACTATAATTTTTAGGTGAAGTTACAAGATCACACACACACATTAGCATATAGCCATAACCAACATCATAGGTAAATCTAACTATCAGCTCCTGTAATTTAAATTCCTTTCGATTCAGGCAAAACAAGTGTCTGCATGAAACCTGAAGTCCTAAAGTCTTAAGAAACCTCAATAAAGTTTCTATTTTAAACCCTAAAACATTAAATCCAGTTACACAAAAACAAAACAAGCCAGGGATTCAAATAACTGGAATGGAAAGCAATTCAAACCAGCAATAACATCAAGTATATTTTGTCTCACTGAGGATCACAACTATCTTTTCACATTTATATTGCTCAGCATAAATATCAAGAAAAAATCCTTGTCAAACACTGGCTTATCTAAATGTATCTAATGTTAAGTATTAAGTATCTAATGCTGTTTTATGTGTTTAAATGCCTCGTTTTCAAGAATCTTAATTCTCAAAGTAGTCTCAAATATTTCACTGTTAGGCCTTATTCAGTGAGATATATATGCAACCATGCCCCCAGCTTGGCATGAACCATGAAACAACAGAACAATTCTGAGTTGGGAATAACAGCTTCCTAGGCAGGACTGTGGTGTAATACTGGGGTTTTCTGTTTATCTGTATGTTGCTTCTGGTTTAAAGCCATGATTATATCAGTTTCAGATTGCTAGCAGCCTAGAGAAGGGGCAGCTCTGTTCCTAGCATTTCAGGGCCTCTGCTTCAGAAGAAGCCACCAAAACTTTGGTCAGAACCAGGCTGTCCTGGCAAACTTGCCACCAAGTTTTTGAGAAACAGTTTCTTACCCAGAAGAGAGTAATTTTCAGGCACCCTAAGGAGCAGGGCTCCTCAATAGAGGATAGCACTGTATTTAATTTTTGTTGTTGTTGCTTGCTTCAGGGTTGAAAGGAGGTTCCCAAACCTGTCATTTATTTGACAGATAATGACATACAGCATTTAGGACCAGATGTTTTTAAATATCTATACTGAAAAGATGAAGGCTATTAGTTTGATGAGACCCAAACCTCCATAAATCCTGTAAGGACAAGTAGAATGAAAACAAACCTCTTCCAAGTGAGCAGCCTTCTCAGCGCCATGCAGCAGGTGAGCTCTATCAGAAGCAAAAAACATGCAGAAAAAACAGCTACCAAGAATGGCTGGAAAGAAACGTACAGCAGACTGAAGCTTAGGGATTTCCTTTCACCATCCTGAAGATGAAATAGGGACTGAGGCCTTGAGGTGGATCTGGCACCACAGGAGCGGGGGCTCCTCACAGCAGGCCCAGCTCAGAGCAGGCCTCCTTCGACCCCCCCTCAGGTCCCCAGAAAGATTTCTGCCCTGGCGCTGAAGAAGCCTTGCCACAAGAACTTCCTTACGACACAACTGCTAGGATTGACCCAAAACACGCAAGTCTCCTGTCAGAGGGGTTGCTTTGGGTAAAGTCTGCTCTGCTGAGGCTCGCTGGCAGCAGCAACACAGCTGCCCCCACCACCCAGCCCACAGGTGCCTTCCAGCTTGCACCTTCCTCCTCAATGTTGTGACCTAACTGGATTTACTTCACCTTACTGTTCAAGCAAGAAAGCTGTAGGAAGAGGGGCTCTTGTTCAGCTATTTCCTCAGAGCAAGATTTCCCCCTTCCTAGCCTTGATTGACGTTGGATCTGTTTCAGACCTAAAAGAATGAGTGAAACGTATGAGCCTCAAGCCTCAGGGGCAGATTTATAGGCAGAAAGAGAATTCTGTGATCTTTTTCCATGTATTTGTTGTTAAGGGAGAAGTAGGCCTCTTATTCTCAATCTGGAGACACTTTTTTTTTTTTAATACTGTTAACCTTTTATCCTATGTCCTGAGGCACATACAGCTATGGCAGTGGGAAGCCAGCCCCACAGCTCAGTGCTAAGTACAGCACGTGTCGTAGCTGCACGCTCCCTGACTGCTATCTGCCAAGCAAGGCACTTTTTCACATGCAGTACATATTCACTAGTCAAATGGCTATCACGCTCACAATTTACTAACACCGAACAGCTGAAAAACAACAGCATAAGTCCTTTTTACTTCACATTCGAAAGTATTAAGAGTGCTCAAATGCACAGCTCAGGTGTACTAACTGCTATGGCAGGTGGTTGTTTCACGGCTGAAGATTTACTATGTAGAAATTCTCCCTTTGAAGGTACTTGTGTAATTAATTTTCTTTTTATCCAACTGCTAAACAAATTAAAGTTATTATGACTTGTTAAATAACACCGTTCATCATTCCATTGCAAACCTTCCTCAAACAAAATAGCATAAGGAAGATGTGGGAGTGATTTTCCTTGACTACTTAGTGTTCTTTTAACCTTATCTTGATCATGTCAGATAAGAAAAAATTACTTTCACAACAAGAGTGTTTATTGTTTGCAAGACAGACACAAACCTCTGCAGAGAACTGTGGGAGATTTTGAAAGTGGAGTTGTACTGCAAGGAAAAAGAAAAATATAGCTTTAGAAAGGAGGGTTGTACTTTTATTAAAAAAAAGAGAAAGTGCCATGAAAAACAGTCAAAGCTAATCTCTCCATGGATCTTCCCCACCATCAAGAGCTGATTCCGTTCTTAGCGAAGCCTCTATAGGTGGATAAGTATTATCTCCACCAAAACAAATGTTAAAATTCCAATTGCCATCAGCTGAAATGGGACTTGATCCTGAGAAAATTTTTAGCTTCGGCTGTGTGAGGAGCACTGTCTAAATCCTGCTTAGCCAACAGCACTTTTGCCTTCCACTCCTGCACACCTCAGAAGAGGTTTTCTCTTTAAACTCTTCACTGATGTTTTCCCTGCTGTGGTCTTGGGAAAATTTGAGACCACGCAGACCACAGATATATTGAAATACTTTTACAAAGAACAGAACAGTTTAATTAAAAAAAAAAAAAAAAAAAAAAAAAAAAAAAGAAAAAATTTCTTCCTCTTACTGAAGAACATAATCTTGCTTTACCTGTCAACAGAGACAGCTGAGCTGCCTTTACTAATTCATGCAAAATGCTTGGAGATCCTGCAATGGCTTTTTACAAAATACCAAGTGTTATTACTGCATTATTTTGCTCTGCTTCACTAAGCAGACTCTGTGACAAAATTCTCAGGGAGCTCCTGCAAAGTGCAAAAAGGTAACTTTAACTGAGCTGTCTAGGAGCCTGACATTAACCTTTCCAAACAGGCTTTGCTTTATGCTCAGGGCAGGGGCTTATTAATTGGTTGAATGAACCAGCCTGCACACTGAGGTATTACAGATACAATCACTTATCTCCTTACGCTCGGTCTGGACATCTAAGTGCCTGAACTCCTCTGCTTTTACCTCCAACAGCTTAAAAGGAGACTAGAATCTTCATTGCTCGCCTTGTTTTTCCTCCCCAAACCCTGCAAGCTGTATCTTGCCAGAACATGGAACTCTTCTTAGATATTAAAGCTTTCAGACAGCCAAGTTCCTAAAGCAAACACCACTAAAGATATGACAGCCCACACACCTTTAGGGCACTTACATTACAGACATCAGTGCATGTCAGAAAGGTTTAAGAAGGGATAAAATAGGCATAGAGTTATTGTCCTTAAAATTACCCTATGGACTTCCCCTTTTCCATTTCCCTTTTTGGGGGGGGGGG
>NW_024884744.1:7043530-7108770 GCF_019232065.1 Centrocercus urophasianus | reverse complement strand
CCACACCCCCTTTCTTTTTTGTCCCTCCTTTAACACAGAACCAGAAAAACATGAACTATCATTAAATCTTGAGTCACTGGGAGAGTCAGTAAAGTTGGACAAAACCATCACAGCAAACCTCACATCAGAGCCAACCATGGCTTGTGTACAGACCACCCACTACAAATATCAGTAGACCTCATTGGTACAAAGTAGACTGGTCCTTAGTAAGTCCATGAAACTAAATAGTTTCAGAGCCCAACTTAAGCAGGCTGCCTTTTAGAGACATTATTGCCATCTCCCTGCGTTAGTCATTTATGAAGCCATGGTCCAGCCATCCCTGAATGGTATGAATGACAGCAACAGAAAGAGCAGCTCAGCTCTCCACAGCAGGCAACCTGCATATCGCCCTGTGACGTTTCTGAGACTGTCATCCAGGTATCCCAACACATACAAGAAGTGATCAAGGGCACTGCTGTTCCTAAACAACAGGATGGTTTGATTTGAGAAAATTTCACCATTTTACATAGCAATTAACAGAACTCTTTATCCTTTAGAAGTCTCATGAAAACATCTTTGGGAGTCACACATAAACAATAAATTCTTTTTTTTTTTTTCCTCTTAATCCTATTCTGTTAATTCACTTCAAGGCCTCGTACAGTATATAGGATAAGTAGAATAACAGCCATTAAAAATGCCATATATAGGTATTGCTGAATAAACCTCACAAAGTCATCATCACCTATCAGCACCATTACAAATGCTGGTTGCAGGGTGAACTGAACAGCTACACTGTTTATAACGTTTATAGATCCATTCAAAAAAACCTAAAAGTAATGTTTGGATCAGTCATTCTGAGCAGAGCATTTAATCAGTGTACAGCTTTCTTTCTCTTATTGATTAATATGTCAGGTACGTGCAAAACAAATATCCCGCAGGACTTGGATTTTTGTATTGGATACAATAAAAAAGGAAAAGTGTGATTCATTCAAATGTTCAAATCAAACTCATGAAAATTTTAATGACTGAGAATGATTTCACATTCAAAGCCTGCCGCTAGCTGTGTTGGTACTGGGGGCCATTAGAAGAGTACGGCCAAGAGGTCAAGGCAGGTAATCCTCCTCCTCTGCTCCAGTGAGGCTTTGTCTGGGGCAATGTGTCCAATTCTGGGCTCCTCAGTTCAAGAAAAACAAAGAACTTCTAGAGAGAGTCCAGTGGAGATGCAGGGCTTGGAGCATCTATGATATGAGGAAAGGCTGAGAGACCTGGAGCTGCTCAGCCTGGAGAAAAGCATTGATGAGATCCCTCCTCAGCCTTCTCTCATCAACTGCTGAAGTGTGGGACATGAGGCCAGGCTCTTTTCAGTGGTGCCAGCAACAGGACAAAGGACAACAGGTACAAAATAGAACACAAGAAGTTCCGTATGAACACAAGAAAAAGCTTCTTTACTGCGAGGCTTACAGAGTAGTCAAACAAACTGCCCAGAGGGGTTGTGGAGCACATTCAGAAGCAATATATATAGAACAGAATATTAGAAAAAGATTATAAAATAGCATTTTTATCATAAAATATAACCCTGCTGAATTTCACATCCACAGTTTTCTCATATGTGCTTTGACGCATTCATCACATGCTCAACGTATGCGGTACGCACAGGCACTTGCTACGATATACCAGTTCTTTCATTTTGTGTATCAGATATTTCTCCCCTCTAACAACAGAGCATGTCATTTAGATATGAGATAAATTAGACGAAACTGTTCAGAAGTGCTCCAAGTTACAGCTTGATAAAGAAAATCTAACCAGTCTTTAAGTACTCACTGAACTCACTTCTTATTGAAAAGATAGATTACATTTGAACTTGGGAGCAGCTAACTCTCAGTTTGATATTGATACACAACTAGTTTGGTCCAAGGATCTGAATTGTTTAAGCTATGTGGGTTTTTTTTTTCCCCTCCAAAGAATGTTGTCAAGAAGTATCAACGGACAGATTTATTCAATAGCGGTCTTGTACCTACTGAAAATTTCATAGAAAGCTTCTACATTTACAAATTTATCTCAGAGAATTGTTCCAAGAGAATATCCACGATATCAAGCACTCAGTATAGGTTTTGCATTTTCAGAATGGCAACTCTGGTCATTTACTATATCTGCAACTGTACCAGTCCACGAAACCCAGAAGAGTCCTGCTGTACACTTCAGTGTTGTCAGTGCTTCCATCACAAACATTCACTCTCAGGTTTTAGTTAGTGGAACTGAAATTATTGAAATGCTGCCCAGAAAAAAAAAAAAAAAAAAAAAAAAAAAAAAAAAAAGAAAAAAAACTAAAAGAAAAAAAGCTTCTTCCCCGTTTCATCACCATTGAAGTTTGAGGCTGCTGATCAATTGTCTGCACTGGGAAACAAAGCAGCATTTTAAGAAATATTGACACCTGGTTCTAGAATTATTCATGCAGAGGTTTCTTTGAAATTTAAGTGGCATTTCCTAAAACATATACAGGTGTGTGGAGGCCAGTCACTTCAGGATTAACTGTTCCTCAGAAACTTTAGCAATGATATGAAATTTGAAGCTCTTCTTGAACTTTTCTACTAATTCAGTAATTACTGCTGTGCCTGAAGCTGGCCCCTTTCCTGCAATTACTCAGCATGTACTTTCAGTCAAAGAGGTTAACGCCTGAATTTAGATTCCAATTAACAGCTAAGGTGGACTTTTTGTTTAAAGCTTAATAAACCAGGGACTTTCCCAGCATAATATTTCATTAGCCCCCATAGGCAAACACAGTACGTGTTCCGGATGTCTGAAGATCTGCAGCAGAGCATGCTCAAACCATGAGCAACTTGTCAGCTTTATGGGATATTAGGACTACACATACCAGCTGGGATCAAGCAGCTTACATGTGAGCACATGGGCACACCTCTTGCCTTCTCCAATGACTAAGAATGAAGGCTTTTCACTGATGCAATCTAACAAGCAAAGAAAACACACATCCAAGTTTCAGCACTGAGAATGTGCTGAAAGTACTATATAAAATTCTATGTGTACAGCAAAAATTTTACACATTTGCACAAGAAGAAACCACATTTATTTGAAGGCTAGCTTTGACAGATACGAAGGGTTAAAATCCTCCTTTAAAAAGGAGAAGCACATGGGCTAAGCCACCTGTTTAAAAGCAGTGTCCTGATAGAGATGGACAGGGGCAGGGCCAAAGTGCAGGTGAAGTGAACAAGGTTGTGTTAGACATGTAATGTTAAAAAAAATTGAACAAAAGATTATGTCTTAGGATAAAAGAGTGTAATAATATACGGAGGATTTCTCTCTTCCAACTGTCATTCTAAATGAAAACCTCTGACCCTAGATCTTCTCCTAAAGCATCTCCGTGATGACTTCTAGACAGCTAATCTTGAAACCTTTAAGGAAGCAAAGCTAGCAGGCATTTTCCTTTAGGAAGGACCAAATTAACAACTAAAAACAGTCAAATTGCCCCTGCATTTAATGCTGAATTACATTGTTGCAAGTGCCTAATTGTGAAGATGTGTCATTGTGCTGTACAAGGGTTTTCATAGCAGCAATAAAATTTTCATTTTGCTTGTGAGGTCACCGTCTTCGGCCCAGGAAAACTTTGAGTTCAAGACTGCTAGAAAGCTGGAAGGTCTTCTGGAGCAACATCATCATTCGCTTGCATTGTTTAACACAGCTCCCCAGGCCTTCTGCTGGCCGCTGTAGAATACAGGGCATACATCTTGGTAGACCTTTGCTCTAACTTGCTACCACTGGTTTCTGTGCTCACGTATGTCCTCTGTTACTTTGGTTTTTAATTATTTTCCTTGAAAAATGTTAATTTCAATAGAAACAATTATGCCACTTACATGCATGAGTTTAGTATCATCCTCAGGAAACACATAGAGTCAGTTCACAAAAGACCAGATATGTTTAAACAAATACACCATTAGGGCAACTAGAATAAGCTCACAGGATTTCTGAAATGCAATACGATAGGTAACCACTGCATTTGAATAGCTGTCCCCAGTTTCAGGCTTTACTTTCAGAATGTTTCCCTTTTGAAAATTTGGCCCTGGTTGTGAATACTGAACTTTTGAAAACAGAATGCAAGATGCTCGGACACATATAACTTGATATCTATGACAACACTTCCCATTACAAGCTCTTAGTTGTGACTCCATGAGTCTCCTACAAACTATTTCAGAATTCCTTGTATTAATGTAACTCTCTTACAATCCAATGCAAGAAGAATTACTATACAACATGGAGCTAAAGGAAGCAGAAAAAAATTTAAAACATTAATATAATTACCTGCTTTGACCACAGAACAAACCACAAAACATTATACTCATTGTTTACCAGCCCACATTTAGGAAAGGAAACAAAAAGCCTTACCACAGTATAAAAGTATTTCCCCTTTTAACCCAATAGTCAAAGTAATGCATTTCAGATAAACTGGCAACTTGGAGCCAGCCTGTGAATGCCCCTTGCTCACATAAAAAGAGAAGGATGAAAGGGGATTTCCTCATTTCATACCCAGACAGCAGCTACAAGAGCATCTCTGCTCTTGTAATCATAGATGCACACAAAAACAATACAGGAAAGGGATGAAGAGATGAGGTCACAGCCCTGGCCGTGAGAAGGACCAGGAGAAGGAAGGACAAGGCCATGGCAGGCTCTGATTGGAGTACACAGGAGCTGCTCTGCCCCCGCACGGAACTGCACCATAACTCAGTAACTTCTAAAAAGCAGAAGGTGAAGGGTGGCTTCAAAGGCTTATGGCACTGCTAAGCTGATATCCTCATCTCCGTATGCAGGGCCCAGTGCTCATTCACCCTCTTTCTTTCTGTAGTCCTCTACAGCTCTGCAAAGAGGATGCGTTGCCAAATCCACACGCGAAAGGAAGCTGGTAGATAGCTTGCTGGCTGCTGGGGCCTTAAAGGAGGTCAGGATTTTTAGCAGCATTTTGAAAAGGTGCAGAGAGCATTAGTGTGGGAGACCAAGGTAGGCAAACCATTCAAGACAGCTGATGCAGTGGCAGTAGCAGATCCAACTTAAATTCGCTTTAGTATTAATTGTCAGGAAAGGATGAGATCAGTTTGTGAACCAGGAGCGCTGTGCAGTCAGAAGTTACAAGCCCTAGTTGTTGCCACAAAGTAGCTGAAAGGCTTTTCTTTTGAAAAGATTAAACTTCAAAGAATCGCAGAATAAGATACACAAGAAGTGGCATGTGCTTTTGCTTGATAATGTTTGATTTTCAGCCACTTCTTCCCTGGCTCTATCACACTGTAAATTCTTAACACCGAAGTTGCAACTAAGTAGCTGTTTTATAAGATAAATGACTTGGCATATGAATGACTTTGACCAAAAAAAATAGGGCTGCATAAAATGGATTGGAAGAAATGTGAATAGAAGAATACATTTACCAGTGTAGGAGACCAAGATTTTGCATACTTCTTGACCAAAGGAAGTGAATACAAAGTAAGAGATCAGTATGCGTCCGACAGGTTAACCCAGTGAGATGACATTTGCCTTGCAGAAAATACACAAGGCAACATTTGAGTCAGCCTACAGTGCTATGTAGGGCCATTCTCCCTGTAGTAGCAAAGGAAACCCTAAGGAAAGGAGGTCAAAGACATTGTGGTAACTAAGGGCCTAAATGAGTAAAACCTTGTGCATGTTGATCCCTAATGAAAAGAAAGGGAAAATGAGGTTGAGCCATTGGTGACTGAACTGCAAGAAAAGGCAGTGAGAATATTCCCTCCCGATGTACCAGAAGCCTTGGGCTTGCTTTTGTTTAAACACATTTCCTTGACAGTAACAGCAATTCCCTGCCCAACTCAGTGGGCTGCATGGCCAAAGAAAACCAAAGGAAAGAAAACTACACAAGGACCTCAGTCTGTTTGGAAACTGGGACAGGCCTTTCCCAAGACATGGCTAATTGAAGGTTCATTTCCCCTTTTGTTTTTCTATATCTAATGAACGAGGATCTCTGTGGCTTAACTCCATGAAGAGAGAGGGCGTCAAGGAAGATGGAAATACGAGAGTGAGCTAAAAAAGAAATCATACCTCCTTTTATGATAACTGCCACTAATAATATCACCATAATCAAGCCATACACTTAGGTAATAGAAGCTAGAGCATATTTACTATACCAGCTAGCCTTGAAAATTTTTTGCATTCCTCCCAATAGCTCCACCAGGGTTCCCACTTTGGGCAGATTTTTTTATTATTATTATTATTACTGCTTCATCCAAAGGAGAAATAATATTTTCATATACAGCTAATAAACAAGATATTTAACTAGTGCAGAGCAAAGCAATACCAATGGAGATGGGTGCAGATTAAAAAGCAACATCCTTATGCTTATGACTACGTTCAGCTACAGCATCCATACAGGAGCCAGTGCCATAAGTCTCAAGTCCTCCACAGACTAAGACTGAGCTATTTGAGCAATCCTTTCTCCCTTAAGAAAAAATGAAATTTCCACAACAACCTAGCAGTAAGCACACACCAGGTATTCTGGCAGCCATGGCATGGAACATCTCTCCTGAAGAAGTCAAGTCAGTCTTGAGTCTATTGCAGGATTCTTCTGAACTCTTTACTTTTCGCTGAGCAGAAGTACAGTAATTTTAAAATTAATACCAACAATTTGCTCAATAACTTCAGGATGAGGAGGGAAAGAGAAACTATACAGCTTCTCATTTTATTTCTCGTGAACTATTCATCTGCCACAATTCATGAGTGTGTGGCATAAAGCCCTGAGTAAGCAAATGACTTCAAATTATCTAGTGGCAATTATGAACGAGAGAATGCATGCTGGAGGTAGGATGAAAGAAAATTAAGAGAGATTAATGTGAAATACAAGGTTATAATTAGGCATAGGTATCTGTTTTCCTCCTTCTTTTGCCCATGGGGAATTTGGAAAATACTCATTTAATAAAATTCTCAACGCCAACAGAAAAGGAGGGCAACTTTTAAATAGCTATGACAGTATTTGTCAGGTGGGCTGTGTTGCAATGGGTTTGCATTTCAACATGGACCGGATTGTAAGACAGCACAGCCTGCTATAGCATGTTGTGGCAATATTGGGAAAAAGAAATATTTAAAAAAAAATGCATAGCAAGGGGAAGCTAAATAACGCAATACTCCTCTACCAGGAGGGTTTGTAGAAGCTCCCATGCATAGAAGAACTGAAGTTCTTAAGAGATGATCCAGGCAGTTTCACAAAAGGAAAAAAAAAAAAAAACCAGTAACAAAGCTAAACAGATTCTTCTTCTAAAATATCCCAGACTGAACACACTCAATACGTGTTTTATGGCAGCTAATTCAGCAGCTGCTCTGCTCTGTCAGAAGAGAAACAGATGCAGATGGATGAACTGGCTCTCTCCTCATCTTATGAGCTACCCAGAAGATGGGAATGACACAAGACCAGTAGGCCTGCAGGCAGGTGCAAAAGTAGGAACATGAGATCTTATTCAAGCACACACAATTCAGTATTGATTTTCCAAGCAGTCATATTATTCTCTCACTTGTTTTGGGGGTATTACAAATATCATCAGCTAAGGAAACCTCTAGGAGCCCACTGGCAGATTCAGTACAGTTCTAATTCTCTGTAACAGATTTCTCTGTTTTTAAATATACCCCTTTCCACCAACTTCTTGAGTAGGACAACTGCCTTGCAAGTAAGAATTGATTTTTTGTTTAATATACAGGTACATGCATAAGTTTCTCCCCAGTCTCAATTCCCACGAGGATCACCCAACTGAGTAGTTTTCAGATTCAATAGATCTCAAAATACCCTTCAGCAAGATCCCCTCATTAGCCTTCTAGAAATCCAGTGTCAGACACCACTGAGCAAAATCCCCAAGAGTAAAACATAACTGCACCAAACACAAAATGGGTTTCAGCACCCGTGTCTGTAATTGCAGGATAAAGACCAAGTTGTTCTTCATAGAAGAGATCACACAATCCTGCTAGGTACAGACATTTGTTAAGCTTTGTGTTTCAGCCCCATTCCATCTGGACCTTCAAGTTTCCTTTCATTTCAGGAGATTGTAGCACTTGATACTGCTAGCAAGATATCTTGGGCACAGATTGCCTACCACCTCGTTGAGGGAATGAAAGCTTTTTGCCCATCTGCAGAAGGCTTCTCTATACAAATAAAGCCCAGGCATCCTTCCTCCCAAAGACATGAAAACTCATCATTCATCTAACAATACAACAGTGAAGTCAAACACATCAACTCTGTTTAAAATAAGTTGTACTTATATTACAGATTAAACAGGACCCATGGAAAAGTAGCTTTGTTATTTATATTAATGGAGAGATGTGGCTCTTGCTACTTCCCTGCACTGGTGCTCTCTCTTTGAAAATGCTGTGGGTTTTTTTGTTTGTTTTTTAATATGGTTAAATCAAAGATCCCCTTGGAAATTTCTGGTCTTATATATCCTTCACTGTTCTCCAGCTAAATGAGATAGATGTTTCCACACACATTCGCCTATCTCCTTCTCTTCCTCTGCCTGCTGCTTTCTCCCCAAGCTCCTGGCCCAGCAGTTGAAAACCAGATCATGGGCTACCAGTGCAGGATCATTCTCTCCTGCCCTTTTCCATCAGCTTCACCAATAGAGCAGCTTGTGGGACCTTTGTACCTGCCCCTACAGCATAGCCCCAAGCCATCAGGATGTGCTGACTTTTAGGCAGGGATGTGTAGGTGGAATTGGTGGGATCAGAGTTCTTCAAGTGAGCATCTTTGCCAAAGATGTGATGCAAAACTGCACTAATTGCCTACCAGCAGGCCTTTCACTGAGATGAGAGACGAGTGAGAATGGCAGGATCTGGCCAGCTGTCACGGCTCTAACCAGAAAGAGGTTTTCTTTAATGGCATTAATTCTGGGACATAAACAATTGTCTGCCACTCATTACGGCATGCAGGTCCTCGCATCTCTCTAAAATGCTAAAAACAGCATCTTACAAACAAGGAAAATGAGTTATTAAGCAATTGGAAAATGATTATACAATTATGTTCTGTTTGGGTACCATTAGTCACAAGGAAAATGGAATATATCCAAGATTTAAAAGTGAATTACTCATATGAAATTATGCCTGCTGAGAGCCACTTCTCCTTTGGGGTTCAATATCCCTGGTGCAAGACTTTCAAAGGAGACGGAAAAGATTGTTATGAGGCAGCATAAGTATAGGACTTAGATTTGGGTGCTGTTCCAGTTGGCAACATTGAGCAAGATACAACCAGCATTAAGTCTGAACCAACATAAACAGCCATAAACCAAATGATGTTAACAGAGCTGAGCAGGTGTGTAGCAACACAGACAACAGCTTCTGCCTCCTGTAGAGAGAATGCACAAGAATGAAAGTCTATCAACTCTGCAGATTGCACGTTCCAATCCCAACAGTCACACCACAGTAATAATCTGTCCCACTCGTAGAGCACGTTCACTTCAAACCAAAGCCGAGCTCTCTTCCTTTATCTGCCAAGACTACTCCTGACAGACCATTTTCATGCCAGGCTCTGTAACCTCCTTGCACTCCTTGCCTTTAGTAAGATGAGGGTGGCCTTGACTATGCTTTTAGATCTCTGTGGGCTGCCTTTGGTCTCTCCATCGTGTATCAGATTTTTCTTTTTCTTTTTAAATGCAGTTTAAATTTCAGTTTAAGTTCTCTGGTTATCTTTGCTGCTTGTACATTTCAAACACTTCAAGTTCTCTCGTGTCAGCATTAAACATTTCACACAGGCGTGGCCTCAGCAGAGCTGATAATAATTATGCACTTTCCCTGACCTTTTCCCCAACCTTCCTGTAAACAGGCACAGTATTACCCTTCCCCCCACTCCCCACACCCCAAAAAAGAGTAGTTTTGAAACATAATACTCCGTTTTAAACTCTGCTGGGGCTGCCATGCTGCTCCACTGTGTCTCTTAGAATGCTTTTTACTACTCCTTTAATGTAGTAAATGAAAGGGTGTAATACAGGGCAGATAATAGGCAAGATTACAGATTATGTCTTCTTGTCATTAACTGAAACTAAGTGCTATAACAACAAATACCTACTCTGCCAAAAAAAAAAAAAAAAAAAAATCTTTGACTGTAGGTAACATACAAACAGACAGGGTTAATAAAAACCAAGCCTCTACTGCTGATCCAGTTCAAGTTTAATCACTGCACCCATCCAGTGCCTACTCTAATTTCACTCCACTTCCTCATCAAGCAAGCGTCAACTTATAGCAGGCACTTTCCCCCCCAGTCACAATCTTTTTCATTTCATTAAACACTTCAGGACACAAGTATCATCTTCAGGAGTACTTTGTGCTAGTATTATTATATAAATGCATCCTTTCTAGTTACAGAGTAATCTCGCCAGCTCCTCTGGCTACTGAAGGATGAGATCTGGATCTGCCACGATGTTTCACAATTCTCCCTGCGAGCACAGAGAAGGGCTCCAGCACGGACAGTGAGTCACAGACTGTACCACGGCTGGAAATCCTCTCCTTGCCTGGACAAACCATTGTTTGAACAGACCCAGCCAAAGCCCCAGGCACATCCCTTGAGTTTGCTAAACCAGTCACTCCCCATCTCTGCTGCCAGGGCAGTTGCATGGATGGGTGCAGCCAGCGTGCCTCCTCCACCGCTCCCACTGCAGAGCCCAGTGAGGGGTAGCAAGCCAAGCTTGTTGCAACTCGCTCTGGAAAAGAGTAGCAGTGAAACCTGTAGCTGGTACCTTAACAATGGCAGCAGCATTAAACATATCTTCTTGCTCCCTGCTTATTTTGCTAATAACCCCTCACAGAGGCACACAAGCATTTAGGTATCATCAGTAAATAATATGCCCTGGATAAAAAAAATATTTCAGTGCAGAGTTTGAACTGTATGCTCTGAGCCAATACAAATCCAGAGCTCCACCAAATCTTCAGATAATCAACACCTTCCCAGGGTATCAATCCCAACCCAGTATCAATCCCCAGAGAAGTACCATGAACTTCCACAGCATTCTGCCAAACCCCATCAGCTGAGAAAACCATCCTGATGAGCACCTTGTTCTCAGCAGTGATTCACCCTCATCAACACTGCCATTAATATTTTCTGAAGCTGCTTAAACATTGTTCAGGAGCTTTTTAATAAGCATGCATAGAGAAAAGTCATCTTGGGGCAGTGAGATAAATGGAGAAGGCCTGCTCCAAAGCTAGAACTGAAGTGTTGCAAAACAATTCTGTAAAATGTTTTATATTTTGTATAATCTCTCCCCACAGAACCTCAGTGGTTCACATTAAACACCGTAAGTCAGACCACCTGCGGCTCCCCTATGATTATTGCAGCTGCATGCTGCAAGCTCCTGTAGAAGTGTTCCCTTTTCTTGTAAGAAAGTAATAGGGCACAGCCCAAATCTGCCAGAAAAAAAAAGAAAAAAAAAAAAAGCACAAATCAAAAGCAGGCCTTGTACAAAATCAGCTTCTGATGCATTTATTTGCTCTGGAGGTACATAGCAAGCTGACAGTCAGAATCGCTTTGTCCTCATCAATCACCAATGCTTTTGCCAGCAAGGTGAGTAGTATGTGGAGCAGTCCTTTCTAAAGAAACATCAGTTCAATGGAAAATTAAACCAATACATTTATTTCTGTATTTTCACCTCAGTGAATTTCAGCAGTTGGAAGCTCTGAAGCTCTTTCCTGGAACATCCAGCCCTGCTCCTGGACAGAACCCCGTGGGTCAGCAGCAAGTCAGCCCCAGAACCAGGAGGCTGGGGACTTCAGTTGCTTTCTAAAGCCAAATTGTCATTGCCCAGAGAAACCTTAGAAGCTATCTACCCAAAAAGTTATATCAAAGAAGACAAATATATCTTTTTCCTCAGTAATATAATCATAATCTTTCTTCACTTCTGTCATAATCCTTAACCATATTGCTATCAGTGGTGAAATGTGGATAAGCTGTGATCAGACCCAGCTTCTCCTTCAGAAAGAAGACATTGGCTATGGCCTGTCTGTCCAAGGACATGCTGGACGCAAGGAACAAAGAGGAATGAATCATAGAATCCTTAGAGTTGGAAGAGACCTTTAAAGGTCAACTAGTCCAACTCCCCTGCAATGGAAACAGGGACATGCACAGCTAGGTCTGATCCAGCCTTGCCTTGAAAGTCTCCGGGAGAGGGCATCAACCACATTTCTGGGCAACCTGCTCCAGTGCCTCATCATCCTCACTATAAAAGATTTTCTTCCTTACATACAACCTAAATCTACCCTCATTAAGCTTGAAATGGGGAATGAAGGCTTCCAGTGAATGGAATGAAAATCACCTAGACAGAGATTGGATTGCAGCACAAACAAGCTCTGTTTTTCCAACATCACTTTACCTTGTTGTTCATGTTTATGTTTGCATAGGCTGAGTCAGAGCATTGAACAATTATTTAAGGAAGAGGTCCTCAGTTTTAGATACTCCTGAACTCCCAGCCTTTTTTTCTTTTTAATAAATAACAAGCTCAAGTTATTTATATTTCAACACCTTTGCCTTAACACTCCACTATGAGACCTTCAGCACGGTCATCTGTCTGATGGGGAGCATATTATAACCATCAGTCACTTGGAAGATTGTAAAGAAACACATTGTACCACCTCTGTACAACCAAGACCAAGAGTTTCGATACTATTAACACATTACTGTGGAATATCTTGCCTTTGATATCAGAGTGCTCAAAACACACAGCTACTCAGAAAGCTCTGCAGGAAGTGATGTCTTCTCCCTGCCTGGGCATAATGTCCCAACTACACAATAAAATCAGGAGTGGATCTTCTGGTTGTGCTTAATTTAGTATTTTGTTTGTGGACTTGATCTGTTCACACAAATGGGCAAAACACATGCACATATTCAAAGACAGGAGGTTACTGAGGGAAAGAAGGCAATGAGAAGTGTTTGCTGGAAAAGGGACCAAAGAAGAATTAAGTGCTGTTCGTATTCACGAGTGCAACAGAAAAAACACCTTGTCAAGTTCAACTGCTGCCTGAAAGGAAGTGATTCCCCCACCTTCTGATGTAATTCGTTTTATTTTTTCAATAAATATATTGAATGTATATTACGTTGTTATATATAGAATATTGCTTTGCAACTATAAAATTTGTTATTTCACTTTAAGATTACTATTTCTAAACTTCAGCTCTCTCCTAAGGAGCTCTGACAGCTCAGTGGAACACATCACATTTGATGGCCAAGAAAAACAAACCCATGAGCAGAAGTCTCCCTCTATTGTGGCTCATTTATAGCAGTCAAGTAGCAGCAAAGCAGAAGCAAGTCAGCAGGAAACATCTTACAACAACGGACTTTTTTTTTTATTCAGTTGGCAAAGTAGTCTTCTGCTCCATCTGACAGGGAGGAAGTATGTCTGGAAGCCTACCAAAGGAGAGGAGGTTATGGTTTGAGCATGCTGCACTCTGTTATTCTAATGGCAAGAAAGAATGCCCGCAACTGTCACAGCTAGGAATTGATGCTGTCCTAGAATGGAAGAAGCAGACCTCAAGAATCATCTTGGTTTTCAAGCCATCAGCAAGAAAAACTCATTTTCTCCCCAAGCAAATTAGTTACCAGAAAAAACATCCTGCCTACCAGCCCATCACCCTGTTTGACAGTACCTGTCAAAGATAAAATCTTTCAATGAATTAAAGAAGGGGAAAGGCCAATCCCTCCTAGTTATGGTGCTGTGATTTACATCAGTATAATTATATCTTCATTGCTCTGGGAGATTGACTATACCTCCAGGGAAATGCTACCAGTACGTAAGAACTTCTCTTTTTTAATTGCTATAGATCTGCATCCGTATGTCTAAACCTATTAAAACACATTAGAACAAACCAAGATTAATAGAAATACAGTGCTAGGCTATAGTTCAGATTAGTTAAATGTTAAACTAATTGCATTGCCTACTTCCCAGTGTTTAAATAATAGTATGCTGCAACTGGGTCATGGCATTACATTACAGGAGTAATATATAGATCTTACTTCTTCAGTAGCAGAACTCTCCTCCAGATCAATCTCACCTTATATTTAGACCCTCAACTCAAACCTAAAGCTTAGTCATTATGAAACCTGCCTACAATTCAGATCCTAATATCAGCATAACCTGGAATTTCCTGCAATCCTTTCCCTCTGAAAAGTGCCCTCATTTAATCAATGAAAACCACCATTCTGAGGGCTTCATCTTCAAACAGTGAAATCAATCCCCCCCTCATCACTAGCAGGCTCTTCAGCTAGAAAAACACCCAGCACTTGAGGAAACTGGTGTAAAGATGCAGAATGCATGCTGTGCACTTCTCTGGATACACACTCAAGTCAGCTGAAGTCTGACGCCAAGCAGTACAACATCCTGCTTCGCAAACATGATAGCAGCCAGCATCTGGAAGAGCCTTGTGCAAACTGTGGCCTAAGCAATTTGTCTCAGAGCCATTATGTCCCACTTTTACTCCCTAAAAGAGGACCTGAATCATCAAATTAAACTTCTCTATAGCACTTTACTGCAATACATACGTGCCTATAGTTGGGAGCGTTCTTAGCCCTTAGAAAGAATAAGGTGGGTAAATTGTGTGCACATATACAATCCCACGTTTGGGAGGGTTTAACTTTCTTAGTGCTGCCTACAACATGTTTTCTTCACGATCCTCCAGTCAGGTGGCTGTGCAGAAACACTTCTCATCAAGAACAAGTCTCCACCTTCAGTGCTTTACGTAGCATTATACCAGCACAAGTCAACATAAATGTGAAAACAGAGCAAGATAAGTGAAAAACCTATACTGGTTAAATAAAAGCTTCATGATAACGTACACCTTATTCTCGCAGCACATCCCAGAATTTTAACATAAATGGTAAATTTTCCCCTTATCTTCTCAGTTTCTCGTTGCCTATAGAGTTTTGTCAACATGATCTTTAAGGCATATTTGCATTTGCTTCAGTTGGGTTAGAAATTTACATACTTTGTAGCATTAGATCCTTAAAAGGGATATTTGTTAGGAAACATTATTTAATATGTATGTGAGCATGTATCAAGCCTTAACTAACTTCCTGTCAATTAACTCTTAGAAATACCTTACATTCTCACAGCATCACGTTCTCCTGTCTCCATTCTAATAAGAACAAAAATAGACAAAATATAACACAGAAGACAAAAAAAAAAAAAAAAATTAGGTCTCCTAGATTAAAACTTGTACACTTGTTTGAAGATGGTACAGACACTACAAGACAGGTCTTGCACTTCACCTATGCACAAGGAACCCACTCATTTCTTTTGGGCACAAACCATCCCCATCCTTTCCTTGGACAGCATTTTGCCCAGCAGCAGAAAGGACGGCTCCTGATGTATGTAAATGTATCTACATCTTTGGGGCTCCTCTCGCACCCACCCATTCACAAGTGAATTACCAAGCAGCAGGAATAGCTTTGCTTTTGCTGATATAACTTCGACCCTTGATGATAGTTAATGTCAGGGTTTTTTTTTTGCATTCAATTAATTTAACGGTCCAGATTTTTAATTTGCATTTCATTTAACATTTCAGACTTTTAATTTGCCAGATATTGTTTATCAAGTATTCATTTCAGCTCCTTTCACTGTATATACAGTGCATACTCCTCAGTAATTAGTGTGCAGTAAATTAATTCTCTCCTTGTTCCTTCATCAGATATTGGATTAAGAAACTTCCAGTGTACGAACATAGTGAGCTAGATTAGGAATTTCCCATCCATAATACCTTTGTTTAATATTTGTCTTATGTATGTTATGCTGCCTTAATACTTTACAAGATAAGAAATGTTATAGTTAGAAGCAGAAACCTCCAATTAATTGGAGTCACATATTTGTTTGAAATTAGACTAAGTCAGTGAACTAAGAAGTTCACAGCTTCTGCATTTTCTGCTCCTTTAGACATTCTTACATTTCCTTAAGAAAAATAGCTGATTTATTTATAACAAAGGGCATTTTAATCACCTGATGCTTTTTCAACAACTGCCATGAGCATTAAATCAGATCCAAAGTACACAACCAGTTACAGATCTGTCCTCTGTGTTATGTCAATATGGGCCAATGACCAGCAAAGGTGTCCTCTTACAAATGCAGGGAAAGTAACACAAGCTCAATAGAAGGGCAGCAGCACCACAGTCCACTGAAATTACGCATGTTTCGCAAACATCTTCACAGTTCAGTTCACCTTTTCCACATCAACCAACACACTGCATGCAGACAGTTGTTCCTAGATCAGTCCAAACTGAGGTGAACACCCTTGCTCAGTGATTAAGACTCCTCCTCACAAACTATAGTCAAGTATCTCAGATAATCCAGTAAAACTCACCCAATGCCATGGTTTTGATGTTCCTGTCCAACTGCCCAAAATGCTAGAAAACAAGCAACATTTTTTGTCTATTCAGATAGAATTGAAAACTTAATATGTTGAATGCATTTATTCTTTTTGCTTCAAGCAAAAAATCTCTGCCACCTTCTTTAACAGCGCATAGTGCTTACTTGCAAGAGCAAAAACGAGTCTGAAGACCAGGTCGTTCATTCCCAAAGGTTATTCTAATAGGAATTAAGCAAATTGAGCTTGGACACCAAATCATTCTAACCACCCTAAGTTTTTGTCCTGCTATTTCTCAACGCCTGTCTTACTAACTTCACTGATTAATAGAAAATCTCTTCTCATTTCCTGGCTAAATTTGCTCAGAGCACTGCAAGCTCACTTGTTTTTAAATCATCCTTTCAAAAAAATACTATTGAACATAAGTAGTACATCCACATATAAAACTGAGCATGTTTCTACTGCACACAGTGCCACCCCTTAAGGGACAAGACTTTTTTTCCTTTTTTTTTTTTTAAAATAGGATTAATGTAAATAAAATACTTAAACCATGGCAAGCTACAGGGCTGATTGCAAAGACAGATAAAGATTTGGCTTGCTTCCATGACAAAGAAGTCACCTTCACATCAAAATATTTGACATACGAAAGTGCATTACTCCAGATAGCAACATGAAATAGGTTTCCTTTTCCATACCTGATGGCAATTACCTTATGCTCAGTGTTACATGCAACAACAACAAAATAGTAATAACAACAAAAGCCACACAAGCTGTTACTAAGTTTGTGCTGGATGCAGTATGTGCAGCAACAGTCAGTCAGTAGTACTGCGAGCCTAATCATTGATCAGAGCATGGCTCTGTCCAATTTAGCTGATATATCCCCTCTTTTACATGGGGATAATCAACTGAAATTAGACTTCAGAGTAACTTCCTTCATAGCTCTGGACCAACCAGACAGTGGAAGCTGTTTCTACTGTCCAAGTACCAAGTTGATAACAGACTGTATTTCAAATTAACTATAAAGTTGTCTACTGGCATAGACTTCCCCAAAAGGGAAAGACTCTTTACTCTGCACATCTTCCAAAGGTTGCTAAATCTGTCTACATTCTGGTGCCCTGGAAGGACTGGGAGAAGGACAGTATCCATTAACTTCAGTGAAATATCAGTCTACCAGGCTCTAGGCCACCAGGAGATGCTATGTGCTTCCTATGGAGACATGAGATGCAGAACAGCACTGCACTGGGCGATACGAATCTTTCAGGAGCAGAAACATCAGAACCTCTTGGGGGCACCATTCATACCTGTCAAGTTTTAACACCACATGTAGAACAGTAACAGAAATTCACCCAATGGCATCTGAAACATTCAGATGTTCTTTTCCATCCTTCACCTGTCACCACTCACCAGCTTCAGACACTGAAGTAGGTTCAGTATTCGGCTGGGGCTCACAAAGGTTGTACCAGCACACTGAATTCTGCACCAGTCCCTTCAACTCTCACAGGATGAAACAGGGTCAGCATCACAAATACTGACCTTCTGGAGTTTTAAAAAGAGGGGAGGCAGCTGAAACACAAGTAGATTCTAAAGAGCAAGTGTCGTGATTGTCCCAGGTTAACTTACATAGGAATGTTGGGGGGTGGGTATTGCGATGTGTTTGGGAGGAAGAGAACACACCTGGTCCCAGCCCCACCAGCACTACCTGCAATTTTGCACACACCCTGACTGCACGGCAGGGCAGGAGCTTTGCCTCCATCCCTGACAGCTATCTGCCAACAGTCCCAAAGGAGGCATGATTTACCCCAAAGCTCTGCATTAAATTCAACAAAAGAAAACCAAACATCAGTATAGCAAAGGGCTTCCTAAGCTGAAGCCACTAAACAAAAGCAGGCCTCTAAGTCTGTGACAAGCTGATAGGAATATTTGGGCCCATCAGTTCAAGTAATGCATACAAGAAAGTTGTATTTCTCTTTTGGCTGCAAGTCTTTTATGAAATATATTTTATATACTGTTTCATTTTACTTAGAAAATTTAGGGTTCTTTTAGTCTAAAACTTTCAGCTTGTTCAGTAAATAGCATATCAGGATAAAGAGTCAGTGACTATGCCAAGGGAAAGTATATCTTTTGAATTAAGGGATCGAAAACTCAGTCAGGCAGAATACTGGTTGCTCTCAAGAACATTATGGGAACTAATGAAAGAACCTGATTTCCTGCCTTATACAATTAAGTAATCAGCTGCCTTTGGTTACCCCTAACAACTTGCACAGACAAGGGGATTACTAAGCAAACAGACTGCAGCATTTCAGAATACACAGTCAACAGGAATGCTGAAATGACATGCATTCCCAGGGGAGTCACTACCTTTTCAATTTTAAGAGAAGGAAGCAGGATTATTGAAAATCTGAGAGTCAGCAGACCTTTACAGAAGTGCTCTGGCTGATGTAATGTGTGCTATCAAAGCTAAGTACAAAAATAACCCTTGCCATCTGAAGAACACTCACCTTACCACCTACTCTCTAAGATACAGTGAATTCCTAATCTGGTTCAAATGAAGGGATGCTTAGATACAATATAAAACTGTTTTGTTATGACCAGAAAAGGTTCATGCTTTCAATAAGCAGCATAATGTTGTGACATACCACAGTAAAAAATAATAACGTTAAGCGAATGCCCTAGCTTCAACTGTGGACAGCATTTTTATTTCTGAAAAATAAGGAAAATATTTCTTAGACTCTTCAGGGTGACTGAGCAGTTTGCACAAGTAGAAGATTAGTAGAGGACATCCCCCCACCCCAGGCACCTGTTGAGGATGTGCTTTTCAGAAGCACTCCGTGATCAGTGGAAATTTATTAGATATCTATGACTCCAGCAGAATCAGTGCTTAGGAGATTTGGGAATCCAGCCCTAAATCAACACTCTGAGGAGCACTGAAAAAAATACAGCTTAGCTTTCTCACAGCAGAGGAGCAGTATTTGGGGCTTCCTTATGTTAACAGACTTTCCTGCCAGCTCCTCAGCTCACTGGTACTACTGGTAACAGGACTGCCAGCACCATAACAACACTCTGCAGTACTCTCCTAATCGCGCCCCAACCCTCTTGGGAGGGCAAGGGAAACTTCTGCTACTTTTCCAGGAGGTCACTCAAACCTGTCCAAATAAAACTTTGAAAGTTTGCCAGGGAAAGGAGGTAAAGAAGACATCTACATTTTGAGGAGAATGAAAAGGTAATGGGAGAAAGAACATGAGCCATATTCTTGTTCTAGAGTGACTGAATGCACAGTGTAAAGAAAAATTCAAATGATACACTTGTCACTTGAAACTGTCGAATGGAGCACTAGAAGTGCTGAATGGGTAGTGCTTCAGAAGTAAGGTAAATATTCACTCTGACTTGATATTATCAGCTGAGGCACCAGAGACATTAAATAAACATCTGTGCAGTGCTGGAAATACTTCCAAAAGTGTAAGATAAAAACCTCAGCACTGCCAAAAGATAAGAGTGGAAAAAAAATCTTGTCGTTGAGAGACATGGAAAGTGAAATTCCCTGTAAAGTACATGGCCTCTCCTGGATAATAACAGTGTGATTCTCCCATACCATCTGTCTCCACCATTGCCAACCACAGGGTGATCTGGTTATTGGGAAACGTTTGCTAACAACAGCACCTGGCTGCTTTTTGGTGGTTTACTTCCTGCTCCTACAGCATCAGCTTCACAGGAGTCAGGAGTCAGGTGTATCTGCAGAGTCAGGTACAGTAATCTTACTTGGCCAGTTGTCAAATTCAATTCATTACCTGGGCTACAATTATTCAGTTAACACACTTGAAGCAATCCTGAAACACCATCAATTTCTTTACAACTATCAGTCATCCTAGCTTCATTCTAGATGGAACTAGATCTGGTTCTATCATCTCTGATTATTTAACTTGTTTCCTTCCCCCAGTGTCCTCAGGTGTTAAGATCTGGGCAGGCAGTGTGGAACCCTGTGCTGCTGAGCAGGTGGGATTTATAAAGAGGATTAGAAATCTGACATCAGAGATAGGATTAACCATCAAAATACAGCCTAAGATCTTTCTGTTGTGCTGGTGGGACAGATTCAGTTGCAAAAGGATCCTGTTCCAATTCCAGACAGAAGTAGTGAACAGGCCACTTAAATTTTCATGTAATCTGATGTGTAATCTGATGTGTAAGGTCAGCCACACTTGCTCTATTGAAGAAAACCAGGACAGCAACCTTCATGAGATACCATAGTACTGCCTCCCAGCTCAGAACCAAATCCCAAACCAGCCTCAATCTAATCTGGCCAGAGCATCACATAGAAACCAAACTAGCCATAGCTGCCACCTGCCTGACTTGGAGTACAAGCAACTTTGTTGGTACAATAAACTTGTTCCTCAACTTTTATCAAGCACATTTGGGGATACAGCACCACCCAGCCCTCACATCACTTTTAGTGCACACTGCTGATTTCCCAGCGCATTAGAAATTTGACACTTCACCATGCATAGCTCCTTCTCTCCCTAGACATATTTTTGTCCCACCTGTCAATCTCCCCCACTCCATGCTGCCTCTTTAACCTCCTAAAAGCATGAGCTATGGAGCCAGCAGCCAGGACAGACATGAGCAGGTTTGGGTTTTTGAACACTGTTTTTAGAAACGGATCATTTTCTGCTGTTTAAAACAAAAATAAAATCAGATTACATCTAAATCCATGTCTTAAGTTCTCTCCCTTCCCAGTTTACTGCTATTCTCAGTCATCTGCAGTTTTTATCATCACAAGATACTATTGATGAAGAACTTCCAGGAAGCAGAAGATGTCACTTCTGGATGTATAAACAGTGTGGATTTTTTAATTATCATAGTGCTTTGGGTTTTTTTTTTTATTATTATTATTCTTGGGAGACCTATGTGCTCCTAGTACGCATTATTTTGTGTTGCCTCTTGAAGAGTTTATTACTTATCCTTTTCAGCTACTGACATCACAGCATCAAGGAAAACTATCTTCCTAAGCATACTGATAAAGAAATAAAATTCTTGAGAAAGAGGGAGGCCTCACACTGTTTGTCTATTGTTTTCATCTGCTACATCACCAATTAGAAAGTTTACAGCAGAACATATAGCAATAGGGGATCTAGATTTTGAGAAGAGGTGGTTGGGCAGCAAACCTAGGAAGACAGTCTAAGCAAGCGCCAGCATGGGAGAAATAAAGGGAAGGAGGCAAGGATTTTAGACTTCACAAAGAGTCCAATTCTGAGACAAAAATCAAATACTGAAGTTAAAAGAATTTTCCAAAAGATGCTAAAACAACAATAATCTGTTTATCCTTGAGAGACCTGGGACTGCTTTTTGAGTATTAAATAAGTCTATAGAAATCAAGCGTGGGAGAGGATGAAACGGGAGAAATGAATTACTTCAAATGCATACTGTGCAATGGTAACACTGGATTAGAAACTCTTCAGCCCCTGTAGTAAAAACACGGCAGCAAAATCTGCAGGTGCCTTGAAGGATAACTGTGATATCTGGTTATTTATAATACTAACCCTTTTTATTAGGATAAAGTATTTTTTATTGTAGAATTGAGATCCAAAATTGTCATAAGCAAAATGAAGCCTCCCTTCCCTAACCAGCATTACTCTCATCTTGTGCTGATCTGCTGTGAGATTTACAGAACTGCTGGGTTATTGCTCAGCTCAACACATCTCTGCTACAGGCAAACAAAGCTGAGAATGATGGATTGGTTGTACGCAATTCATTTGACAAGCATCAGAAAGTGGAGAGCAGGGAAGAGGGGAAAAAAAACCTTTACTGAAGCCACGTAACCTGAGTTAATGAAATTATATTTAACTAAGGGTGTGTATTTAGACTCGATCTTACCTTGGTGACTTAGCCATTAGTAGGAATTCATTGTTTACCTCCATGATTCTTATCAGTACTTAGGCAGTGTTTGCACGTGATTTTCAACTGATTGCTCAACATGCTCTGTGTTAAACTGTTTTGAAATAAATGAAAACACAGCAAGATCACAGAGGGCTAATCTCAATTATCTAATCTGCTTAAAACTGCATGGTTTCTTTTCTTATTGAAGCAACACTACGGCTTCCTCTACGGGCAGAACTGTACTTACTGATGCCAAACCAGACATCTGTTTCTTCTTTTGCAGGAATAAAACTTTGCTACCAGTGAAATGGAAACAGTTGTTATTCCAAACGACGTTTCTTAGGTCATTTGAGGATCACTCCTCAAGAGATAATGATCCCCTATAATGATTATGGACTCCTATTGACATCCATGACAACTGTGGGCATTTGATTTACATAGATTCCCTTCTCCCCCAAAAAACAAAACACTCTGACACCTGATCATAGGATAAACAAGCTTCATACATCTCAGGAAGCCAGATAGCTCCTAGAAGTCCTTACAGATCAAAGGAAAAAACCTCAATATTCCAACTCAGAGACTACATTCCTGCTGATTCCAGTGCACGGACCCTGTCCAACAACTCATGAAAAGAGCAGAACAACAAATGAGTTCCTATAAAATTACAAGGGCAATGGGCAACCTATAAAAACACTGGATTAAAGAAAAGATACAAGCAGGTTTTTTTTTGCGTATTTTCATGCATTTAAACTGACCAAAGAGCAGTCAGAGCTCTCTCACCCAGAATGAATATGCTTTAGCCTTGTGCAACCATTCCTAAGATCTCAGCTGGAGTACTGCTGAGCTTCACAGCCTAACTTCCCAAGCAGCTTCAATTTTTAAGTCAAATTCTTTCAGAAACATTGTTAACAGCACTCAAGGAAAAATTAGCAGCTGAAGAGTGAATGCAGACTTCAGCAAGTTTGTACATTAGTTTGCCAAGATCCAGTGTCTGCTGTTGTCTTAGACAAGTTTACTGTTGGGATACATCTTTCAAGCAGCTGGATATAGCTGCTCTTACCCCCTCCCCTTACAGTTTGATCTTTCCCTACATACTATTTACTATCCAGCATCCAAATGCCTCTACAATTAGACTCAGCCATGGTTTTCTTTCAGGATTTGTGACTATCCATTGCTTCTCCGAGACTCAACACAAGTATCACACACACAGGCAGTGCCACTGAGGGAATAATCAGCATTCAGCATAGAGACCCTGGAGAAGTCCATTAGAGCAGCAGGAGCTGGAACAGCACTGGCATTTTCATTACAGCACACGCTGGTGAGGAAGGGCCCGTCTCAAGATGGAGCAATTGAAAGGCAAAAAGACTCCGTAGGTTTGCTTAAGACTTCCTGAAGTCTCAGCATTCTCCTGATGACCCTCCTTTTGAGACAGATCTTTATTATAGCTTTTTAGCCAGGAGTTCAAAAGGAGTTGCACTGACAAAATAAGAGATGATTCTATCCACGCCCCAGAGCACAGCTTGCCAGAGTGGTTTGGAATTATCTGGCGACCTTTTCTTCTTCCATACAACAACATGAATAGTCAATCAAGCAGCAGAAATGAACATAAAGGTTCAGAGACAATCCCTGGCTAAGCACCGACATTTGCATGCTGTCAGAATTATTTGAACTTGAATCTGCAAAGTGAGGTTGCCTTTTTCCTAAGAACCACCACTGATTACGTTCCTTATGATATACTCAGATGAAGAAAATCCAAAATGCTGATTTCCCCTCCACCCCCCCACATGATACAATTTAGTAATAAGAAAACTATATTCAAATAATAAGAGGGGGAAGGGGAAAGCAATACTGAAATGCATATATATTTTCTTACATCCAACAGTAGCATGATTACAACTGACCTCCAGTTTTGACAAATTTAATTTACAAAACTTCATCTCTCCTGAAAAACAAGAAAACATTGCAAGTCTGAACACTAAATCAGGAGAGGTTTCTGCCACAGTACTTCATAAAGCCATAGCTTCCATGGTTTATTTTGCAAGAACTGTCCAATGAGCACTACTAACTTGACCATATATCATTAGAGTAAGACTAGCCTTTTAACTGCTCAATTCTTCATGGAACCAACAGCACTTTAGCTTTATTGGTAAGTATCTGGCACCTCTGCATGTAACTAGAGCCATGGCTAAAACACAGGGAGTGGCCCATACTTCAAAGTCTTAATTGGTACAGGTCAATAGCAGCACATCAAATCCAGGCTGGCAACATAAACATACAAAATATTAAGAGAAAGCCTCCTTGAGATTCCAAAACTAAGGAAAATTAATGTATGCCTTCCCAGTAATCATAAGGTGAAAATATCCTAAAAGAAAAGGCTATACCCCCCACTACATGCACACAGCAAAACAACTGGATGATCTGCAGCAGAAAAAATTTTGCTTAAAAAATGAAAACTAAGATTTGATCAGTTTGAAGACAATTTTGTTCTTGTTTTAACAGGCACTAAACAACATCACCAGAGCCAAAACTGAGCATTCAGTTGTAGAAAACAGCAAGATTTCCATAAGCATCCCAGTTCCTAGAATCTTGTAGTTATTTAAGAATCCAATCTAACTGCTGTTTTTCTGTCTGAGCACAGGCTCAGAGCACAGTTCTTTGCCAGAAATACTTCCTGACTGATTTCTGGAGATACTCAACCATTATTTTCACACAGCACCACAACAGATCTTTGCATGAGGGTAGCAAAGGAGTGTGACAGTAACAGGAATCTTCTCCTACCAGCAGCAGGAGAGAAAGGCCATTTCCGTAGCTTTTGTGGAACCTCTGAAGGAGAGCACAGCCTCTGCTTTGCCTTTGATGAGTAAGCCAATATGCCACTTACTTGGGCAGAACTCAGATTTAGTTTTGACGTGCTGCTCATTCGTTTCCCTTTCAGAAAGGAGTGTGCATCTGCTCACACCCGTTGACAGGCAGTCCTGCGTTTTCACTGACAACAGCAAAGCAATTCCGCGACTATTACCTCAACCAGATGAAGACTGACTTCTCTTCACCCAAATATACTGCAGCACAATTCTGCAATTATTTCCTTGCAAATGAGCCTGACAAGCACTGCTTAATGTCCAAACTAAGTTATACAAACAAGAGCACAAACAGAAATAAAACTAGAAATAACAAACTTAACAGTTGTGAGGCTGCACAGACAATGCAATAGAAAATACGAATTTACCATTAAAGAAAACCCTAAACAGCACACGTAACATGTGTTCCATATGAACCAAAGACAACAGTTCCTTAGGCAGAAGGGCTGTATTGACACCAGCATGAATATACTCTTTCTTTCTTTCCCTCAATTCCAGAAAACATGTATTGTAAGGACCAGCCTCAGCTGGTGATTGGAAGATTCCCAGGTTCTATTGCTGAGTAATTATGTGACCTTGAGCAAAAAGATTCACTTAGTGCAGTGTCTCCATTTACCTATTGTAGGATAGGTACATAATCACAACGCTTACCAACAACACAGAAGGGTTGCAAGGCTTAATTAATTTTTCAACGCTTCAAGGTCCTCAGCTGCATAATGGCAATCTTTATTAAGTTCTATTTATTGGCTATCACATCCCTTACTTATGTAAATACCAATTATTATCTTTATAGCAGCTCTACACATTTTTTAATCCTTTAATTTTTTGCCACGTTGTAATCCAAAGACTAACATTTCTGATCTTCCAGAACTGGCTGATGGGGAAAGAGGGACAATGGCACATCGGAACTCTGCATGAAGGGCTCACATTTGCTCACCCACTGTAGTCCTTTTCCTCTGGCAGAGGTACACAGGAAGGCCACCATTTAAGAAGTGCGGTAAACTAATTCATCTGGAATCTGTGCAGAACGAACAAGTTGGTATGGCTGTGTATAGGAATTAAGTTTTTTCTCTCCCCTCTTCCAATTCATAATCTGCTACGCAGGCTCATTTTGCCATTTGCTCCTCTCAAACAATAAATAGGATATCACCACTCTGTTTAAACACTGCAGTTCTTCCCAAAACAATAAGCCTCATTAACATACCGATTAGCGCTGCTTAACGCCCTTTAAAACCAGGTTTAAAACACGGTCTTTCTAATGCAAAGCTCAAAAATAACTGTTATGCATGACCTGGCCATTGCAGTGACGGAGGCAATGTAAGAAAACACACAGGCTCCTACCCAGCTCCTTCCACAAGTCCCCCATTTAAGCCACGGTCACAGCCCATAGGAACACAGTCAGGATTTTACCCACTAAGTTTAAAATGAAGCAGCACGTAGAGCAGCCTTCTGGGATTCAGTATCTTACTCAGAAGTGCAAGTGCACGAAGCTTGGTTCCACCTTAATATAAGTAAAAACGAAATGACACATTCCATACTAGCAGCCAGGGAGGGAGGAAGGGAGAAGGAAGGAAATTAGTCAATGAAACATTATGGAAAAAAATAGATGGCATTCTATTTTTGGATATACACTCAGTTCTTTGGGGAAGCAGGGGGAAAAAAAATGCACAAATGGCTTTCATTCTGACAGTTGTAGGTGATCGCAGAAGTAATATTCTTTATGCAATAAAATGAAGCAGCTGTTGTCTATCAAAAAAGGAGTGAGCATTGTCTTGTGCAGTAACACCTGATCTATTATTAATCCCTATTTCAGAATAGACTTTAAATGTATTGACAACTTCAAACAGAAAATGACAACGTAAAGGCTCAAACTCAGGGGAAATCCAGAACTATGGGTAAAGCTACCGTTAAAGAGGAAAAAAAAAAAATGAAAAACACACTAAATTGTTTCTTTACAACTGCCCTAAGTTACTTCTCATTAGTTAGCTACTACATATGTCAGTATAAACAAATTGTTGGGTCCTTAATGAGCTCAACTCCGCCAAACCTCTGAGAAGCCTGTTTGGAAAGGGATACCCCAACTTGGGAGCATTTGGAAGTAACCCTCAAATCAGCTAAGTCAAAAAGATAACTCACTTGAAAATGATATAATTACTTTCAGTTTGTTCAAAGCCAAGGAAAAGTTGACACAGTGATAAAATGGAGGTGGGGGGAGGGCAAGAGAAGGAGGGAGGAAAAAAAGGAGTTACTTTATACTGCTTGAAATTGGGCTGTTCTGAGG
Organism: Centrocercus urophasianus; assembly: GCF_019232065.1. Taxonomy (NCBI): domain Eukaryota; kingdom Metazoa; phylum Chordata; class Aves; order Galliformes; family Phasianidae; genus Centrocercus; species Centrocercus urophasianus. Next base: position 7,081,449 of record NW_024884744.1, on the reverse strand, counting down.
CCGAGGACCTGAGCTTATTTGAAGAAAGATTATCTTGACAAATTGGATAAACATTTTGTGCATGACAGGACGCTGATGGAGAGTCTGTTCTGCAAGCACACCTGGGGGATAGTTTGCTCAGTGTGTGACCAAGGTGTTCGGCTAACCCCAGTCCTCCCAGGGCGCTTTGTTTACCGTGTGACAGGTACAGGCAGATCCCAAGTCAGGCCCCGGTTCCTGCAGACCTTCCAAGATGCATTTTGCTCCCTCCCCTTGGGACGGATACCTCTTGGCTAGACCAGGCCACAAAAAACTCCTCCAGACTTCAGCAAATAGTTTGTGTTTAAGGAAACCCACGGGCTGGCGTGCCCCAGGCCAACAAGTGAAGAATGCACACGATGCATCTCATCTCCAACCCTCATCTGTCAGCATTCACTGCAAGGAACCACCCTGAGAGAACCCAGCGCTGAAAGAGAAAACCACCTATAACCAAGCTACCAGTTAGTTAGTAGGGCAACAAGCCTTGTCTGTGTAGGTTCTTCACCTTCGTGCATCAGAAAATGGGGTTACAAAACAATGTAAGGTTTTACTCTGCCTTCACTTTCATGTCAGACAGCGATGGCCACCATGCACATTTTTGATTCTTCAAATAGAATTGGTTCGATCAGGAACTAGACCTATAGCTTTTAATTGCTTTCAATTTCTCTGGTGTGTTGAAGTCATCCAGCTCTCAAGCCCCCAAATGTTCTGGAAAGCACCTCAAAACCCTCCCTACACCTGCTGGGGTAGGTGGGTTTCCCACCAGAAGAGCTTTTGGTCATTTCCTACCTCCAATGCACGGAGCAGAGCTGGGAGGTCAGAAATGGAAGAGATGAATATTCTTTGGGTGAAGGAATGATCAGTGTGGGATTCAATTCACCTTAGGGTGCTATGAGGCAACCTCCTGAGGAGGTCAGTAGGCAGCTGGTCACCGCTGAGATGGGACACCTAATATTTGGGTAGTATACATCCCCGTCCAATTTAACCACATGCAGTGACCTGAATCAAGCACACCAGCACCCTGCCTCCTGGAAACAAAATCAGAACTGAATTTAGAGAATTGGGGAAAAAAAAAAATGAAAAATTAAAAAAAGAACACCATACAAGAAGAAAACTGGATCAGAAAGCAAGATCTACTGCATGTTCAGCATGAAGAGCAAGGGATGCAAATGTGCAGCTAGGAGGTAAAACAGTTACATCATTCCAAACCCTGACCTTGCCAAATCTGTTCCACGTCTGGGGACAGTTTACTTCCTCTACCAATCTTATTTGTAGAAGACTACAAGGGAAGATTAAAATTAGGTATTCAAAATGAACAACTTGGATTTGCACCTCAGCCATCAGTCATAGGGATGGCTGAGGAGGGGATAACTGATTTAAATGGGACTAGCCTTCTAGTAGTGCTTCTACCACAGAGGCAGTAAGGCTCTGGTGACTTGCCATGTAGTACAGGGAAGTCAACACTGCCCACTGGCCCAAGGCAGGACCAGAGAGCTGTTCCCGGTGTTTATCACTGCCAGTTTCTAAAGCAAGTGTCAGCCACTGCTACCGCTCTGCAGTAAATTATTCTTCTTCCTTTCTGACTAGTAGTGACTAGTAAAAAAATCAAGGCAGAGCAGCTCCGCAGTAAGGCTGCGTCACCTAACACAGATTTGATTTAAAAGCCACAGAAGCTGCAAGGAAACACTGCCAAATACACAGAAGTGTTTGAGAGTATTTTTAACTGGGGTAAGGAGGAACCTTCACTGATTTTTTTCTCTCAAACTTGCTGAACCTAACCTTGCAAAACAACTGTGTTTAAAAAGAGCAAAGCAGTAAAAGGTGCAGCAAAATTACAGCATTTTTGTCTAGGTAATTTACATTCCTACATCTGCTCAGGCAGTACACTCCAAAACCAGCATGCATTTCTCTTGCAATTTAAGACAGTAACCCATAAAAGTATCAGATAGTGCTCCCTGCACGAGATAAAAATGAGTGGAGAGAGATAAATAACCTCCATCCAGAAAGAGAAACGTGAACCTTTGTAAGTAGGTTTGGACTCAGCAAGCAAAAACTGTCATTGTAAAGTGATTAGAAAACAGAATTGAATGATAGGAAACAAATATTTTCCAGGATGTAACAGCCTGAAGAACACTACCACAAAGCTGATGAGCTCCTGAAAGTATCTATGCATCTCCAGCTTGCCCCAAGGTATATTTAGCTGATCAGAAATGTTCCTGTGATGCAATCCTAGCAGCTTCTATTTCATTAGTTGAGCACGTTGTCAATATCCTGACAGAAGGGATTTTTCTTTTCAGGTTGACTGAAACAGTTAGGACACTATTTCATTTCAATTCATACAGCTATTAATAAAAAGCAATTTTCCTTATTTGCCCATGATACTGTACTGCACACACAAAAAGAACAATGGTTGTCAAACCCAGAGTTGGCCAAGCAGGAACATTCCAACATTTAAACACACATGATGATGTGAACCATTGTGCTCAACCATGAGCACTCTGCAGCCACAGCATCTCTGTTTACAGGAAGAAATCCAAGCTGCAGAGGAAACAACAGCTTTGCAGTCTTATAGAAACTGTCAGGCATAGATGAAAAAAGTAGAAAAAAAAGACAAGGAAAAACCATGCAAAATCATTCTGAAGATAGAAGTGACTCGAGTCTTCACACAGAATTCCCCTCCTACTCCCCTTCTGCAGTATCCTGACAAAGCTTCCAACAGTAATTAAAGAAAACCAAAGACATTTTAATCTCTGGAATAGTTTTCCCTTCCCTTCCAAGCGATCTCCATCTTTCTGATAAACACACATTTGTGCTCAACAGGAGCTCAAGTTGGACCACAGTAACTTGTGGCCTTGAACACCGATTAGATGGGCTTGAGCATGATGGGACCTTCCATCAGCACAACCCACCAGACTCCAAGGAAACAATTATATTTTCAAAACTAGGTCTTACTTTTCAGAAATAGATCTTACCCGATTCCTAAAAGTAGGGCAAAGAACGATGCCAGCAGGATGTCTGCAAACAAGCTCTCTCCGTATATTCCAAGTGCAAAGATCAGTGAAGTCACAGCATCCCAGTTTATTTTCAAAGTTCTAAAACTATATTTTTTAAAGCCTATGTGGGTCTGCTGACTCCATTTAGTTAGTCAATTAAAAAAAAAAAAAAAAAAAAGGAAAAACGACACACAACCTTCCAATTCTTCTGCTGCCTGCTCCAGCTTAAGTTAACTTGACAGTGTCTACTTGCACTGCACATCACCCCTATGTAATTTAGAACACAACCTGTACCAACCCCATCACAAGAAGGTTCATTTCTGTCCCATATTTTTTCCAAACACTTTGTGATTGTAATCTTAAACACAACATCCATGGCTTCAATTGCTAACCGCTCTCCTTTTACTCTATGGGTGTATCATCGCAGAATATCTATCCAAGGCCAAAGACAACCCACTCTTTACAGCAGAAGCAGCCCAAGCCCCATAAGCTGGGTAGGCAGACACTTTTTGCACAGACTATAGGGAAACCTCTGCTTTATTTCTGAACAGACCAGAGACTGCACTGCACAGAGGAAAGTTGTGATGTGACGCAGATTTAGAGGAAGAGTCCGAAAGAGAGCAAGGGGCAGCACAGCTTCTGCCAGCAGGATAAGCCCTTCCTCCCCTGAGCAGGAGATGCCTTCTGCAGAAGCAAAACCCTCTCACGGTGATCACCAAAGACAACATTGCGCTGACTGGTGAGACAGAAAATGTGGGGACACCTGGGAAAGCATCAGCTCTGAGTACAGAAAGAGACTCCTGCTCTTGTGACCAAGGACATGAATATATAGATATTTATTTTCACTCACAGTGCTGTTTCACGTTCTGATGTTTTGCATCTAAAACTACATAAACAGTCTGTAAACCACTCTGTAATCTTGGTAACAAAAGCCTACTGTGAGTCAATGCTAAAACAGAGTCCAAGCAGAAATATTATATGGTGCCTTTAAAAGCCAAATGCCCTGATCTGATAAAAAGCCACACACATCCTCAAGCAAGTAGCTCAGTTTAGTTTATTCCCATGTATGGGACAAGATGCTTTGTACATCTCTGCAAAGCGAATGCTTGTTTATGTCAGGTCATGTTCTCATTGGAGTGCTGGATTAATGCATGAGTAGGATGGGCAACTTGGTGCTCTAAGCAACATCTCCCCCATCATTTTGAGATTAACAGAACTATTAGGCACACTATAATTTTGTAATGATACAAGTGAATTCATTCTGCATAATTTGCAGACCGTGAATATTAAGCTATAAGTAGACAATACTTCTATAATAGGAAGCAGAAACACAAACTCCAATTTAAGCCAGAAAACTTTGAACCAAGAACAAGAAATTTTTTTTCCCCCCCCCCAAACCAATGTCTGCCATAGGGAAGCTTCTTTAACACCTCCAAATACATCTCTCCAATAAGCACTGAGATGTCCTCTGAGATACTTCATTAATAGTAATCAGAGCCAATGAGAATCTTTCACTCTCATTTTCAGAGGAGCCATTTATTTCAGCTATGGAGCCAAGTTCTATACCCAAGGCCATTTCATTTCTTGGGGGGGGATGAACTCCTCAGTATCAACTTACTGCCCTTCAGAACCTGTTCTGGCACTACTGCTCAGCCCCCAACAGAAGCTCTAATACGTTCTAATAAGAGGCTCAATGAAAAACAAGACTATCTTTCTGTAACACTATCTGAAATACTGACCCACAAAGTATTCATCAATACACATCAGACCCCTCTGCACAGAAGACAGCAGGGGGCCTGGAGGTCCTGAGGAGAGGCATTGAAGCCAGCTTCCAAACTTCACATTGATAAATCCTAAGAATATCACACAGCCACCCGCACACATGTAAGTCACATCTGTAGGCCCTACAGAGGACTTGCAAGAAGCTGAGCAAGGCTTTAAAAGCAGGTGAGCAAGCCCTCTCCTCATCTCTCTACACCGGAATTTCAGATCCTTCTCACTCTTCTATGCTGGCCATGTGTATCAAGAGTGGCAACTATGGTAGGGGAGCAAAGATAGAATCAGGCATTTCATTCACTAGCACATTTGACACTGCCTGCTTGAAGCTGCAAACCAAGCTTTACCCAAAGAAGTCCAGGGGCCAGACACAGCTCTCAGCTTGCTTTGCTCATATCCCAATACCACAGATTCTGCTTTCTGCAAGTAGTCAACTCTCACCTCCACAGGATAACATAAATGTTAGAATAGTCACGTGCGGGTCTCATTAACAACAAAAACAAGTCAATATAGTAAGCTCACTTATAGTATTTAGTGCACACGTACCCAAATGTCAACAAAGCACTTCAACACACACTGAACTCCTTTCCTTTTCACCAAAATTTAATTTCCATATTTAACTTCAAGCAGTGTTAAAAAGTTCTGCTATAGAAGAATTAGTAATTTAAGCCACGTGTATGGGGGCACTGGTGAATTAACGCCATAAGGCTGAAATCTCCGAGACTGACAGAAACTGGGCTTTGTTATTTTTTCCTCCAAACCCCTAGATTAAGTTGCCTTCAGATAAAAAACACCTAAATGAAATATAACATTTGCCAACAGAGCCCACTTCCAGATTATTTTGTTTTTCTTTTGCATAAGCCTGTGACTTCCACATAATCCGCAAGCAAATAGCTCTATTCTGTAGATTAGAAATTATAAAGGACCATGTAATCAGCTGACAAAAGAACTGAAAACAACCCCAGAGGAAACACAGAGCTGCAGGCTCACAATGTGCTGCTCTGTCAGCCGCCCACTCCTGCACCAGATCCTCCTGACGTTTCTTGTGTGACGACTGGACTTCATGAATTGGACTGTAGGATGTTTGCTGGTGAATAATCAGCAAGGGAAGGGGCATGGCATCACGGACAAGGGGTCTGCTTCTGTCTGCTGACCAGATCCAAGCAATTCGTTCACTGCTTTCCCCTGCCACCAACTATGAATCACAGCTCAGCATTGTATTAGAGGCTGAATTGTTGCTCATCTCTGAACAATGACACTTAAGAAATTAAGTTATTGTAACCTCAGACAAACTGCTCGTGCTTTGATGGTTTTATTTAGTTCACATGTATCTAAATGTTTAGGTTCTTACACAGTGTCATCAACACTTCTACCACCAGCTCTGACTCACAGTTCAACATCTGTCTGTTTATTGTTCAGTCCTCAGAACACAAGCATTTCTCCTCCCTCTGCATTTTTTTTAATCTATACAATCAGAAAATATTTTTACTTTGCCCATTCGCCTCACGTGCACCCAACTACTGATATTTCTATTGCAAGTGAAGCCGAAATCCAAACCAATCCCATTGTAAGCAAAACTTCCCCTAATCTGATGGCAAATAATGAGCATTTCTCCAGCCATTCCTCCTCTGACTTATCAGTCAGGCTGATGGATGTTTAGCACTTACCTTAATGCAGATTTTTGCTTTAGCTAACATTTGTAGAAGCAGAATCAATTACAAACTGGAGATTACAGGGCTGATGAGCTTTCACGCTGTTGCAGTTGACCATGCAATTGGGTTTCTAAGTGACAGACACCACAAGACCACCTCAATTGGGCAAAATCCTTCTCACATTTCCACATATCTAACTTCATTCAGCACTCGTTTCCTACCTTTTGATTTGTTTAATGAGCTGTTTGAGTGCATACATGTACACATGTATGTGCTTTCTCATCCTTACTGAAGGGATTCCTGCATCGGGGTGCTTTCAGCACCACATCTGCTGGCGCAGCTTCCAAGACAATTGTAACATTGCCCATGGCCTGAGAATGTCCAGATGTGGATGCACTGCCCAAAGGAAGCCTTCAGATATGAGAGGTGGTAGAGAGCTGTTGGCCTCCATGAAACAATGCCTAGCAGCTCTCAAGAAGTGCAAGAGATCCCAAATAAAGCTTTTAATCAGGAAGATCCTAAGCTGAAAAGCATTGTTACAGGTAATTATTTTTAAATATGCAAGTAGAACTGACTTTTCTTACTTCAACGGACTGCCATTGCCCCCACCCCATCCAGCAATATATATTTACTAGCAATTATCAGAGCCATGTCTTTATCGGGATTCCCTTCCAGGGAATTACTTACACAATTAGCAGTCCTTGCTATCTGTATTAAAATCATGGTACTTGAAAACAAATGAAAAAAATCAAGCCTATACCTGAAGTTCACCAGCAGGAGTGGGAAAGGCCCAGCAGTTGACAGAATCAAGCCCAGCAATAAAGGTAATAAGAATTTAACTCACCCCAAAAGGTCTCAACCATAGAGCAAGTGAGTATCTCCAGGGGGAGAAATCCTATTAAAATTTAAGCAGGTAGATGGCATATGAAAGTAGCAGTTTTCTAATTAGCTAACTGCCTCTAGCCCAGAGCTAGTCTCAAATATTTTTTAAACGGTGATACTCCAATTCACATCTGCCAGCTGGAATATTTACAGCTTTGTAATTATTAAAACTGCCTGATCTCCAGAGCTGCAACTGGGTTGGGGCACTCTGAGTCTCTTCCATTCCATCAGGGACTGGTTAGCTTCAGAAAGCTGAAGAGCTACAGATGCCATGCTTCTCACAGTTTATATCTTCTGCTCGTCTTCTCTCCAACCGTAACTACGACTGGGTCACACCATCTCTTTTCCCCAGTGATTACTTTGCCATTAAAAGTGAGCTGGCATTATAAATCTTTCCTCCTCTTCAGTGGGAGACTTCCAGAACCTCTGTGCCCTACAGTCTGCCACCACGAGCCTTGTGGAAGCTTGAAGCTTCATACCACTAGGAGAGCTTTGGTTGAAGTTGAACAAAAGTATCAGGAGTTGCTGAAAGAAAAAGAGATGCAGATACGGTATCCTCACCTGGGTCTTAGCCACAGAGAGCTGTGCTGGAAATCCAACCTCTACGGCAATGCTACTGAGAACGATAAACTCATTAAGGCTGCAAGAGATCACTAGAATCACTGGGTCCAATTGTCAGCCCACCAAACTAGCATGGCAAAATCATAACCAGCAAAAAAGTCAAGAAAAAAAATAAAATACATGGAATAGATTTCCAGCAGTTCTTTTCAGAGCATATTTTCTCATTGCATCACCAGTTCCAAGGTGTGCACCTACTGGGGGATCCGGGCTGGCAATACATCACAGTGGTCAGGACAACCACATGGAGATGGGAGATGCTGAATCTCCTGCGAGTTATATTAGCAATGAAAAATGTTTACTCTTTGTGTGTTCCTCCCCAGGAACAACACAAATGCGGGCTCGGGTTTTTTTAAGACACACTTGGATAAGTGCAAACACATCTCTTTTGTAATCAGCCCGGGCTGACCCTGTTTAGCCTGAGGTCAACGACCAGTGGCATCTGACCTGCCGAAGTTAATGCAGCAGAACAATGGGAGAGGGTTGGCAAGGCCTTATCCTATTACCTTTTTGATACCAAATTAATTGTTTTTCTCCTTCTCAATGATTCTCTGACCTTTCAGCTATATACGTTGCTGGCACAGTGATAGATTAAATTTAAGCAAGTACATTTCTCGACATTTTCTCACAGATTTGGAAGTTATTTATGTCTTCCTTTCAGTACTAAGAGGTTTAAGAATGTGCTTATAATTGCAACCCCACTTGATAGTTAAAGAAGATCCAAAATATTAATTCGTTTGGAAGTATTAGAAGAAAAAAAAAAAAGGATAGATTGCACATAACCAAAAAACTCACACTAATAGTGAAGAAACAGATATCCTCCATAAACCACAGGTAGGCAATTCCAGATGTCTGATATAACCATAATTGATGATGCTTTGTTAACTGGCAATGCCTCATTAATTGGCAAACCCAAATGACTACTAGTAGAATAAATTTAATTAGTCAGACTAATACCTTCCAGAAGGAGAAAATCCCCACAGTATCACCATTGGGTGAGAAGAGCTTGCATGGAAAGAGCTTCTGATCCCGGACACATCTTTCATATGACTAAGTTTCTTTTTATTTCCTAGGACTGGGACCTCTTCACAGGATGGAAAAAATTGAGATGATGCAGCGTGACTAGCACCACATTATAAAATAAAGGTGAAGGAGATCAGGTTCCTCTATCACACCCCCATTCCATGCATCAGTTGCAGTGATCAAGTCTAGAAATATGAATCTAAAACTCAAGATGTGACATTTGCCTGTAGTTGATGTAAAACATCAAGGCACGGAGGCCAAACACACATTCCTCACTTGGCTCAATTTGGTGTAGACACACTGGTCTCCCCTACCTCACACAGCACAGGACCCACGAGTTCAAATAGTTCACTTCAGACTCCAACTAAAGGAAACAGAATTTTGTAGTTGTCTCAAGACAACACAAAAGCTTTTATTCAATTATCTCAGCAGGACCTCAGAATTATAACTTTGGTCCCTCATGCTCCTGAAATACACATTATTAAACCAATGAAACAAATACACATTATTCTGATTTAAGCAATATTAGTTAGAACAGGATCAATAGGAGGGTCACACTGGTGGTACCACTGGGTAATTTCATTTATTCAACACACTTAAATATTCTCTCAATTCATGCTTCAAATACAGATGATTAAGCATACATATTAGCAAGATGAAGAGCAAAGGATTTCCTATCATAGCTCTGCTCAAAAGTGACAAAAACGACTTAAGGAGAAATTGGGAGAGAGGTAGTAAGAAGCTAATCTTGTTATAACGATTTAGCATTCCAAAAAGCCCGTGTGTGTGTATGTGGGGGGGGGGGGGGGGGAGGGAAATCAGTCTCAATGTTCTTCAGTTTTTCCAAAAACACACATACCTACAGTTAACCTCCAGTAAGAACAGGCACAGTAGCTTCTGTTTCCAGAACAATTTACCAGACTTATGCCAGAGCACAACTTCACAGCAATATATTCAGAAATGCCAGAACCAAACTAATGTGACATTCATAACTGATAAGTAAGAGGAGTTTCACGAAGAGGCAAACCATCACCTTTATGTTTGTCTTTTGGATCAAAATGCACAAGCAGTCAACACAACTGCCAGCCCACACAAGTCTTCAATATACTTAGGAGTCAGTATGTAATGCTGGTGGAAGGCCAACTTAACCCCCCATAAATAATGAGGTGAACACCATCAGACTGGACTTTGGAAGAAGTTTCCAGTTGAGATGAGTGGCTCATAGTAAGAGCCACTGGGAAAAGTTCTTGTAACTTAAGTCATTATAAAATATTTCTGAAATTAAAAAGCTGGACTAGACTCACCAGCAAATACATGATGCACAAACTAAAAGTAACTATCATATGACTTGACAAATATCCCATATTATTTTTTAATTTTATTTTTAAGAACAAGGAGCTTTTTGGTAAAATTACAGTCAAAAGGATTGGCACCAACATAACCACTGTCCCAAGCACATGCCTTCCTGAACCACCACACAACCCAATATGTAATGACTGACAGCTGTGAATGACAGCCCAAAGACAGCCACAAGAGGAGTTGCTCCTTCAGGTCTCACACCACACACAGCAGATTTCCATGCAGTTTCTGTCGCAGATCCAAGAAGAGTGGGAATTGACACGAGCACTGCAGGCAACTCATCATCCCCAGGAAGCACACAGAATCATAAATTCACACAGAATACATCAGAACACTCACCCTTCTTCCTTTGGCAAAAAGTCTCCCCTTCCAGAAACCAGGGAAGCCACCACAGATCACACTACTTTCCTTATTCACAGAATGAGAAAAAGGGGGGGAAATGAAGTTACAAAGAAAAGGAAGAGAAAGCTTGTCTAATTACAGCTCTCCTCAGTGACAGCACTGGGACAAAGAATTGACCCAGCATCACCCACTGGAGATGGCCCAGGAGCTGGGCAGGCTGCACCAGGCTGGGATTGCACACAGTGAGCTCTGTGAGCACTTCCCGTGGGAGAAGGGGTAGCCTTTAGGAAGAGGTAAATATCCTGGTATAAAACAACTAGCAAAGCTAAAGAAAACTGTGCTCATGTCACCAGATGATCTCTTGATCAGAGAGAACAACTCTATTGCTCAGTTTGAACATAAGTTCAGTGACACCATTGCTTTCTTGGGGTCCATTTTAAAATACCCATACCTGGTCAACTCTGCTTACGATCATTTCTCCAGTGCAATAAAAACACCACAAAATCTTCTGGTGGAGTTTTGGCTAAATACACTGTTCAGTCATTACCTTCACATGCCACCACCAGCCCAGGAGCACCAGGGCCTGGGGAGGCACCACCTCCCTGAGCTCCTCCATTCATGTTGGTTCCCCTCCCACTGCCCCTCTATTCAGATCACGGCTCACCTGGCATTCAGCACCAAAACAAACCTGCACCACATAACCTCCCTGCTTCCCCTGCTCCTCAGCTTTCAATTACTGACTTTAAAAGTACAATCTGAATCCATGTGATTCAAAATGACCTTGTTACACCTCCCCTTACCTCCCCTTGCAGGGCTCTTGTACTGCAGCTCAGAGTATAAAACCTCAAAACATGACTTTGCTCTAAGCCCCCGCAGCAAGGGACAAGCCACAAGCTGTTTAAGTCTATAAAGGTACATCCAGAGCCAGTGCAGGAGCTGCAGAGAGAGATCGGGGAGCCTAGCTCCAACAGCTTCCAACCAAGTATTTAAACCTACCTGCCTGTTAAATGTTTTTAATGTTCATTTCCTGAACTCTGAGCAGCAATAACCACTCTTCGTTAGAGCACTGCATTAGTCATTATTGAAGTCATTACAGAAGTTAATAAGGATAAGTTATGCATAGATGAAGAGCCCACCACAGCTCACATACAGCACTTAATACAACTCTTTTTCTTTAGTTTCTTCCCTGCTGCTGGGAAAGACAGGCACCCTTATTTGATACGGCCCTGATTCACACATTCACATGGCTGCCTGGTGCCCAGCACAGAGCTGTGTGGAGGAGCACTGCAGTGAGAGTTGGGGCAAGATGCTGACTTCATCCCCACCATCCCCACAGCCCTCCTTTGGGGTAGGGGACTGCTCTTAGCAGTCTTCTACAGCACAGCCCGTTCCCACTGAGGGCAATGACACAGCCTAGGCATAGATGCTAGTTTAGATGTTACCAAAGCAGCAAACATTGCCTTACTCAGAGTTAGTAACAACACAGCACTGCCCCTCCCAGATGAAGAACACTTGCTTTCCCAGCACAGAATTCACTTAGTAGCCATTTGCAGCTTAATACATTGTTCCCAGCTTCAACACAAACTTGCCACTTAAACCACATTGTTTTAGAAGAACCGGCAGATTTAAGCACAGTCACACAGCACACAAACAGAAACGTTAAACAAAGCAACCGACCTCCCGCAGAACAGCCCTCATTACACGCCCAACCCTCTCCTCAAGCAGATATATATTTCCCATTTCCCCAAAAAACAAACAAACTGCATTTCTGAAAGTACTTTGAAAATAAAAACAACAGTAAAAGTAAAAAAAAAAAACAACCCTTACCTAGAAGAAGCAGCAACTGCCAACCACCAAGCAGATCCAAAAAGAGAGGCAACCAGCACACAGGTGGCACAACTTTTAAACTAATTACAGGCACAGCTGGGCCCTACTGTGTCAATTAAGCAGCTTTTGCACTGCAGAAAAGGTTACCTATGTGTAGCCTTGGGTGATGCACTAAGCAGTAAGGCCTCAGTGTCTGAAACCAGAACACATGCTACACCTTGTGCACAAAGTGCTCACACTCGTAATTAGGAGTAACAGGACCACATTGCGTATCACCCAATGAAATAGTTAGTAGTAATCTTACATTCACCTTGATTGTGGGCAACTTCAGTGCTACAGCAGGCAGCCAGGCTGGGTCAAGTTGTGAGCACATCAGAGGCTGCGTCCCAGCTGGCTGTTGTTATGGAGTTATAGAGGTTGGGAGGGGTCTCTGGAGCTCATTGTTGCATCTTCCTTGGAACACGCCACCATCTGAGGCAATGGGCAGCCCCAAATGCTGCCCCACAAAAGCACTATTTACTTGAAAAAAAATACATAGTCCATTGTGGTTGAAGCATGGGTTTACTTGTTGGTATCCCACTCCACCTGATGGTGACCTCTGTAAATGAGGTGGCACAAAGGCCAAAATGGCTGCAGATGTTGGCCCATGCAGCCATTGGTGTTGTACAGGTTCTGAGAAGCTAAGGCTGCCCTTCAACACCAGTCTCTACATAAAGTTAAACGGTAAGGGCCAGTATACAACACACAATAAAACCAGGGGTTGTGTGGCAGAGACCTCTCCTATGCAGAAAATAGCACTGCCTGGCACTGCTCAGACACTGGGAGAGTTGCACAGAGGTGCTTATGTCAACTCCTGTTTAAAAATTCAAGTCCAATTTGGGCCATGTTTGCCCATTCTGTGAGGATTTCAGGCTTTATTTTCAATTGTACGCCAACACATGAGGAGTTTTAGCAGAGCAGCACCATAAAGCCGTGTGGATCTGAGGGCTCTGCCAAGCGTGACATCAAATCTTCCAAAGAGTGAGGTTAGATAAAGCACCAGATAGCAGAAAATTCTTGATTGAAATAAAACACCAAACATTTCTCCTTGGCTAGCAACAGGTGAGTTCACAGGAAACATTTCCTTATCCACAGAAGTTTCTTTTATGGCAAACCCACAGGTTTCTCTGCCTCCCAAGAAAACTGTCTCGCAAAATGTTTAAAATGTTATCAGCTTAGAAAAAAATAACACTACTTTTAACTGATGGGAAAGGAGCCCGTTGGCTCTAAAGTTTCCATCCCTGAGTCGGGCGCTCAGTGTTGTTTGGGGCCTTTGTTCGGGGTAAATCAGCCATCAAAAATCCAGCCCTGCTGCTCCTCGCATGTGCTGGGCAGGATGACAGGAGGGATCCTGCAGCCCAGGCACTAATTACCTGTCCAGACACCTCAGGAGCTCCTGCGAGCAGCTGGCAGGGGAGAGACCTGGCTGGGGTTTTCCCCATTCCCTCCACATCCCCTGTGGCTGTTGTGGCCACTAACTACCATTTACAAGGATGGGAACCACTTCATTGCCACGGGGACATGGGCAAGTTTGGTGTTCCCTCCTTCCCTGACTACTTCAATGATACATTCACGTGCTGGGCAGATAATGTCCCAGTGGGGTTTTGTGGATGCTGAAGGTGGGAGAAGCATTGGCAAACCCAGACCCATGCCAGAGAATCTTTCATAGCACAGAATCACAGCATATCCCGAGCTGGAAGGGACCCTGCACTGTTTTTGCTGAGGACTCATATTCATCAATGGCTGAACTCCAACAGTCACCAACTGAAACACACTCAAAGGCTGGGGGAGATGAAGGCATCACCTGAGCACTGAAAGGTGAGCGTTTATCCCAAACCAGCACACAATAATGACAGTGCCCCAGCGGGCTTTGTTTCTCTTTTTTACACCCTCTCAGTAACAATAATAATATAGAATTTCCTTGAAAAAAGGGCAGAAGGAAAAGTTTCCCTCTGCTCCATGAGCATGATCCCCCATGCACCCCGGGACAAGGAGGGTTCCCCAAAGCAGCACCCAGGGCACTGGGCTCACTGCACTGTGGGGTCAGTGGCTGAGAGGGAGGAAAAAAACAAAACAAAACAAAACAAAATAATAATAAAAAAACTAATAAAAAAGCAAAGTAGGAATAAAAAAAAAAAAAAAAAAAGAGCTTAAATTTTTGCAAGAGAAAACAATCCTCCTGCCGGCAGCTGTAAATAAAATAACAGCAGTGGGGTGATTTGCAACCATGTAACGGGCTTTTGTCTGCGCCTATTTCTCTCTGCCTTGAGGGTTTCTGTGTTCCTTCGCCGCAGGATCCCAATGTTTCTCCCTCCGGTACAAAGGCGGAGGGCTGCAGCCCCTCCCCCGGCTGCTCGCCCCCAATCTGCCCACGCTGCGGCTCCGGGGGGTGCAGGGCTCCGCAATTTAGGATTCCTGTTGGATTTTCAAGAGCACCGCTCTAGGACGTGCCAGGTTTAAAAACGGGTTTACTCATCTTTTTAACTCTTTCTTTGCCCCCAGATTTTTCACGAAGCCCATCGGGCATTTTGCTCCCTGTAGGAAAGTTAGAGGTATTTATGAGTCTAATTAGAGGCATTTGTAAGAGTGATTAGTGTGAAGTATCAGCTGCTGGTGGCTGCGTGTGTGTTCACACATGGATGCAACGCCGCAGTTCACAATTTGTTCCTGTGCCTGAAAGCTGCGAAATGCCCCGAATTCCCCCAGGCAGGCGCTGTGCACGGCTGTGCATTGTGCTGTGCAGTGTGCTGTGCTTTGTGCTGGGACGGAGCAGCACGTGGCTGAGCAAAACCAAATTTTTTGAAATTACGTTATTTTTTATTTTTTAAGAAGAAAAAAAGGTATGAGTGTTGGAAGGCAGTGTTTGAGTCCTTGGGACAAAGTCTGACGTGGCCCCACTTGTGCCTTGTGATTGCCAGTCACACAGGTGCAACATCCTACCTCCCTCCTTTTGCCGTCCTCAGCTCCAGGGCTGTAGGTCTGCAGCACAGCAATCCCTCATCCACTCTTGTCCCATATTTGTCAGCAGCACATCACAGGAGGTGCTTTGGGGACTAAACTCATCTAAAAATGAACAATGAACTCAAACACAACGCTGTGTAGTGGGGCTGTGCACCCCTGAAGTCCCAGAGTGAGGGATGCTCTGGGGCCAGACGTTCCACAGTCACTGAACATCCTCCAGAGCACAGTGAGTCCCAGAGTGCATGGACAAGACACTGAGCCATGCATGAGTGCTCACGGGGACAGGGCCTCAGCACCATATACCTTCAGCCCTGGGGATACTTGCTCATATCCTTGTGTCTCCCCAAACCCAGTCAGAGCCCCCAGGTGGCCAAGAGCTTTCTGACGCCTCTGGACAGCTTGGGTCCCTCCATCCAGGTTTATTTTGGCAGTCACCATGTAAACACAGTGGGAAGGTGAGCACTGCTGCCTCCACACACTTAGAGAAGCTTTTAGCTGGAATGGCTTGGGGAAGGTAGGGAGAAAAGTAGGGAATATTTTAATAATAGACTTATTCTAGGAAATTGAGGTCTGTTCCCTGTCACAAAAGCTGATTTCCCAATGGTGTGTATAGCAGTGGGTCATGCAGTTACACTGCACTAGAACCCAGCCGCCCACACCAGCAGCAAGCAGCAGCCCCAGAGCGCCCAGGACACAAAGCTTGGCCTCAGCAGATGGAAGGCCGTGGTCAGAACTCCCCCCCAGGGTCACACTACAGCAGTGCACACAGTGCCTGCCAGGTAGACTGCAGCAGCAGGACTGTCTCTCATCTTTAGGGAGGATTTTTTAGGGTATTTTTTCCACACAAGAGGGTTTTGGCCTGAAATCAAGCTTATCCAAATCTCTGTCCACATATTTTTGCAGCCAGTGACGGAAACTGCCACAATAAAATTCATTCTTCATCGTGATCTTCGCTGGAGACTCTTCTCGAATGCTCCCTTTAAGCACAGTGCTCCTCCTTTCCATGTTAGCATGTCCCGCAAATGCAGCCACTGCTGGAATACAGGTACCTCAGGGCTTTGACAAAAAAAGAAATAGCTCAAAGACAAATCACTGATTTCAGAGAGTGCAGCCAACAGCATTGGGGTTAATGAACAAAATGACACGTTGGAGAAGTAAGAACATTGATCTCACTTTCCTTAACCAGCCAGGTAATGTGGGGGCAGGCACCGAAATTGTAACTAGAAACATACAGATGTCATTAAAACACACAAAACCCATCATATACATATTTTAATTTTATCAGAACTTTTGTTTGCAGAGATACAATAAATATAGATGGCACTGTTACTGTGTAAACATCTTCCTTCAAATCACTGAAATGTCAATGTAGATTTTAAAACACAGTTGTATATACTTTCTTTTTTTTAAGTAGAAAAAGAGCAAATAGTTATAACAAGTAAAATGCACTTGAGAAAAGTCCTGAAATGAACTGAAAAAGGATGAAACCATGTGAGAGAATACATCTGGAAGAATGGCATTTTTGTTTGCTTAACAATAATCAAATTTTCCTAGCAGGAAAGCTGGATGGGAACTCCCTGTACCATCCTTCATTAGTTTCAATTAATAGTTTATTTGCCATTAGTTAATGTATGATACTGCTGGGTCTTTTTACAAGCAGCCAGTGCAAGTTGAGAAGAAAGTATATTAAATACCAGAAGGAAAATGAGATGATATAAAACAGCCCCTGATCCTGCTAACCCCTGCTCCTCGGAGCAATCCCCTTTCTTTCCTACTTACTGCACAGTGCAAGAGCCTCGGGATTAAGTCAGATCTTTGAACCATAATTCCAATAATTTGGAGAGACAAATGTGCCTTTCGCTCAACTTAAACGTTTCCTTTTAAAAGAGGCTGTCAAACCTGAAAGCACATTAAATTCACGTTTAGAACAAACTTTGTTCTTGCATGGTTCCAGGCACAGGACACAGACGCGGTGCTGCCCGAGGTTCAGGTGCCGGATGGACAGCTGCAGGAAGTCAGGGCTGGCAGTGCCTCACGCTGCCCCTTCACCACCACAGCTGCTCCTGTAGGTGAAGGAGGCAGAACAGAAGGTGATACTATTCAAACATTTATCATACAGCATTGGGCACACTGTCAACAACAAAAGACATGTAACATGTAGCCCTTCTTTCACATGTATTAGTGAACAACCAGTCACAAAATGTTATTTTATTTGCAAGACTGAGTTCTGAGTTTTTGGTCTACTTCTCATTCTATTTTCCAGGACAGTTTTTGTAATTGTTTGGATCTAGCTGATAGATTAGTATCACTAATTCACTCTTTCTAAAAGAAAACTAGATTGAGTCATTTAATAATTCAACATTAGACATCTTTGAACCCAAAATTATTAGACTGCCTTATAGATCAGTAAGGCACATTTTGCCTCAGTTTAGTAAGAAATATTTCATTTCCCCCAGTTTCATCTGGTTAGACACAAAAACTTCAGGACTTCTCAGCTATTTGCAGTGTCCCAAGTGTAAGAACAAAACTGGGTTACTCATGTTTACCTCTGTCCAACAATGGTTAGACTACATCCTTATGAAAATATAAAAGCAGTAACAGATTCACAGCAAATTCACAGAACATCAGCTTCTAATGATTCAAGGTATTTGTGCAGGAAGCCTATTTATTATTTTTAGATTGTCACACTGTTTGTCCCATGGGGAAATCAAAATGCCAAATGACTTTATCACTTTATCAGAAATACCAAAATGCTACAAGCAGAGCTTGTAGGGCTGGGCCATATGCTGGCCTTGTACAGCTTGGCAGGTAAGCAGCCAGTTTCAGCTCCTTCACTGCCTAAACCTTTGGTAGAACTGGTTTGTGCTCAGATCTAGCACAGGATTTGGCCAGGTCTGACTGGCCACCCATTACCTGCACCCATTAGGTACTATGGCCAAGGTGTCAGAGAGACACCTCCTACTGAAGGGTTAAGACTCAGGCAATGCCTGGCACAGGTCTCCAGGTCAGGGAAGAGAAAGCGAGTGGATCTCCTGCACTAAAGTGAAAAACTCTGTGTCTGACACTTCGCCTGTCTACATAAAGGGTACTTCAGTTTGGCCCAAGCCTGAAGTTGCTGTTTAAGTAGCCCTTGTCTGTAGAAATGTTAGGAGACAGTCCAAGCACCATCACAGCCTGGCACATCACTGAAAAAGCAGTCAGTGTGATCCTGCAAGGGTATAATGGTCCTTCTGAGCAGCATCAATCCAAAATTAATTTCCCTTTCTCGTGACAGTACAAGCTCTAGCACAAAGGTTTGGTCTATGAGAGCAGTTGTGAAACACACACAGAGATTTTAATTTCTAGTTTGAAATATTGTCCTATGGGCAGTCAGATCTGGGGCTGAGCACCAGCACAGTCACAGCTGAAAATCCACAGTTACAATTAGTAACTACTGAGATCCAAACAGGTGCAACAAGTTATAATTGACTGACATCTTGATGAACATACTTACAAGCCATTTCCAATGCAAGGCAATGTAGAAATACTCTTATGTAAATACTCACTGGAATTTGTGGAAAAACAGGAGAAATTAAGCCAAATAATTTTTCAGTTACAATCAATTTGACGTTTGTTTTGTTTGAGCTTTTTGAGGGAAGTTCCCGAATATCCCACCAGGCTCTAACAACGTTTGGAATACGCTGTCCCTCCGGCATGCCTCATACACGTATAGGTCAGCCACGTGCCTCGTGCTCAGCCTGCAGCCCATGTGATGCCTTGTTTACCCACTGCACAAGCAGATACGTGCAGCAGCCATTCCATGGCAGAACTTGCCTCGAGTCCACCACTTTGCTGTGCTGGAGTCTGCAAACACTGGGTGGCTGTGTTCCCCTCCTCCTCCCTGTTCAGCAGCGTCCACGTTTGTTGTTTGGAGTGAAACTATTCCAGATTCTGGAGAGCAGAAACACAGAGAGAGACACCGAGGGCACGAGCACATTATCAGAAAGAATTTGAGTGCTCCCAGCAGCCCAGCAGCAAATTAGAAAGTTTTGGCTCCCAAGAATGAGTTGTGTTGTTTGTTCCTGCACACTGCAGCTGCTCTTTCCCTCTCTTCCCCATCCCCCTCCATTGGGTGGTTTATTACACACAAGCCACTAATGAATGGGAGCCGCTGTTTTACAGTACACCACACTTACAGGACTTATCTCTAGGCCCACCACAGATTTGACTGATCAACAGCAGGGCACCACCATCATAATTCTTCCTAGAAACAGGAGGATAAAAAGGGGTTTGTTGGAGGTTGGCTGCGTCTGCAGAGAATCCTGCCTGCGGGGCCTGCTGATGCCATCGCTCGCTGCTATGGTCTCTGGCCTAATAAGGTACAGAAACAAAGATTGTTCACTTGTTCAAGAACACTAAAGCACCCGAGTGACGGAGAGTGGAGGCAGCGGGGCACACATCCAAGTGGGATTAAGGCCACAAGTGCAACTTCGCAGGGCTGGCTGGGTGGCAGGGGGATATCTGCCTCTGAAAAAAAACACCCAGTTCAAACATAATTTATAATGTGTCACTCAGTCAGAGGTGGCTGTCATTAAGAGTTAAACGTCGCATTGTGTTCAACTCATTCCGATAAGAATTCCCTAAGCTGCTTATATGTTATCATAACTCATGAGGAACTGGAGCAAGAACAGGGAGGGGGGAGGCTTTAAGGGTAGGATGAGACCCAGCTGAGGTGCAGGGACAGGGGAGCAGTACTGGATGGCCGCCATTTTGGTGTGGTGTGCCAGATGCTGTGGGGCAATGCTGGACAGGCACCATTTAGGTGTGGTGTGCCCATATACTGCAGAAACACTGCCACACACACACAGTTTTGCTGCGGTATGCCCACAAGTTGCAGGGCAGCAGAGGACAGATAACCATTTTGGTGTGGTGTGGAGTGCCACATGCTGCAGGGCAGTGCTGGATAGCCGCCATTTTGGTGTGGAGTGCCCACACACTGCAGGGAAGTTCTGGAGAGCCACCATTTTGTTGTGGAATGTCCTTACACTGCAGAGCAGTGCAGGATGGAAGCCATTTTGGTGCGGAATGGTGTGCCCACATGCTGTGGGGCAGTACCAGATGGACGCCATTTTGGTGTGGTGTGGAACAGTGTGCCCACACACCACCAGGCCCAATGTAGTACACAAGGTGCAGGCCCTGCTTCATTATTACCTCAGCTGTGGAATAAGGGAAATTCAGCACAGCTGGCAGCTTAGCTGCTGATAGTGAAGAAGGAAGATATGTTGTAGCCAAGTAGGATGCCCTTCAGTTAATATCGCTTACTGGAGATGGGCCCCAATGGCAGAGCAGGCAAGCAGCTCTGGTGGGCAGCACTCAGTGCTGCTGGCTGGCCTGGCAGCTCTAAAGTTTTTTTCTCTGGCCTAGGGAAATCCAGCAGTAGGCTCTCACTGAGGGCCCAATCCCACTGAACTTCAGAGGCCTGGTAGAGAAACTTCCCCCAACAGTTTTTCTGCTGCCTTGCGTTAGGTGTTGAGGGAAATCCTGTGTGGAAAAAGGACAACAGCCCCATGAGATTGTCCATTGTCACAGCTCTTTCCATAGCAGCTCACTGACCTAGCACAACATCCAACCCAATCCCCCGCTGGGAGAGGCTCTCTGGCACAACCTGTGCAGAAAGGCCGTTTGTTTATCTGCTAGCTGCGACTGCCGGATCGCGTTACACCTGCTGGGGCTGCCGGTAACGTGGGAGGTGGATGTTAGCTTGGCACTGTTGCTTTTATAAAGCCTTTAATGTAACAGGCTCTGGCTGTGTTCAGGTGCTCACCCATCAAGTCAAGGCTTAGGGAAGCTTGTGCTGAGACATCCCAGGCTCCCATTTCCTTGTCACTCAACTCAACAACTGCAGTCTGGCTGCGGTAGGTGTAGGAGAAATAGTTCTTCTGCATCTCATAGTGAAACAGCCACCCCCACCTTCACAGCCATGGATTTCAGCTTTCCTTGGCCTTTCCAATTGCTTGTTGTGATGACATCTTACACTGAGCATAACTGGCTCTCTGTGCTCAGCCAGGCACCAGAAGATGAGATGCGATCATGAGGGTACAGCGAGTCACGAAGGACATACCACTCTCCAGCAGTGTCAGTGATGAGAGATCTTCAGCCAAGCTTGGTTCCCCAGCCTCCCCCTCTATGGCTTTCAGGTTTGCTCTTGCTGAGGGAAGAGGAAGTCCTAAACAACTTCCTTGCTTCCCTGAGGCATATTGCTGTGTTATTTCTGCCTGGTCTGGCAGGAGACCGATGTTTCCAATTTGTGTGTAACCATTCAGAACCATTCCAAAAGGTATCCAGTTTTCTGGGTACTGCAAGGCAAACATATCACCAGCTCCAGCTGTCCTCAGACAGGCATGAGCTCGGATGGGTAAATCACAGCCAGCTTTGCTGGCTACCACACAGTGGTAACTGCTTTGCTGCTGCTGTTTTGTGGACACCACACTACAGGTGTGGAGTCCAAAGAATCTGCACCTTGTATGTGCAGGTATGGACTCAGGTCGGCTTGCACTTATGGAGAGGTTCCTGTGCCTCTGGCTGAGGTGTTACAGGCTATCTGGCAGCTGATATCTCAGAAAGCAGTCAGCGTGCTGCAGCTGTCCCTTTCCATGGTGAGCAAAACGAAATCAAACTGCATGCGCCCATTCCTCTCATGCAGCCCAGCACTGTATGGAGCACAAGCACACACGGGAGGTGGACTTACTATACATATAATGGCAAAGATTTCTTCTAATAAGTTTCTCCTTCTGAAGTCACTCAGGCTTCATTGAATCTCGCCTGAAAAAGTACAAGACAAGTTATAAGTCAAAATGGAACTCACTCGTTTATCTTCCCCATCTGTATGGAATGCAATCAGACAGAATAAATAAATACTGAAAAATGCATTTGTTTTAAATGTCTGTGAACAAAGGGTTTGACATATTTGCAGTATGTAATACTGTTTTTAAAACATTATTTTAACCACCTGATACAATCAATTAAATATAGAATGCAACGCAAGTTGTATTTGCATTCTGGAAGAGCAGCTCTGAAAGAAACTGGAAGTGTGGCAAACATTCTGAAAAAAAAGTGCTTTGAACAGGGATTGAGATCTCCTCGAAGGGCTGCAACAGGACTGACTTTATAGTATTACTTGTAAAAGACAAGTGTCCTGTTTTTCCTTGCATGACAGAGCCACTTTGAGAAGGACAGACTGACAGCTTGGTCTGTGCTCCAAGAAACAGCAAAAAAACCCCAAAAACACTTATTGGAGTTCCTTTCTGCAATATTCAATGAAATTCCTACTGCAGTAAATAGTTTTTAAACAAACAAACAAACAACACAGAAAGCAGAGATAACTGATGGGAGAAAACAGAGGCTGTTTTCCAGGCAGTGACACTGCCACTTTAACAGTTTCCCACTGTACTTCAGTTTAGCTGCCAGAGAAGCCTTGTTCAGCCTATTTGGGGGCCCCATGAAATGCTGCAAGCGTTACTGAAATGAGCACTTGTCTTTTGTTGTGCTGCATGCTAGCACCATACAGTGCTGAGCTGATAAATCCACTTTTTCTAGCACAAGCATTTTTCAAACAAAACTGCCATGAGACTGATGAGTAATGCCAGCTTGCCAAAAAAGAAAAAAAAAAAAAAAAAGAAACAAAAAAAAAGAAACCACACCAGCACTGCTGACAATGACAGCTGTTAAATTCACATATCCACAAAATGAGATGGGTTACATAACTGGAAACTACACGAGCAACTAAACAGCAAGAGGAACTGCTAAGCAGGGCGCAAATCGGGATCAGGAAGGAGCGCATCACACGTCCCTGTGTACTCTGCCCACCAGTGATTGCAGACAGCAAAACTTTCAGGCATAAAAAAGTACTTTGTGAAATTATTATTATTTTATAGACACAGTGCTGAGCTCTAGAGAAGGTCTGTAACACACACAAGGCAGAGCAGGAAGGCAAACACCATCCTGTCACCACATCACCTGCCTTTATTTCAGCTAACCTCAAGCAAAATTGTACAAAATCAAAATAATCTGGGCTTCCATTTTGTTTGCTCATGGCCAGCTTCATTCCCATTATACGTTAAGAGATACTTTAATTTAGATTATAAATAAAGCATTTGACCTGGTGGAAATTTAGCGCTTACAAGTTTTTGTTACAAGAAGGAAGTGTATTCATGTGGCTATTCTTCAACTGAGAACTAAACATGAAATGAGCAACTAAACACATAAAGTTCCTCATGCTTTACCACATTACCTGTAATAAATGAGGCTAATGCAAAAGATGTGAAGACAAATTAGGAAAAAGAAATGAAACGCTCGAATGAATATTTTCAGAATGATGTCCCCTAAACCAGTGTGTAGGTACAGTCTGCTGTGTAGGAGAGTAGTGAAAGCAGAAGCAAAATATTAGATGTGCATTAAGCCACAAGCTGAGATTGCTGCAAACAATGGCTAAGTCTGTTTGCTCTTGGAAGCCTTAATGTAAGGAAACATCCTTATAAGAGATGAGACAAAAGCAGGTCTATAAGTGACAATCCCGTAGGCAGTGAAGGATTAAGAACTTCCTATAGCTCCTAAAGTATCAACCTACATTGTAACCCTTCCAAAAAGGCTGCCCTAAGAGCTTTCTCTGACTTAGTCTGCCCAGAATAGGGAAAAGCATCAGAATTAGTTTGACTTTCCCTCTGCACGCCAGCCATGCACACACTTAAAGCAGAGAGGAGAGGTGAAGAAAAAGAGAAGGAAGTGCAGCACTTATTCGGCATCTCCTGGCAGCACACCTGTCAGCCCAGCTGCCCACTTGCCCTCACTGCTTCCTGCAGTGAATGCAGAGCTTCTCCAGCCCTGCTCTTGGCTGAGTAGCGCTTCCCACTCAGCAGCACTGGAAATGTGGTTTTCATACAAAAACAAACACCAGCTAGGCTCAGGCTTCAGTGTTAATTTGTAGTTTTTATTTTCTTCATTTTGCTTTGAAGTGCTTTTTATTGTTGTTGTTTTGTTTTTCTTCTGCTTGCTTGCTTGCCTGAGTGAGAAAGCATGCTCATTTGCTACACACACGTAATTCATTTGAAAATATTTTCTGCTGCCTGATGGACCACAGGCTGAGACACAGTCCCGCAAAACAGGCATCCTCAGACCTTTCAGGTCGGCAGATCACTCTCAGCTGTCAGACTTGAGTGCGGGCTGCCACACACTCTTCTCATCAAAATTTTAATTGAAGACCATGAGCGTTATTATTTAATACAGTTCCACAGACCACCTGCAGCAAACTCACCAAGGCCCCATGGATTAGCAGTGATCCATATGATAGAGGCTGGGAAACACCAGCTCAGCGCCCTTGCTGATTCCGACTGCTCGTCCCTAACGCTGTGTTAAGCCCATTCATGTATATCATTCTGTTCAAATGAAAGCAGCCTGCACTTCAGAAGGTATTTAATGGAATCAAATGATTGGGAGTGAGAACTTCCCAGATCTGGAGTGGCCAAAGAAGATGAGCAATCCCACTGCAGCAACCACCAACACACACCACATCCCAGCTGTATGAGATGAACAATTAAAAAAAAGGCAAAGAGTTACAAAAGATGCAAATCCAGAGGCCTCTTTCAGGTGGCATTTGTACACCTGCAGTTGATTATAAATTGGACAGGATCTACAGTGTTCAGCTCAAAAGAATTTGCAACAAGTAAAAGGTCTCGAGATCTCTTGTTATTCCCTCTGCTAATGATTCCTCCTCCCAAGTCTTCTGAGAAAGTTTGGGGTAATTTTTATAAAGTTCCAGTGCAATGGTTGGATTCTCTGCTTTAGATGGTTGGATCAACCACCCTGCCTGTCAGGTTGAACTGTATGCTCACTTTACAAAGGAAATATGAATATTTTAAATAAATAAATAAGTAAGTAAAGCTGCTAAAAATTCTGCAGTTGCTTTTGAAACCACTGAGGATTCACCTTGCAGCTGCTCATAATTCCTATTTTTAAATGCTTTTTCTGAAAACCAAGCAAATACGCTGATGCTGATCCTCATCAAGGACTGCGAGCTCTGCCTTGCCAAGCTTAGTCATTGAGGGCACTCCCCTGAACTAACATGCTTGCTAATGCAAATAAATTGGTTTTAGTACAGTTCTATCAAAAATCAACAGCAACAAACTATGGGCAGTAACGAGGATGGAATTAGAGTGAGTGTTGTCACTGACATGCGTATGTAAGTGCATACATGATGATGTGCATATGTAAGTCTGGGTCTCACATTATTTAGGGCACAGTTCTGCCCCTCTTATTAGTACCAATTCATCTCCTGCTCTTCAGATAACCCCCATGGGCAGATTATGGCAGCCCTAAGAGGCAGAACCTCAGCCAACAGGCGGCCCCGGTTCTGGGCTTTGTGCAGAGCCAGGCTTTGTCCCAGTCCAAGCAAGAGGCTCTTGCTGTTGCAGCGGATGGCACTGCCTGGCGGGGCGATGCTGTTTAGCACAGGGAGCACAAAAAGTCTTTGGGCAGGATTCCCACTGGGATAAGTTTGTATAATTTTTCCAAGACTGGGAACAAACATTAACGCAATTTTCTTCCTTCAGAGCATTTTTAAAGTCACTCATAGTGTGAGAGCATTTTCCTCCTTGGAGACTGGACTTTGCTCCTCCATGCAGTTCCACTTACTCACCTGGTGACTGTGATTGTGAGCACGGTGTGCAGAGCTGGGGGCTTGCAGGGCTGATAATCAACCAGGACAGCAAATCCTCTTGCTCAGAGGACAAGTTTATAGATTTGTTTTAAAAAATTAAGCCTCTGCAGCAGCCTACCCTCATCCCCATCCCAATGGTTTGTTGCTTAAAATCTTACAGGAAAAATGTAATTTTCTCTATTATCTTCTAGGAAGATAAAAATTTTCTTCTGCAAAAACGTGTATACCCAAAGCTGTGGCTTGTCCATTTGAATTACAGATCAGCAAAGAAAGCCTGAGAAACTCTCCTACTTTCATTCCATTCTGAGTGTGACTTGATTTCCCAGCTTAAAAATAAATTTACACCAATTAAGAGCTCCTTGAATCTAGAAAGAACCCATACATTAGAGATATTCCTCCCTAAAATAAACATATTGCTTTAATAAGCTATCTCCTGGGTTTTAGGATCTTAAAGCAAAAGCGTGCTTCCCAGGGGCCCGTCTCACCACACGTCGGCCACCTTGGTTTATAAGTTAAAAATCAAAATATGAGTTTGGTTTGAAATATATAAAGTGCTCATTTCTCCTGTGTTCATGCTCGATTTGATATTGTTAGGGAGAAAAAAAGGGTCCTTGACAGAACGGTTTATTTGAGGAATGGTTAATGCTAATACAAACCTTCCACTAATGAGGATGTTTAAAATTGTTTTTTAATATGCCTTTAATGACCTCAGCTCCTCATACCTACCTCCTCGCTTCCAAAACTGTTTGCACTGTCCCCAATAACACTCAGCGGAAAGCTGTCGCTCCTGCCTAAATCCTTACTTAGGTTGGATGCTATGCCTCCGTTAGACAGGGTCACGAGGTCACAATCGATTTTGGAGGCCACCTGGAGAGCCCAGGCCGTGAACTGACTCAAAAAATTTATATCAGAGCGGGAGCGGCCCACCTCCCAGGGCTGAGCCCGTGCTAAGGCCCGGCCGTGGGACGGAGCCTGCAGCCCCAGCGCGGGGAGAGGCCAGAGTTGTTGACCCCGCGCGCTGACCCCTTCAAACTTCAGGAGAATTTTTCTGGCAGTTACCACGGTGACTGGGCACTCCAAGCTTATCCTTCTTACCACAGGGAAAAAAAAAAAAAGTTAAGAGGGAAAAAAAAAACGTTAAAACCTACCTCGTAGAGATGTCTATCAAGAAGCAAACATGTAAATGTTTTAATTGTTTGCTTCGCTCCTTGGGCTGCTCTGGTTCCAGCTACAGCATCCAAAGCTGCCGGCAAGAAATCGGTTTGGCTGAAAACATTTCGGCTTCTGGAAAAGAAACGTTGAATGGATTTAGCACTTCTACAATCTGCCTGTGGTCACGAGTGGCACGCTAAGGGGCTCATTGTGAAATCATTCTTATTTTTTCTTTCTATGTCTGTCCCCAAATTATTGCCATTTTTTATCGAATTCAGAACAAACTGAGGAAAGGCTCAGGAACGGATTCCGGCTGCCTTCAGCTTTTCTCCAGTTAAGAACCAACAGCCTGACGACAGCACTGAACACGCAGCAATATGCTGCTGTGGTCTCTTCAGAAGAGGCTGCGTAACCCACTTAATGCACCATGAAATATTATTTAACAAGTGCAAAAGAAGAAAAAAAAAGTTGTTAGACACCTTTACTGTTGTTTTTTTCAGGTACTTTGAACATGACCCATTTCTCACTTACAAAATGTCCCAGGTAAGCAAGTTCCCATGATGCCGACAGAAATGCACCGAGGGGTCAGGAAGTGCACTGAGCAAACAAGAAAACAAAATGCACCCTCTGTTCCTAAAACACTAAGTGAAAACTGCTGCTGCTTAATTTCCAAGCAATCCTGTACAACAGATGAAGCTTTTATGCAAATTTTTCGATTGTTCCTATACCTAAAGAGCACTTTCTGAAAGGGAGTGCAGACCAGCACGCAGTGTTAGTGGGAAAAAACCTGCTTAGGGCTTCCGATGGCCAACCTTCTGTCAGCATCCCCAGGCTGCTGTGGGCTGCCTGCTTCTGGACTACAGCTGAACAGGGTTTAATGGTAGAAAGTTTCACGTCATCTGGTCTCACACGCAGTCTTGGAGTATCTCTGTCTGTTTGCAGAGCTGAATAGAAATATCCAGATGTGTTCAGCCAATGCTCAGGGCTGAGGTGGCCGAGGGGTCTGCAGAGGTGGCCCTGGCACAACACAGTGCCTCAGCTCCTGTGGGTGGAAAATAACGCAGGTTTGTGTGTGAGAAGCAAACCGCGCACATCTGCTGTTTTGTCACACATTCATTTTTCATTTCCACTACAAGGAAGAGAACAAGGAAGGCCAGCATGTGTGCACCAACCAACATTAAAAAAAAAAAAAAAGCGTATACGGAGACTGCAAAGGACTTTTCCTCCACTCAGAACTGGTTAAATTGCTCTGAAACATCATATGCTTCAATGCCAAATAGATACATAGACTTGTGGTAATATCATTCAGCAGTTTTGAATTAACCGTGAAAACAATTTAAATTAAAAACACTTAGAGATTGTTTTCCTATTACTAGACAAAGGCTAAGCCTCTCCTTAAGAGATGAATTTTTTCATTTGTGCTTTCATTGTGGCTAAACAAGGTGGTTTCACGTTTTCCCCTTTTTTTTCTGCATGAAATAATCTAAGTTGGAACAATCAGGTGGCTGATTAATAGGCCAGAGGGAAGAACAGAAGTGTCTGTTACATTTTATTTTTTGCACTCTTTTTCAACAGCCCTGTATATACAAGCATGTGCTTTTCAATTAGATAGCATGATTTATGAAGTCATGCTCAGGGCTCGCCAGGTTGTTGACTCAGATTAGAGCTATGATGCCAGCTCACTCCCTGGTGACAAACACTGACTGTCCTTCCCGCAGCCAGGCACCCCTGGCAGCCTTACTAAAAGACCTTGTGGTTGGCAGAGTGCTGAGCAGGAAATGAGGTCCCCTCCGGTTCGGGACGGAGATGACTGGAGTTACAGAAAGCTGGAAAGCAAAACCAGGACCTCCTGAGTCACAGCCTTCCAGCTCCCAGGACCCCACAGCTCCTGGCACACCTGCACCCCCTGTGCACCCCCTGTCTTTCCAGGAGCCCCCGGAGAGCTTTGGGTCCGGCTGAGACCAGACAGCAACTCCATGTGGGAGAGGAGAAATGACGGCACAGCTGCCCCTGTTGTCCCCCCATGTCCCAGCCTGGCCTCAAAGCTCAGCACCCTCCACAGGGACACTTCCCTGCTCGGTCCCAGCTGGAAGGTTTTGGCACATCTTGGGGTGGTTTGCTAGCTGCAAGGCATTTATCTCAGCCTGTGGCTTGGGGATCTTTTGTGTGGCCTCCTCTCTTCTAGGAATTCCATGTATAAATCACTGGAAAGCAGGAAATCTGTAAGCTGTGGTGGGAAGCTCACGCTAGGTTTGGCACAGACAGCTGCAGACCACAGAGCATCTAGAGCTGTAGGTGATGTAGCAAGCCAACACTTGACCTGAAATGGGGGAACCCTATTCCGAGTGTTTCTAAGCCATCACCAGGCCTCTGGAAATCAGTTAGAAACTTGCTGGATTTATGGGAAAGGACTCCCTGATGCTCCCTGTATAACATTTTCAGTTTGAATTTCCTCAGTGCAATAGAAACAATAATATTTAGACCATTTGGGGCTGAGATTATTGCTCTAATAAATTGTTTCGGGTTTCTTTTTTTTATTGGTTCATTGTGGGAAATAAGTCCCCGATTGATTTTTCTCCTAATCAGCATGGAGAATGCATTTTGCTGTAATTAAATCCTGGGTAACTGGGCACTCTGTGTTCACTTGTCTCAGAGCTCGCCGTGCTACGAGATACAGCACATCAAACACCGCACTGTACACGATAGGCACCCTGCCAGCCCGGCAGCGATTATGCGAGCTCGCCTTCCGTGTGCTTACAAATGTGAGGAGCCGGAGCACGTATGGAGCAGCGCGCATCACTTCGGAGAAGTAGGAAAGTTATTAGGGGAGGAAGACGGACAGAGGGAAGGCTCAGCCCTTTCCCATCCCAGCCCGTCCCGCAGTACCAAGCCCCGGCTCCGGGCTTGGATCGGAGGCCTCAAAGCGGGGAGCGAGCGGCGGCTGCGGGCGGGGGGGCGGCGGGGGGCGGCTCTCGGCCCCGCAGCGCTCCGGGGAGCTCCGGCCGCATCCTGCCCGCTCAGCGTGCTGCTGCTCGTCGCCCCCCGGCCGCGGGGAAGCAGCCCGGCGGATAATTACCCCTCGCTGCAATCCGCAGAGCTGGCCTAATCCGAAAGCTCAAGTGCCCGTAAGTAAAACTTCAGGAAAAGTTATTGAAACTGACAAATACAGGGTGACAAATAATCAATAAAAGCCCAGTCCGACATCCTTTATTGTTTCCAGGCACTAACAGCAAGTAATGAAACCTCGGCGAAGACGGGGGGTGGGGTGGGGAGGGAGCGGCAGAACCCGGAGCTGGGCTGCCGCTTGGACGGCCCCTAGCAGACCCAGCACGGAGGGATCCCTAGGAAGGGGCGGGGAGCGGGGGAGATCAAAGTGTCCCCCGTTCCCCGAGAGGCGCCGGGACAGAGCTCGGAGCGGCCGATGCTCCGCGCGCGCACCCGCGCGGGTCCCCGAGCGCCGCGATCCGCTCTCGGCAATAAATGACAGGAGCGGGGACACGACGCGCTGCCGCTCATTAGCATCTCGGCCCCGGGTTTGCAACGCCGCAGTTTCTAAAGTTTCAGCAGAAGACGCCGGGCAAGATAAATCTGTGCTGTCGTTTCTCTCCCTTTCTGTCTCTCCGAATTAAGTTCTGATCTATCAGTTGAAACAGCGGCCAGAAAGTTGATTCGCTTTCTGTTAGGATTTCGGGTTCAACTGGGGGCTCCTCCCGCGGCTTTAAGCTTTTGAGCTGTGTAAATGAACGGCAGTGTCACATAATCGATAGGAAAAACTCAGCTGTCACAGATCCGAAAGCAGCCTCCCGCCACAGCAATAACGTGATTTGTCATTTCAAAGTTTGGGAACGTGCTGGCTGTGTGCGGGGATGACGTGCAGGGCGAGGTGGGGGGGGTACACTGACCCCAGCTCTGCCAGCACTTCCCCCCCTTTCCCCTCCCTCATCCCCCCCCCCTCCCCCACACCCTCCCACGTTGTCGCGGAGGCGGGGGGGGGGGGGGGGTGACCCAGAACAAATCCCAGTGTCATCGTGGCCTCACCAAAGCACCCGTGTCGTCCTCCCCCACCAAGCTTCCATCCCCACCCCACCCCCCTCCCCGGCCTCCAGGACGTGCCCATCTGGAGCACGCACCGTGAGAGCAACTGTGACCAT
Organism: Centrocercus urophasianus; assembly: GCF_019232065.1. Taxonomy (NCBI): domain Eukaryota; kingdom Metazoa; phylum Chordata; class Aves; order Galliformes; family Phasianidae; genus Centrocercus; species Centrocercus urophasianus. The sequence goes on along the minus strand of NW_024884744.1, from coordinate 7,049,966 downwards.
CAGTCACTAAAAGCCACACGCTCCAGTGGGCCGGGGATAAAACGAAGTCCTGGTGACGCCTGGTTAAACCACTGACCCTCCTGCCAGCGCTGGAAAGGGATGGGGGGGTGGGGGGCGTTTGGGCAAGTCCCTCCCAGTAACCCCAACTTCGGAGAGATCGAGTTGGAGCTGTGCGGGGAAATGAGCGTCACCGGGCAGAGAGGGCAGTGCCGGGCTGAGGGACCACGGAGCTGACCTGCAGGGGGACAGACACTCGGCAGAGCCCCCCCAGCCCCCGCCGTGCCCCAGGCACCCAATGTAAACAGGGATGGCAGAAAGAGCCTCATGGGCACAGATTGTCCACTAAAACCTTTCCTTTTTTTTGATGGGAAGGACCAACCTGTGGCAGGGGATGCGGAGCTGGGAGGTTTCCCTGCTCTCAATCCCCGTCCAGTGCTGCACAGCCCTGTTTAGCTGCACACACACGCGAGAAAACAACACAGGCAGTGCACAGCTCACATGCACTCGGGGAGGGCTTTAGCTTCAAATTAGGAAGCTCTCTCAGATGAGCGATAAGTTCTCTTTGGTCAGACAGCAGCGTTTGATCGTATCTTTGTGTTTTTGTCCCCACCACAAAGGGACCTGCAGGCTGAATCAAGAAACGGGATTTCAGATCCTTTGATTTGACACAGAGAAACTGTTGCATTTGTAATATTGTAACACTCTAAAGGGAAAAAATGAAACCTCTGTAGCTGAGACAAGAAGTGTGCTTAAGTACCACTACATTTCAATCCCCATTTGGATATAATTTAAGTCTCCTCTGGCTTACAGTAATATACTCTACAACCTTGAGGCTATCCAAAAGGAGGGATTTAATGAGGCCGAGTTTATACACGTATATAATTTAGAGGCTTCGCCGTAGCTGTAAGATCACAATTGGTACATGTGTAGTGCAAAGGAGCTGAAATCCCATCCAGGGACCAAGTTGCTTATTTCTGAAGGAGCTGTCATTTCCAGCAGGGGGGACACAATAAGAAGGCCAGGAGCGATGGAGCTCTGATCTCCACCAAGGAGAGATAACCACCTGATTAAAAAGGGCCTCTTGTTCCCCCGTCACTCGATCGTCGTGTGAACTTCCCTTATTTACAATTATAGGCAATGAGAGAGTTAGCCAGACTGCAGTACACCCATAGCTTGGGGTTTATCCCTCCCTTTGTTATCAGGACCAGCTCTAGGGCAGCTTTGTGGACCGCTCACAACGTGGGAGCACAGAAGTGCTCTGAAGAATGGAGGTGATCCGTACATTCAGGGCCACACATATGAGCACCACACATACAGCCCCTCTGGGATCCGAGCGAAGGGGCTGGGCCCAGGTACGGCCCAATCAAACCAGGCTGCTCACAGCCCTCAAACATGTGTATGTACCACCAGAAAGCAAAGAAAGGGTCATCACACTGAAATGCCACATCATGCTCAGTACCTCCTCATTTTGGGGCAGTCCGAAGCACAGACGAGGACCAACAGCCCTAGTGACAAACATCTCCCCTGTGATGTGCTTACTTCCTTTTCCATCCTAATATTAAATGGCACAGTGTTTGCCAGATTATTATCCCACTATTGCTTGTGCATTTGTCTCTTATGTCTAGTGTCTGTCATTACACAAAGCATTTTGAAGAGCTAATTTCAAAAGACAGAAAGTCTACACTTACTATAAAAGTCATTAAATTAGCATGACAAGCATAAAGTTCCTAGGTTATAATTTGGTTATGGATCTGAAATCTCTCCTGCTCTCTCTCTCCACTTGAAGGATGAAGGCTGCAGCGAGGCATGGACACCAGTGAGGACAACTGAGCCACAGTGTGCAAATAGGGAACAGGGGAGAGGTGCAGGTTCCTTGGTACGGCAGTGGCGAAAGAAAGGTCTCTCATTTCCATCATGACTCCCAGCAGACAGAGAAAGGGCTGATCTGATGGTTTCCTGGCACAACAGGTGGGAACACAACGTAAATCCACCCTGATGAATTTCACATTCAATAACAGGTTGCTTGAAGAGCAGGCAGCACTCTTGCTTTTCAGATGCAACTAAATGCTGAGATGGGAAGATGTGTTATTCAAGCAGCCATTGGCTGCTTGTGCTAAAGCTGCAATGCATCCCATTTATTTGAATTGCTTCTTCATTCTGGAAGAAAGCTGAGGAAAGGCGGGAGAGAGGAGAGGTACTTCTACCATCTCTGTGTGCACCTGCACTGCCTGAGCACATCAACCTCAGAGGCTGCAGAACATCCCCAAATACTGCCAGGACCACGAATGCACACAGTGCAGCCAGGCGAGAGCACCCAGATCTTCCTAGATGCACGGGCATCTCCAGGACTCATTGCATTTCAACGACCAGAAAATGAGAGAACAGCCAGGGCACTCCAACCTGGTGCTGGCAGGAGACACTGCCCTGGTGGTGATTTAGGCACAAAATCTGCTGTCAACTTTTTTTTCCCACCATCACGGTGTGTCCGTGAGCTGGTTTGTTTGCTTTCAACCAGGCACTGCGAGTCTTGGAAGCCCTACACTTATCTTTTCTTCTTTAAGCACTTTAATTATCATTGCTGACCTGTTGGGCATACCTACAGTATCCATGTCCTTTTTACATCGTTGCCTTCCCTTTCTCTGCATGTTTCTGCCATTTAACACTTGCTACCTTTGCCATTAGAGTCCTAGAGTGACCCCCATGGGTATCTTTAACAGAAAGCCCTTTTGCATTCCTGCACTGTCTCCTTACCCAAGTAATAGCAAAGGACCATTCACACACATGGACCACACTGAAGCATTAATTAGGCTGATGAAATCCATAGAAATGTATGGATTCAGCATAATCGAGTTTCTTCTGCTGACTATAGTTAAGGAATACGTGAGCAGCTGGGAGAATAGAAAGTACTGTTAGGGTGAAGTCATGCATGTAATTGAGTATATTTAACATAACCATTTTAATGATCGGTGATTAAAAGTGCATCTACTTAAATTGTATACCTCTGCAATTTGTCCACATCAACTTTAGAGCAGGCACAAAGGAAAGGTCGTCATATAAATTTATAAACAAGATCCCTCCCTCGGCTGTGCAGGGCCATGGCTGCGCAGTGGCAGTGGCGAAGGGCCCGAGGCGATGTGATGTGCGATGTGAGCGAGCCCTGCCTCGGCCCGTCCTCTCCCAGGCACTCACAGCTCTGCAAGTGCATCAGCAGCAAGTTCTCTTCTCATCCATAACTGTTTACAACAATTTGATCCTTTGGGGAAAAAAAACAAAAAAACAAAAAAACAAAAAAACAAAAAAACAAAAAAACCCCCACCACCAACAGCAACGGAAAAACAGGGTTTCTTTCTTTCATGTACTAGAGGAGTGCCTTTCCCCTTGCTTGGCAATATTAGGGGTGTGTGTGAGTGTGGGTATCTTTCAATAAAACCTCGTCAAAAGCTGCTGGACACCCAGCAAAGAAGCGATGGAGATCGATGCTCCAACCCGCGCTGAGCAGAGGCAACGGGGCCATTCATGCCGTGTGGGCAGAGAGGGCAGAGCGGGCAGAGAGGGCAGAGCAGGCAGTGCGGGCAGTGCGGGCAGAGCTGGCAGTGCGGGAAGAACAGGCAGAACGGGCAGAGCGGGCAGAGCGGGCAGAGCGGGCAGTGTGGGCAGAGCGGGCAGAGCGGGCGCCCCGCAGACCCCCACCATGGGAACGCGGGGAGTCGGTCCCCTCGGGCCCATGCGCTGGGAAGGCCGGGAGCCTCTCTCGCCTATTCAGCCTGCCCGGGCCGGTCGCAGCGAATAAATAGAGTCATTGTGGAGCCCATCCATAAACCGACCCGGCTCCCTCCCCCATCCCCTCTCGCCCTCCCCCCGGCCATTTATGCCCAAGAGCACACGAATCCGCAACCGCTTTGCTCCGAGCGGAGCCCAAACTTTTCTCCCCGTCAGTGCGCGGCGTCGGTGGGAAAGGTTTCCCCGCGTCAGGACGGGACGTGAACCGGTGCGGAGGGAGGGCAGCCCGGGGCAGGACCCGACCCGCCGCAGATAGCGGTTCCCGGCGGCCAGATGCACTCGGCAGCCCAAAATCGGGGGCAGAGCTTCACTTAAGCCGACGGTGGCGAACCGAAGGCGCGGCGGTGCCCCGCTCCGAGCAGTGCTGGGAGGGGAAGCGCGGTCGGGGCCGGCGCTGGGCGTGCGGGAGAACTCGCTGCCTTGAAAGCGTATTTTCCTTCCAGCGATGGTGGCACTTAAATGATAATGTGGGCAATGAAACCGGGGAGATTTATATCTTTTGGAAAGTAGGACGAGCCAGATGGTAATAGCGCCATTAACAAACAAACTTCGGATCCGCAAGTGAAGCTTGAAATTGGGAAAGAGATCTGGAGAACAAAAGGAGCTGCTGTTGAGGGGGAAAAAAAAAAAGAGTCCCTCTTCTGCCGGAGCACATTCTGGAGGGGCTGCTCCTGCCCGGCGCGAGATAATAAACGACGGCTTTTTCCTCCCCTGTTGCGACTGAGAAAGGACAGAGAAAACTTTTGCAATAGGCAAATGTGGCATTTATTTATGTGTAACCCTTTGTAGTCTCAAGTGTCCCAAATGGGCCTTTAATTCAGAGCCCCGGTTTGATACGGGAGGGATTGGTTCTCCCGAGTTTATTTTATACAAACAAAGCGCCGCTTGTGGAAGCGGAAGGGCCAAAAGTTCAGTAATCATTTTTTTTTAATTCGGAGTAACGAATAAATATGAAAGGATAAACGCTATGTGAGAGGACAGCAGAAACGTCTGCGGGATTCAGCGCGTCCTCTCTCCGCCATTCGTCCCTTCTGCTGCCACCCCCGGGCGCTGTTTGCTGGCAGCGGGGGGGGTGGGGGGGGGGAGTAACTCGGCGCGGTCACCTCCCAAAGCCGCAGCGATGCAGATGTGCGGAGGGCTTTAGAAGATCCCCGCGAGCATCGCCCTTCCCGAGTAAAGTTGGTGGTGATTAAATGATTAATGATTTAAAAGATGCCTGTTAACAGCCCCGAGTTGAGAGACGCGGACCCACGCTCTAAAGTGAAATCTAACGTGAGTTTTTTCTATGTGCTGGAGATCTTTAAAAGCCCCGAGGACTTACCCTTAAGGCATTATTCAAAGAAAAAAAACTGAGACTGGCGGTTCGTCACAGGCAATTGTAAAGGGTTTCAAAGGACCGATCAAACGAGTTGGAGAGTAATCTACATTAAAGTCCGGATGGCAGTGTTACAACATGCACCTGCAGGGTATTTGCTATCCGTGCCCCTTACAGAGCTACAAATCACCATTAAAGAAAGCTGCTTAAGCTTCCTCCTCGCTTCTAGAAAGACTTACTCGGGCTCCTTCACTTTGATATTTATACATCTTGTTATTGATAAGTGCGAGGCTCTGGGTTCCCTTCCCCCTTCCCCGCCGTCCCGATACCCCCACGATCTCCGGCTTCCGGGACGCACCCCACGGAATCCACGCGTGGCCGCGTCCCGGTCCCCCCACGCACCCCCCCTCCGTGCGGGGAGCAGCGCCCCGCGAGGAGCCGCGGAGGGCCGGAGCGTGGAGGGGGGACATTTTTTTCTTCTTTATTTATTTTCTTTATTTCGTTCCCACCCGCCGGCGCGGCTCTCCCGGGCGGCCGCTGTCACCGGGGAGACCGGGGCAGCCCCGGCCGCATCGGCACGCTGCCCGGCCCGGCGGATTTTCTCACAGTTGCGGGAGGTGCAGACATGGAAATGAGCTCATTACGGGGAGGAGTGGCGGCAGCAGAAGCCCTCCCCGCCCCCGGCCCGGCTCGGCCCGGCCCGACCCGGCCCAGCGCAGCCCGAGGGCTCGGGGGCGGCTCCGTCCCGTTGCTGTTATTCGGGGAAGTTTCACCCACGGCCGCTCTCAGCCCCGCGGCGGGAGCCCTTAACCCCTGGCACGCCGCTGCCATCCGGGACAGCCCCGCCGAGTCCCCGGCCCCGTGGCCCCAAGCCGTTCCCACGGCGGCACCAGGCGGACGCACTGCTGCCCGCGCCAGGTGATGCCAAAGTTGCCAACTAAACCAACAAGCCGGGAAAGGTAAAACTAAACAAACAACTAAATAAGAAAATAATAAAAAATCAAGATTTCCCCTCCAAAGGTCAATAGGCATCGAGGAGTCCATTCCTCCGGCCGCAGGCAGGGATTGTGAGTCCGATTCACCGCATTCGTTGCTGGGAATCTCAGCGATCTGTGTTTCACCACTTGCCTCGAGTGGGTTCTCTCAACCAAACAAACACGAACCGCCCCGGGGCAGGGCAGGGGGCTGCGGGCCCGCGTTCCTGGGGCTGAGAACGGGAGCTCCTCCGAGCACGGCAGTGGAAACGCACCGGAGGGACTGCAGAAGGGGACTGAACCACAGTTTTCCCGGTCTCTTCGTGTCAAAAAAAAAAAAAAAAAAAAAAAAAAAAAAAAAAAAAAA
>NW_024884744.1:7039427-7043430 GCF_019232065.1 Centrocercus urophasianus | reverse complement strand
AAAAAAAAAAAAAAAAAAAAAAAAAAAAAAAAAAGGAGAGAGAAAATCTGCCGTATTTGTATGTCTGCCCCATCTCCTGACACCCCTGCTTGCGCAGAGGCCGACACATATCGCCCTAATCTCCCGCTGACGGTGCTCCGCGCGCATCAAAGCGCGCATTGTTCGGCGCCCGGGGGGGCAACGGGACGGGGCTGGGGCTCGGCACCGCTGCCAGCTCTCCTAGGCCAAAGTTTTCCAGATCACTCTTCCCAGCAGAACTGCCCTCTGACAAGAGGGCTGGGCGGTAGGGCGAGGGCTCCGCCGCGTAGGGCTCGTCCCAGCCTCAAGCGCGAGGGAAAATTCCGCGCAGCGCCCAAAGCGCGCAGCCCGGCGGGTTCGGAGGGGATCGGGGCTACGTGCAGAGCCGAGCAAGGAACGGTGCAACTTCCTCTCGGAGCCGTCCCGCGGGGTCCCCGATTGCCCCCCTAAGGGAACCGCGAGTGCAGCCGGGAGCGTTTGGGCCGGTGCTGGGGGGAGGCCAAGCTGAGGGGCCCCGCAGAGCAGAGGGGGAAACTCCCAGCGGGGTTCCGGGGTGCCGTTCCATCGCACACCCCCGGGCCGGACAGGCCCCGGCGTACTCCCTGTGCAACTCGCAGCCTCCTCCAAACTGCTGCAAACTTAGCTCCAGGCACGTCCGCGGGACTGGCAAGAGGGTGACGAGACACCAAACCCCCCCGGGCTCCCCTCCCCTCCGCCGAGCCGAAAAGTGCCCGCAGCTGCCCGGGGGGGGGGGCACGGGGAGAGCAGCGAGCGCTCCTCGGGCCAGGCGCTAATTTGGAGCTCGGAGGCTGCCAGCTGAGGGCTGGGTAGCAACCAGGGGAGAGGGGGTATTGCTGCGGGAAGATTTAGGTTGTTGCTAGGATGTGAGAACAAAAAATCTTCAATAAGTCGAGGAGGGGGGAATACGGGGCAGTGGGGGAGGAAGGGGGGTTACAAGGTTTGTCACAGGGAAAAGTGCAGACATCTGCTGGAACTTCCATATCTAAGCTGTTCATTTACAGGAGCCAACTTCTGAAATCTCCACAATTAGATCTGCATTGTTCTTTCTCAACAACACTGCCTAGAAAGAAAAGGTCTTCTCTGTCGGGGCCAATCCAACGAAGCGTTTGACGTTATTAAATAATAAAGCGATTGTGATTTACATTGTTGTTCAGAAAAAGGGCCAATTATCCACTGTTATGTTGCCATAAAGATCATATTAACTCGAATTAGTAATCAAACAATATGCTAGCGTTAAAAGTATAGAGCGGGCAGCGCGAGCGGGCTTGTCGCATCCTCACTTGCGCTGGTAAAACCGGAGCGCACAAACACTGCGACAGGCGTGCAAACTTCGTCCTCAACGGGAGAGAAGTGAGCGAGGTGCCGGCGGGCCGGGCCCCCCGTCGGCGCTTTGCAGCGAATTCGGAGCCACCCAAACCTCGGGCTGGTTTTGTGTTTACAAATTAATTGGCCATGATATCGCAGAAAATGTTCCACAGCGCTTGACAGATCGGGCGCTGTTTGGTCTGCGCGATGTCGGGTTTCGGATTGGCATTTTGAGGGCTTTTGGGGTTGGGTTAGGTTCGTTATTGTTATTATTATTGTTATTATTATTATTACTCGGAAAGGTGTTTTTAAAAGATTTCAACCCGAAAACGAATCTCAGCGCCACCCAAACGCGGAGCCAGACGCATCCTTGCACTCCGCCAAACGTACTCCGCCGTAATCAAATAATTATTTTTATTAAAGCAGTTATTAGGTTTATAACTCATTTGCCACTTAAATTTGTGCAACCAACCAAGGCGATCTAAATAGGTTTGAGTTGCCCCTTGGGTCCGGGATGTAAGCGGTAAGCAGGAGGATTAATTACGGGTGTGCGCAGCGCCGGGACACAAAGGCTGTGAGCAGCGCGGGGGCTGCGGTGGGAGCGGCCGCCCCCGGTACGGCACCGCCCGGAGGGCACCGCGCGGCGCTGCGCAGCGCAGCGGGACAAGGGGAGCTGCCGGGGGGGCTCCCACTTGTTGGCTCCCACCTCCGCTGCCGGGTGATGCTCCGGCGGCAGAGACCCGTTGGAAACGTCCCGAAAACGAAGTGAGAACCGTCCGTATTTTTTTTTTTTCTTTTCTTTTCTTTTCGTATCAATATTATCTTTTCCCTTACGCCTCGCCAAGATCCGCTCTTTTGTGCCCGGGGTGACGAGAGCTGACCCCTGGGAACACGCTGCAGCACCCACCGGAATCTGCCTGATTTCCACCGTCATCTCCCGCGATCACGTCGCGTTACAGCGTGTGTGAGGGGGGTCGGGTTCGCTGTCAGCCTCTCCCGCTTAGCGGTGATCAGGCAAAGAGTGCCTTTGCCAAACGGTTCCAGAAGCTGACGCTGTTTGTTACCACGACTGGGGGGGGACGTGGGGGGGGAGAACTTTCACAGTAACGTGGCTCTTCAGAAGCAAACAGAGCAATTTTCCCCGGCGCAATGCATCAGCAGCTACAACCAAAAGAGCTTAACGTGCTTCTTGCAGGACGGGTGCGAGGACGCAGCGGGTGCGGGGGCAGCTCCGGGCCGCCTCGAGGAGTCGGCGCGGTGCGCGGCTGCTGTAGGACCCGGGGGGGATTGGGGGAGCACAGCCAGAGGCCGCGGGCTGTGCGGTCAGCCCTCACCCTGCGAGTCACTGCGAACAAAACTCGAGGAACCGCGTGTGTAACATCGGACTTCCTCCGAACAGATCGCCGGGAATAAAAAAAAAAGCGATAATAATAATCATGATAAAGTGAAGGAAAGAAGCCAAGAAAAACCAATCTGCGCCGAATTAGTAGAACAGCAAAGTTTCTATCCGTGTATAAGGATAATATATTAAGCCAAAAAGGAGACAGGTTATCTCCAAACAGGATTAATATGCGTTCGTGTATAGGATTAGACCATCTCATCCATTTAAAAACAGTGTCTCTCCTCCTCCCCACGCCACTTTGTTATATATATTATATATTTAAAAAAAAAAAAAACAACTTTCCCTGTTCGGAGCTCTCAGAGAAGGCATTTTATTAATCGAGAGGCTTTTGTTCTTTCTTTTTCTTTTCTTTTTGCAATTGGACGCGGCTGATGGCCCGGTCTGAGCTGCCTTAGAAGGGACCAGGCCAGTCTGTAAAACCTGTGATCAAAACAGACCTTCTTCAGAGCGAGCACAGCAGATTTAAATGTTGGTCAAAAGGAGTCACAACTGTTCATTAAAAGCGAACCTTAACTAGGGCTAATGTATAGCCATTTTGTGGGCTGAAGGCTGTGGAAAGAGGCGAAAAAAGTCTGAGTGTGAGCTGATGCCGTGCTGGCTGGCAGTGTGTGGTCTATTGTAGGGAATGTGCTTTTTCCACTGAACAGAGAGCCCCCCTCTTTTATTCCCCAGCTCCACTGCACCTGCACTGGATCAGGGAGCTACTGCCATTCACCACATCAACACAGAAGACATCTCTGACAGCACTCAATTCATTACATTTCTTCCTGCTTTTCAAACCAACACACAAGAAAAAAAAAGAAAAAAAAAAAAAAGAGTTTTCCAAAAATGGCCGGGGGGGGGAGGGAGGGGGGTGGGGGCAGGAAAGAAATCTTACAATACTTGATATTCGCAACTCATTTCGGATTTCATTAGTCAGAAAGCTCACTCCTCACTCAGCCAGTCACAACTTTTTCTCCTTCCCATCCCTACGCGCTGTGGGGACGGCAGGAGGACGGGGATGTGGAGAGTGCCGCAGCAGTGCCGCCTCGGTGCCCCCCGGAGCCCCGGGCCGGGAGCTGATCCATAATTCATGGCAGAGGAGCTCTGGGGAGACGGGAAGAAACGGCCCAAGAGAGCAAAGCGTCCCGGAGCGCTGCCGGCAATTCCCGCGCCCGTGTCGCCGCGGGGCACAGCCAGGGGACCGCGGCCACCCGGGGGGACACAGCGCGGCCGGGGACAGCGGGGGGCAAAGTTGGGGCCGGCGGAACTTTTCGG
>NW_024884744.1:7035549-7039327 GCF_019232065.1 Centrocercus urophasianus | reverse complement strand
CCCCTGGGAAACGGTCGGGTTTGTTTCTTCCCAAATCGTTTTTCAGAAGCATTTGCAAGCGAAAGAAATCGAGCCCGGGGTTTTAGATTCAGGCATTTGATCTCGCCGGATCCAGACATCTAATTAGAGTGGCCTCAGCGATTGGAACGGTGTTAATTCCCATTGTTCCCCGCTCGGCTCTCGTGGCCCCGCACCGCTGGGTTACGCTCCTTTTCAAAACCGAGAGATCTTTTTATTTTAAACCGATTATATAAATATATATGGATTCCTTCTCTCTTTGCGGCCCGTTTGCCTCTCTCCGACCAAAATGTACGCTCCTGGCTGCCGTTCCTCACACCCTGGCGCAGCCCTTCCACGGGACTGAGTGGCCATAAATCCCGAGGAGCTTCTGTCCTACCTGAACAGCAGGAGGAAATCCGACTGCCTGCTGTCGGGCGTACCGCGCGTATCGATAAGGCGCTGCCGACTCCCGCTCGGGACCCCGTGAACCTATCGGTTTCTTTACACCAAACCCCGCTCGGATGCGTGCTTTGGGGACACGGAGAGCAGCGATGGGAAAAGCCGCGAGCGCAGCGTAACGTGGGGAGGAATGGGACGAAGGCCGCGGAGCGCCGGCCCCACTCGCGGAGCGGCAGATTGCTTTTCGAGCTAAAACTAATAATTTCATAACTGATTCCCATTCAATCTGGCGCCGGTGACGTCACGGGCCATTAGCATACGAGGAGGGATGAAGCAGTGTGGCTGGAGTTGATAAGGTGCCTCCTGAGGAATTCGCCGCTTGTTTTAATACATTAATTATTTCTCTGTCTTCCGCAAGTTTGGCAATTTGTAAGGGCTTAAAGGACCCATCGCTCCGGGAGGACGGGCTGCAGCACTCTCCCGCCTGGCTCCGCGGCCTCTTTCCCAGCCCCGAGCATCCCCCACTCGGGGGGGGGGGGGGGTCCCATCCCGGTCCCCCCCAGCGTAGGGCAGAGGCCCGCTCCTCTCCATCGACTGGAGGGGTTCCCCGTCCCCCCCCCATTCATCACGTCTGTCTGCAAAAAAAGCGCCCTCGTGACGTCAGCAGCCCTAACCGCAGAGCGATGATGGGGTCACCGAGGTCCCGGGGGGAGGGTGGGGGGGGGGCCGGCGGGGGCCGGGCTTGCCCCCCTCCGCTCAGCGGGGAGGGACGCGCTGAGGGGACCCGCAGCCCCCCAGAGTCCCCGGGGACCGCCGTTACGGCCCACCGAGCTCCGCCCGACGGGGCGGCCCCCCGGGTCCCGACGGGTACCGCTCGGCCCCACCACCCCCTGGCTTCCCTGAAGGAGTCAACAGCCTTGAAATAACCGCTCGGTTACTCAAGGCCGAGGGGCACTTGGAAGGAAGGAGAGACTTCTTTTTTTTCTTTTCAGTTGGGAGTGGGGAGGGGATGCAAACAAAATAACTAGAAAGCTTAGAAGAAGACATAAAAACAACGAGGAAATAGAAGAAATATACAGGCGCCGTTAAAGAGCTGAGCACCAGGCTATGGCACTGCGAGGAGCGGGACGGCGGCAAGCGCAGCCCGACTCGGGCACAGAGAGCCCCGGTGCGTCTCGCTCTGCCCCGGCTGCGCCACGAAGCTCCACGGGCCCGCGGGACCCCGAGCGCGGAACGACCCGTGCGGTGCTGCCCATCTCCACCTGAACTTCTGCAAGTGGGAATAAAAGATCACGGCCCTTCTGGACGCCCCCTCCTCCTGCACGCACAGGCGCACACGCGCACAGATACGCGCATGCAAACACACACACACACATGCAAACACACACACACATGCAAACACACACACGCACGCACGCACTCGCACTCGCACTCTCTCCCAGGCTCAGCCACGCTCCCCCAGCAGCGCGGTGCCCCCCCGCCCCGCTCCGGCCCCGTTTTTTTTCCCGCTCCCCCCGCAGTCCCCACCGAGAGCAGGCCTGCGCCCAAACAGAGCTCCGAGTTCGGCCCGCTCCGAGCCTGTCCGCTTCTCTCCGCGTTCTCACAGCCACATTTACAACTCCGAGGATTTCCATTCCCGCGTTTCCTATTTTTCTTTTTTTTTCTCCCCCCACTCCCTTTTCCCCCTAAGTTTGTAAGCGAAAAAGCCCCCGCACTCACTTCAGCGCCGGACATCCTCGCCAAGTGAACTCGATTCCTCAAAAGCAAAACAGGACCAAACTTCTCGCATCCCCCGGGCCAGCGTCAGAAATCTGCTTTTAATTACCAAAACCCAACTAGCGGCGGTGCTAACTAGCGGGCGATCAAACCGCAATCAAACTTCAATCTCTGAGCAGTTAGCTATAAACTGTCAGCAATTGAAAAGTAAACCCGGTGCACACAAAGGCTCTGTTTAATTTTCTCGTTGTAATGGCTCTAAATGAGGACCCCATCACTATGCAGTTAAGCGGTGTTGCTTGTCCCCCTGAGGCGCTGATCAGTTCTTTTTAATGTGAGAAAACTGGCAGCTCGAAGCCCGTCAATGGAGCTCCCACAACAAAAGTCCTGAAAAGCTGAATGAATTGGGTTTGTAATTACTGCTTCCCTCTCCCCCCTTGCAGCTTATCTCTTATTCATTCAACATATATTATTGTCACCTAATCGCACACTCCCAACATTTTTTTTACTACTACTGCGGACATGTTTGTTGTAGAAATTAAACAAAATAACCCTCCTTCTGCTCCCCCCCGGGGCGCCCGCCCCCCCTCCAGCGGTGTCAGGACCCGGCTGGGCCAACGCGCGGCCCGGGGCTCAGCGCTCCTCTCGGGAATCCCACACGCACTTCAGATTTTCATATTTGAGTTAGCTCGGGATTTAAATAACTGAAGTGTATCTAATCACACCTATCAGCAATGGGCCTCTTTCCTTCGGCGGACCCGCGTTATACATCGCTTCAATCGCGGAGCTATCCGCCCGCTCTGTTCTGCCGCACGTCGGGGCCGAGAAGGCGCTCACCCGGAGGGCCCGGGCCGCAGCGGGGGTCTCCCGGCATCGGCACCGGCACCGGCACCTCTCCGGGCCGGCACAGCCCCGCGCTCAGAGGCCCGAGATGCTTCTGCAGCCTCTCCTCTCTTCCCCCCCTCGAGAACCGTCGGTCGCAGAAATAAGCGCCGCTATTACAATCGCATCTCCTAACAGTCTAAATAATTAATTGAACCATTGCTCTTTGACCCTCGGAAAGTCCAGTAGGGACCCGTTTGTAGTAATAATACCCCCGAATGAGCCCTTGTCAAATATTCATTTAGTGGTTAATGTGAGCGATGTCCCCCTGGGACGGGCTGTAATACCAGCTTCCAGGCTTTGGCAAGAAACCCCGCTAATCTACCTCTCCAGTTCCGTAAAATATTTTAACACCCCGGCCCTCAAACAGCCGTAAAAAAAATCACAGGGGAAACTCTAATCTCATCCTCAGGCTCATTGCAGCTCTGTGCAACGTTGGCGAAATGTTACACCGACATTCATGGACCACGCATCGCCCTGGGATGGAGCACGCAGCAGTTCCGAGGGGATGCCCGAAAGGGCTCCGAAAACAGAATAAAACCGCAGCCACGGGCTCCGCTATCCCCATCTCAGCTGCAATAAACGCCTGGGATAATGGCTGAGGTGTGAATGGGGTTACTTAATGCGTTGCATTGAAAATTAGCAGGACAATGGCGTTCTTCCAAGTCGCACTTTAAAAATAAAAGCATTCAGCTGGACCTAGAAAATGCTTTGGGTTATCCTCAGTAAACGGATGGATGGATGGATGGATGGATGGATGGATGGATGGATGGATGGATGG
>NW_024884744.1:6880097-7035539 GCF_019232065.1 Centrocercus urophasianus | reverse complement strand
TGGATGGATGGATGGATGGATGGATGGATGGATGGATGGATGGATGGGAGGAATCTGCCCAAGGGAGATCAGGTTTCACCAGCATATATTTCACATCATAGTCCGAAATCTAAGCTCAAACAAATTGCCCATATAAAAAGTTGCTGAAAACACTAAGCCTGAATATGTGGTTTAGTGCCTTTGTTTAATGGTATTACCTCGCCTTCTTTATGCGAATTGTAAAAGCACCAACGATTCCAGCTACCCCCCTCGACTATTCCAGTTAGCACTTCAAAAAGGGGCCCGGTTTTATTGCTGTTAATTGGCTAAGATTCGCTCTAAAAAAATGGGATCGAGATATCGATTGGGCTTTTATTCCCAGTCCCCTTTTCTCAGCGAGGGGAGCGGAGCGGGACTGCGCGCTCACTACCACGTGAATAATCCCCAGTTGCATTACAAACGCCGCACAGCTCTGAAAAAAAAAATATTTTACTCGTTGCATTAATGCAAAAGAAATAGAATAGGTTGGGAATGTGCAATAATTGCCGTGTGCCCAAACACCGCGACGGCGCGGAAATAAAAGGGACAAAGGGAGCTGAGCTGCAGCACAGTGAGCAGAGGAGCCCCACAGCCCGGCAACGGGAGTTCTCCGGGCACCCGGCTCCAAGTACGGAGGCCGGAGCCGAGCCTGGCGAACAGCGCAACGACACAAACCACAGCGAGCCGGCCAACTCTTCTTTTGTGATTTCTGCCCGCTTTTTTTTTCCCCGTTTGTTCCTCCCTGAGCTAAATCGCAATCGGGAGACCGACCAGAAACACGAGAAAGAAAAGCTGAACCACACTCGCACCCGGCCTGTGCCTAAGCAAACCGCCACGTCCGTGCCTCCAAGCACGACAGCCACGAGCAGGACACGCGACCGCTTTGCAATCACGGCCCCCCGCTTCCTCGGGCGCCGCGTTCCTCCCATTCCTACCCGCACCTCCCCACTCGCAGTCCCGATGCGGCCCGCAGACGCGTTGGCAGCGCGGACCCACGCGGGGCCGCCCGGGTGCCAGGGGCAGCGCCGCCGCTCCCCTCTCGCCGCCCCCGCCGGGCCGGGCAGCACCGAGCGGCCCTCGGCGGCGGCGGTTCCGAGCGCACGAAGCAGAACTCTACCTGGCACCGACGGCGGAGATCTCCTCCTACGTGGCGGGCGCCAGCGCTTCTCTTTGGGGCTCGCGACCGGCCGCAGAGATTGTCCGAATTGGGGCTACACCGCGCTGGCAATTTAAGAAATAGGATTCAAGAAAGAGCTGTCATTTCGCGTGCGAGTCTCCGCCGTTCGCCCGTCTCGTTTTGTCCTGCTCGTTTGTGCCGCTTTTCTCGTTCCTTACCTTTGCCCGACCGATCCCCCTCCGCCCCCACCTCTCACCTCCTCCTGCGCTGCCCCGGAGCGAGGAGCGGAAACTTCGGCAAGTGCGGAACAAAGGCAGCGCTCGGCCCCGCAGCAGCCCCGTAGCCCCGCACCGCGCCCCGAAGGCCCGCACGGCTCAGAGGGCACCGCCGGGCGCGTTGGGAGCGCGGATCCCCCGGCAACAAGTGGCCGAGCGGACGGGACCGGGGCCTCCGCTCCGCACCGCCGTGCGTCGAGGACGGCCGTTCCGGTAAAGCGTATCGCGCTGCGACCCTGTCTATCCACACGTATAAAAATATTCATGCCTCGGTATACGGCTGCATTATTTATAACAGTCTGTCGGCCGCGGGGATACCTTCCTCTGATGAATTATTGAAAAATAATAATAATAATTAAAAAAAAACCACCACAACAACAAAAAAAAAGCAGCTTGCGGTACAAAAATAAATCCAACACTCAAACGGAACTTCAGTGTCCATATGTCAAAAATTTATTTATCTCAAACTGTGCATAATGGAGTAAAAACTTAACTTGGATATGTACCTGTTATAAGGATGGTATTAGTTCAAATATATACATGGACTGTCGGCAGACTGATTGCAAATAATACAGAGCCGAATCTTTAAAATACAACTACGGAAACTGAGGAAAAAAAAAAAAAAAAGAACTTAAAATATCATCACAATAAATGTACAGAAATATTACAAACCATAAGAAAATATTTCAAACACAGTAATTTCAGGTTGGTGGTTTTTTTTTTTTGTTTGTTTGTTTTTGTTTTTGTTTTTGTTTTTTTTTCCCTTTTCTTTGAACGGGATGAAGTCTGGAAACAAAAAAAGTTATTATAAATTAACAAACGGCGTGTGAACCTTCATGGCAATTTTTGCTTTTTTAACAAGAAGTAAAAAATAAAATAAAATAAAATAAAAATGTCGTACATCGAAACGTTTGCCCTCACCCAGCAAACCAAGCCCACGGTTCGCCAGTCCCCTTCCTACCGCTTCTGCCTTTTGTACAATTTCTAAAACAATTTCAACGTCCAAATGCTGCACAAGAACTCCCTCTCCTCCCGCAGCTGCCGTCAGCAGAGCTGCCAGGGCCACGGAGCTCCACGGAGAGTCTGTGTGTAAAAAACCACTCGCGAATTCTGGGGTTTGATTTCTCCCCTCTCCCTATGACCGATGGACATTCTGATTGCCATGTTGAGTTTGATAAATACTGTACAAAAGTTGCCTGCAAATATTAAAACATTTCTCCTCTTCGCTCTTTGAGTCTAGCTCTAAATATTAGCGGTAAAGACTTTTGCAAACTTCCTGCAAAGTTCCTACCGTTCTCACTAGAACTTTTAAAAAGTTTTGTGTAGTCGCTTCCCCTCCGAGATCTATACAAGTTCCTTTGTCGGCTTTATTTCTGGCCCCCCCGGGGGGCGCCCCCCCCCCCCCTTTTTCCCTTTTAAAAAATTAGTCCAGGAAAGAAAAAAAAAAAAAAAAGTCCAGAATTTCTAATAAAAGTTTTTTGTTGTTGTTGTTTGTTTGTTTTGTTTAGTTCTCCTTCCCCCCACCCCCGCCCCCCCGGCCCCTTTGTCTTACATATGTGATAGAGGGAGTGTGCCATTAATGGCTGTGCCAGGAACAGGTGCACTCTGGTAGTGTTGGGACATATGAAGTCTGCTTGGGGCAGCTGGTTCTGGTACTTCAGCACCTGGTAGATACATGCTGATCATGTCCCGAAGGTCCCCGGCTTGGCAAGGAGCCCTCGAATGAGACGAGGAGGTGACTACGGGGGGACTGGAGCTGGATTCCGTCTTGACCACCGAGCCCATGGAGCCCAGGGCCATGCCCGGGGTCCCTTGCTGGGAGTACGACATGCTGTAGGTAGGCGATCCGTTCATGTACGTCTGCGAGCTGGTCATGGAGTTGTACTGCAGGGCGCTCACGTCGTAGCGGTGCATGGGCTGCATCTGCGCCGCGTTGTGCGCGTTCAAGCCCGGGTGCTGCGGGTAGCCGAGCTGCTCTTGCATCATCCCATAGCCTCCGTTGGTCCAGCCGTTCATGTGCGCATAACTGTCCATCCTCTGGTTCACCCCAGCTCCCAAGGTGGCCCCAACCCCTACCCCGGTCGTCATGGTATTGGTGCCCGGCGCCAGTAAGCCCCCTGGCAACGTGTACTTATCCTTCTTCATCAGGGTCTTGGTTTTCCTCCGGGGTCGGTATTTATAATCCGGGTGCTCCTTCATGTGCAGAGCTCGGAGCCGTTTGGCTTCGTCAATGAAGGGTCTCTTCTCCGCCTCGGATAAAAGTTTCCACTCGGCCCCGAGCCGTTTGCTGATCTCCGAGTTGTGCATCTTCGGGTTCTCCTGGGCCATTTTCCGCCGCTGCCCGCGGGACCAAACCATGAAGGCGTTCATGGGGCGCTTGACCCGGTCCGGGCTGTTCTTCTGGTTGTTCGCGGCCGAGTTGGAGTTGCCTGTGCCTCCCCCCGAAGTTTGCTGGGGGGCGGGAGGTTTCAGCTCGGTTTCCATCATGTTGTACATTCAAACTACTTTTGCCTGGAACCAGCCCGGAGCGGAGAAGCGGAGCGGCGGCGGCGAAGTCCCGAGCCGGACTTTTTTTTTTTTTTTTTTTCCTAGGGAGGGGTATGAAAGGGGGGAGGGGGACTCCCCAAAACCACACTTGGATCGAGATCAGAATCTTCCTCTTCGCTGATGGATTAATAATGCTAATAACTGCTATTATTACCGCCGGAGCTTCGGATTTAAAAAACTTCTTCCTCCTTTTTCCCTTTTCTCTGCCTGCCGCCCTCTCTCTCTCTCCCTCTCTCTCTCTCTCCACCTCGGTCTTAAAGAGCCAGCAAACTACTTTACCCCCTTTTGCAAACACACACACTCTCTCTCTCTGCCTTGACAACTCCTGATACTTTTTTGAACAAGTTAATAGACAACCATCCATGTGATGGGGGCTTGTCAGGGAATAAATGCGTTCGCCCCGGCCAATCAGCGCTCGGCGGCTCCGCCACTGAGGACAAGTCTCTACCCCTGGTTTTGCATGAAACGGGGCGGGGGCTCTCAGCCGCCGGGACGGCGCGGCGGGGGGGGCGGGCCCAGGGCCGGCCCAGGCAGCCACTGGGAAGCCTTTGTATCTCCCCTTCCAGCAACAGGTCACACACGCCTTTTGGAGGAAGTGGGTAAACAGCATTGTTGCTACGTTGTTGTTGTTGTTGTTTTTAAAGTTGATGTTGGGAGAAGCCATAGGGGGAGCGGGAATGGCTTCCCCCCGACCCTGCGCCCCGTTGCGAAGTGTCCCCCGAGCCGTCGCCGTCCGGCCGCGTGTGCGGCGCTCGCCCCGTCCGCCGGGAGCGGAGCCCTCCGACCCGGTGCCGCGCCGCGGAGAGGAGCCGAGCGGGCCCCGCGCAGAACGGGGCCGTGCCGTGCCCTTCTCTCTCCCTCCTTCCGACCCGGAGGCGCCCGCTGGAAGCAGGAGCGGAGGACCCCCGACAGCCCTCCCCGCAGATCGCGGTGCGCGGCCTGCAGCCCAGGGACGCGCCCTCTGTGCGACGCTGGGTGGGCGCGCCGAGCGGAGAGGGGGGGTTGGGGAGGGGGCGGCCCGCAGGGACAAATAGGTAGTTTTGTTTCTCTTGTTGTCGCTACACGGGGCCGCACAAAGCCCCGGCTAAGTTTACTTCCACTCTCTTGTCGGGATCTTTGTTGCTAAAACGCACTTGACGACAAAGGAAGGAGGGGAGAGAAAGGGGGGCGGGAGAGGGGGCGCTTCCCGGCCCCGCTCTACGCGCGCTGCCGCGCCCCGACGGCGCTGCTTTGCCCGCGGCCGCGCTCCCCGGCAGCGCCGAGGCCCCCCGAGAAGGGCCCCCGAGCGGCGCGGCACCGCGCAGGGCCGGGCTGGGGCCGGGGCAGCGGCCGGGCGCCCCGCGAGGGCTCAGCCGCGGCACTGCGGCGCCCCCTGCCGGCGCGGTGCGGAGCGGCGGGAAGTGGGGAGGGGGAAGGGAGCGGCCGTGCTCCCCCCCCGTCCGGGTAACGCGCAGGAAAAGTGCGGCGGATGAGGGTGCATCTCTGGATGATGCAAATAAATGCTCTCCGCTTTAACGTGTGTAATTCCGAGGCGTATATACAAGCCGGTGTATATATAACCTGGACAGAAGCGACGGGTTGAAAGCGTCGGAAAAGGGGCGCGCTTTGCGGGATGCGCACACCGGCTGACCCCGCGCTCCCAGGGCCGCCAAAAGCTTTCTTATCGGTCGTGCCCAGGGCCTGCGGTTGATAACAACATCCAAAATCATAATGATAATAATACAATCTTGGGGATAACGAAGTTTGAAAAGCGGGGAGGAGCGGGCGGCGGTGGTATAATAAGCAGATACCGGAGCGCGGCCCTGTGCGGGGCCGGGCCCCTTCCTCACCACGTTTATCGCACCCATAAAGGGTGGGAAATGCCCAACAACTGCGTTATCGGGCGGTATTTACAGCTTCGTTTGAACTAACCGCTTTAATTATCGACGCCATCAACTATATGTGGAGCATCTGCATCATAACGCGCTCTAGAAAATGGGGTGCGGGCCGTGCGTGCCTGCTGCGCCGGGGGCGGTGGGCGCGCGGATGAACACGGCCGGACCCCGCGGCTCCGCGCACGGCGCTGGGGGAGCAGAGCGGGGCTGCTTCAGCACGAGCGGATTTATCAAACGACTCCCTTCGGTATCATTTATGGAGATGCGAAGTGGTCGCATTAAGCAAATAGTCCGCAAATGTCCTCGGTGATGGGCTCTGCGGCACGCGCACTCTTATTTCCAGGTTATGCGTTTCTTTAAAAGAAAATGAACGTTAACGACTTGGATTTTGCGTATTTACTGTGCTAATAATCGCCGATTCTCTCTGAGCCCCGAGGATACAGCCTATCGTGTTAACTGTATCGGAAAGAATATACGCATTTTCATATTATTTTTCCGAACCTGCCAGTAACCAATCTAAGCAAACTATTAAGCGGTCTTGTGGAGATGGAAGATTGCAGCTCCATTTTTTGTCCTTAGCTGCAAATAGAGGTTTAACTTGCAGTAATTAGGTGAGAACTAGCCAAGCATCTTACTATTATGATGCTTGTTAAAAACGCTTCTTTTCTGCATCTGCATTTGAGTGTGTTCCCCTCCACTCTTAATCTTCTTATGGAAATGAAGGCGAACGGCAGGGAACCTGCAGAGACTTAGAGAATGTCCTTGTTAACTGGAATTTCTCAGCATTGCTAATTAGCAGAGTTTGACGACCACCAGTATTGGGGAAAGCTCTGTTTAGCCACTCACAAACCCTTCCGAGGAAGAGCAGACTAATTTTATTTTGTAATTAAAATCTGAAAAGGGCCCTATTTGACAGTTAGGGCTATGAGAGTTTTATCTCCCTGTGAAATAATTACTGCCTTGATAACTCAATTTTCCGCAAAATGTCAACTGTGAGCTCCGAAAGTTTTAATTTCATTATGTTTAAAAAAAAAAAAAAAAAAAAAAAAAAAGCCGAAGACGAAAATGTACAGAGAAATTTCCTCTCCCCCGTCTCCTTCTGCAGAGCCGAAGTTCCCCGGGCAGTTCCACACACTACCCATGCCCCAAGCCCTGGGGACCTCAGCTATCGAGAGCGGGAGGAACACCCTGAGTGTCCCCCGCAATCTACTGAAACCATTTCGAGTGGGTCCGAGCCCACGGAAGGGCAGGGCAGGGGGGGCTTCCGCCTTCTTCACGCTCCCCAAATGACGAAAACGCCACATTTTCTCCAGGAAATAATTCCACCACGGTGACGGACAGACCCAGAGACAACCTGAGGGCACTTAAAAGAGGGGACAGAAAAAGAGGAAGGAAAAAAACAAAAAAAAGCTCCGCCAAACTTTAGAAGTTGGGGCCGAGTTCAGGGCCGGCCCGCACCCCGCCGGGCCCCGCACCCCGCCGGCCCGGGGCCACCCGCTCGGAGCGGCCCGGAGGGCGCGGGCGGCCGCTGGGGGGGCGGGGGGGGGGGGGGGGGGGGGTACCGAGGCGCTGGAGCAAGTGTAATCCACTCTGCTTGCGTTTGGGATATTTTATTATTATTTAAAACGGTTTAATCTGCTTTTTGTCCCTGCCTGTCCAGCAAGTAGCCCGATTGTCGCTCTCAGAAGTGGCATTACACGTACAAACGATCGAGGGGGGTGAGGCACAAACTTGCGTCCAGCCCCAATTTCGCCCAATAATTTTATTCAAGGGCTCTAAGGACCCTTGAAAGCTGGGGAATGCGGAGGGAGCTCCGCGTTGCTCCCGGCGTCGCCTTTCATCCCCCTTCTCCCTAATGGAACAGCCGGGAAAGCACACGTGCGAGCGGCTCGTGGCCCCGCAAGCGCCCCGCGCCGAGCTCCGGGCCCGGCTGCGCTCCGGGGATCGGGGGGTGCCGGCGGTCCGCTACGAGCCGCTCCGCGACCACCGCCTCCAGCAGCTCTGCTGCTACTTTGAGCGGCGTTAAGGGAAAAAAAGCACCAACACAGCGTTTAAAGAAAAAAAAAAAAAAAAAAAAAAATCGAAAAGGAAATAAGAGGGAGCGGCTCCACCTTTCCTCTATGGGACCACAAGAGAAATTTAAAAAAATAACCGTAAAGCTGAGATGATGGGACGAGTCAAACGTATACAATAAACATCAGCAAAGCCGGCTCACGCACACACACCGGCGCCCCAAGTCGCTTTCAGAAGGCTTCCAGCAAGTGGAGAGGCCGTGTGTCCAAACCTGCTCTGCTCCCAGGGCTCCAGAAACGGCCCTCCAACTCTGGCTGACTCTTCCCCACATCTAAATACCCTTCCCGGCCCTCCATCCTGGAGCAGAGCAGAATGGAAGCCGTTATTATTATTATTTTATATGACCTTAAAAATAAAACAGAAAACCAAGCAGCAGCGATGTGGCTGAGGTTGGGAATTGCCACATGCCATGGGGTGAGCGGCCCTGGGCTCAGGCCCTGTGCAGGCATGGCACCCCTGAGTGGCCCTTCTGGGCACTCTATTTCAAGTTATCTTTCCTTCCTAGTTTTATAAGAACAAATGAGTTTTCTTTTCCCATTGTAGTTGAATGAACTCATGTATATTAAACACAAAACCCCTCCTGAAGAACACTAACTGCTTTGCCTAAACCCACAAAGGCACAAAAATCCAGAGCTGAAGGTTTCCAGTTACTGAATAAGTCCCCTCAACTCTCTCAGGCGCGCAGGAAGGAGAGATTGGGACCTTTTTCTGAAAGTTTTAATGCCTGGAAGGGGCCATCTCGCACACAAATCCATTGTCTTTTACCAAAGCTGAGGTTTCTATTTTATTTCCCTCGTTCCCCCTCACCATCTTTCTATTGACTAAAGAAAAAAAAAAAAAGGTGTAGAAACGCGTCTGTGCATGGGATCACACGTGTCGCCCAAATCAAATGAAGTTCTCTTTGGCCCCGGAGCAGTTTTGATGGAATTATTCCGACTCCTGCATTGAATTCACGACGTTTCCCAAAGAAGCTCTTGCGGATTCAATGGGACCGCCTGAGGAACAGCCTGGGGTGCTTCAAGGTTGCACCTCAAACCCTGGAATCCCGAGGCACGGTTTGAAAAGTACATAAAAAAAAAAAAATAATAAAGAAAATGAAAGAAAGAAAAAAAGCAATCTCTTCCCAGTGACTCTCAGATCACTGACACCATCGCCCATAATGGAGCCAAGACGGTGACTTTTATCTCGCTGTTCCTCATAGTCCTTAATTTGGAGCTCATTGACAGGACAGACGGTAATGACACTTTCAGAACTGTTATGGTCTGGAGTGACAATCTCTCCATCTCGCCCGTGGTTTATTGACACCATGGGCTCATTGTGACAACTTAGGCTTGCGATTTCAGAATTCTCAAGTGACGGGCTCGTTGGGGGGATTTTAATTCAAATTATAGACTAGCTGTCCATATTGTGAATTCATATTTAGACGATGCTTAATCAGAGCAGAGAGACGGTGTTATAAATAATGCCATCAGTGCTTCCCATGTGCCTATCTGCTGTCCTCCGCCCCAGGATGACCCCGGAGAGCCTTTTCAGGAGGGAGCCCGGCCGCTCCCCGGCATCCCCGAAGAGCTTAGGCCTGTGTGTGTGGACAAGGAGAGCCTGAAGGGCACATGAAAAATACGAACCCTCAGGGTTGGGTTGGGGTGTGACGCTGCAGGGGAATGGGGCTGCTCCCAGCACCCCTCTGCCTGGGGATGGAGGAGGAGAAAGGGAAGGGAGAGCGAGCAAACCTGCCCTGCATCCCTGTTGCTTTTAGGATTTATTTCCTCCACTCTTCTGCTCCTCGAGAGCTGGAGGAAACGAGGACTCATAAAGCCTACTTCCAAAAGACATACATAAAGTAAAACCGCTCTTCACCTCCAAGTGGGGACAAGCGCGGAGCTGCCCCCCCTCCCCCGGTGCCAGGTGTGTGCCACCCCCGGCTCCCTCCCGGCTTTAGGACCGACCCGCAGCAGCCCGGGAAGCGCTCCTGTTTTGGTTACAGCCTCATTCAACGCGCCAACTTCTGCCCCTCGGAGGGGGAACTTTACGAGCCCGTTACAACCCCCTCAGCACTGCTGTTCTGCTGTTTCCAGGGGAGCCCAGCAGCCCCGCTCCGGGTCCGGGTTAATCATTCACACTGCTGCAGGAGTTACTGCGTTTTTTGCAAAGCCTTCCTGACGTTAGAACGTGTGTACCAACCGCTCTGGATTTTTTCCGTTTCCTGTGGTAATTGACATATAATATCTCTGTTTATAGCTGGCTTGACAGATCCATACAGATGTGTATTTTTGCTTAATTTCAGAGTTATATATACCCAACGCGCGCCGAGGGAAGAAACAGTAAAGGAAATCTGGGAATTCCGTTGTGCAGAAATCTGCGCAGGGCTCTTGCTATTATTTATAGAAAACGCGATGTCTTTATTTTGGGACACATTGGGAGTCTCAAGCTGAGATCAAACCGAGAGAACGGAGCGCGACGAACAGTGATCCTTAAAAACCCCAATTCATACATAATGTCTAAAGAGAAAAGTTTCCTGTGAGACGCACGGCCGTAGGAATCATTTCATAGAAGAAATGCGGCATTAGGACTTTCAATCAGGCTGCCAACAGGAGCGACAAAATCACCCCAATTTAGGCAGAAATCATTTGGTTCCCATTAGCGTTCCTCCCCGCACAAATCGCGGTCAGTTAACACCGCACCTCGCAAACACCGCGCAGATGCCTATAAAATAAGTAGCGAATTCATGTCTAAGTTGGCGACAATGCGGCACCTCGCATATTTTGGCTGATGGTTTTGTAACACGCAGCTTTCTTTTAAATCTGTCAACAGAGGGGGAGAAACCCCCGCTCTACGCATTCACTGAAGATAACGCTTCTCCTTTTTTCAGGAATCGGGGGAAGGGGGATTATTTTGCTCTTTTTTTGGAAGGGAGGAGGAAGACGACTTCATCGCTTCGCCTTAAAATACGATATTTGCGAACATTCTGCCTTAATGAAACGGAACCGCCGAGCTCTGCTCGCAAGTAACACCTGTCAGTGCGACTTAGCGCCGGCGCCTCGGGGGGAAATCACAACCACTGCATCCGGAAGGCTGCAGCGTCCCGACAGCAACGGGAGCTGGGACGAGGGATTCGCCCAGTGCCAGCCGCTACCGCGGCACTTAGAGCGCGGGCTGTCGGCGCGGTCCCGCAGCAGCAGCACACTGGCCGGGCGACAGCGGCATACGGGGACACTTCTCCAGGGACGGGGCTTTCGGCAGCTCCGCTCACACGTACGTCGGTGGCGTTATATCTAATGACCGTACATCCACACAGCTCAAGCTGGAGGAGGCTTCCCTTCCCATGATTTCCGGGCTCTGTCTCACCTTGCCCATACCCACCTCCCCACCCAGCACCGCCGGCCCGGGGGGCTCCGCTCCGCTCCCCGCCGAGCCGCGGTTTCTCCGCCGGGTCCCCGCGGGCGGCTCCGGGCGCGGCCGATAGGGGGCGCCGCAACCCGCGCTCAGCGCCGCCTCCCGCCCGGCGCGGCCCCGGAAGAGGGGGAGAGCCCGGAGCGGAGCGGGGTCGAGTGCGGATCTTCAGGCTCGGCAGATAAAAGAGATTAAAGGCTAAATTCTCTCTCACTCTTTTTTTTTTTTTTTTTTTTTTTTTTTTTTTTTTTTGGTAGCAATTTTAACCAACCACGAAAACGCAGAGCTTTTATCCTTTGATGTGTCTCAGAAAGAAACTGTTACATCAGTTGTGAAATTACATCGTTTCGGAGCCGGCCGTGGAGTGGGAAAATAATTTAATTAAAAATAATCATAATACGAAGACCCGAGCTTCCGCTGAGGCACTTAACGGCTGACACAAACCCTCCGTCTCGTCTCTCCCAGCGCTCCCGATGCCGTTGCACGGGAGGCATTAAACCCACATAACCCGGCGGGTCGGGGCTGTCCCCTCGGGGCCGCACAAAGCAGCGCTCGCCCCGCGGCACACGGTGCTCTCTGACCACATTAAGCAGAACTAAAATGGTACCCGGCTGCCCACTTTCCCCCCGCTACAAAAACTCTTCACCTGTATTTAAATAGCACGTCTTTAATTACAGCGGTTGGGGATGTATGAGGCTGAAATGAAATTAGCAGTCATTACCAGTCCTTTAACTCCGTGGTGCTTTTGATCAGCACTAAATTAGCTTTCCAGGCCTAACAAAGGCTCTATAGCAAGCAGTGGGCTGTAAATAAGACAGCTCGACCTGCCCTCAACACCTTTTCTCTTGTCAATCACAGCTCTATCATTCAGCCCAAGATTAACCTTTATCTACCAAATTCTTACCCCAAAAATCAGAGGAGGGGGCGGAAGGGGGAAAGGGGGAAAACCCAACCTTAACTTTGCTACTTGTAACTAAAAAGAGCCTCCCTTTAAGCGGCATTATAATGACCCAAAATGTCAAAATCGATCATTCCCAGCCCAAATCGCAGTGCATCAGGAGACAGCGATAGGCGCAAGCAGTGACACGCATCGACCGACTCGCAACTTCCCCTTCGCCCATCGAGGGTTCTGCCAAGGGACGCCCCGCGTCTCTTCCGTCGTCCACGTACCCCGTCTCCCAGCGCACGGTTCTGCACGGATCCCCGCGCGGCCGCAGACCCCCCGGCGTCCCCCCTTTCCCCGGGAGCGGCCCCGGAGCCGCCCCACCGGAGGGGTACCGCGGGAGGGGGGGGGGCGCCGCGCCGCCGGCAGGGGGCGCCAAAGCGCAGGCGCCGCAGGCGCCGCGCCAGCGCCGCTGCGCGCCCGTTGCGCGCCCAGGTAACCCTCGCAGCGCGGCCGCCCCCGGCCCCGCGGAGCGCCTCGGCCGCCTCCCGGACGGTGCAGTGCAGCGCCGGCGTGACTCAAACGACTGCCGCCCCGCAGCGCAACCTGCCCCCGCTCTGCGGTTCGTCCCGAGGGGCACCGCCGAAATAGCAGCCCTGGCCGAAGCGGCCCGCGGGGACCCCTCGGTCCGTACGCGCCGGCGTAGGGGCGGGCGGCGCGGGGCGGCCTCGGGCGGCTCCGCTCCTGCCCGGCGCTCCGGTCTCAAAGCGGCGGCCGCGCAGTTGAGGGCAAACCCAAACCCGCGCACGAGTCCCTCAGTGTAACGCCGTCGAGCTCGGAGCGGCGGGTGCTAAGCGGCAGCCGTATTTCTCCATCGTTTTAAAGGTCACGGGGGAGGAAGGGGGAACGCCATGAATGTCAAAGTTGTGGTGCAGTACTTACATGTCGGTGCCGGCGCAGGGTGGTGGCGGTTAGCGGTTTGATTGGCAGCTTAGAGAGAAAGTCCGCGCGGACTCCTGAGCCCGAGTCAGCCGCGGGGCTGGGAGCACTTCTCACCGGACAGAGGCAGCTGCAGGCAGCCCGCACGTCCCCGCTCCTCTCCTCCTCCAGCCAGGACGGAGAATGAATCCATTTCGGCTTTTCTTCCCCCGGCTCTCCTTCCGTTTGCCTACACATCCTCCAAGTCCTAGCCCTAGCTTTTAACTGCGGTCCCTGGAACAAGAGGGGAAAAAATCGTTTATGGCTTAAAAAATCCAAATGGCTGATTTTGTGTGTGTTATAAGAATGCACCCACGACAACAAAAAAGTCACTTCTCTGTCCCCCACCGTACAGCAGAAGAATAATAAAAAAGCTTTATATTTTTGCAGTGGGTATTCAAAGATAATTTGATGCCATTGTTTCTGCTACAGATGGTTCTTTTTAATACAATAACACTGCTCTTTGTGCATACTACACACAATAAAAATCGAAAGCGTTCTCTTGAATAACCATTTTGTTCTCGCTTGTATACAGGCCAACAAAAGCTGCCGTGAGGTAATGGGTTCTGTTTATTGAAGCCATAGAATAGAGGTTTGATAAAGATTTTTGTATATAGGGAGAAAAAAAAAATTAAAATGAAGACCTCGCAAGGTCGAGCCGATCCCCGCGTATTTACTACTACTGAAATATTTTATCAATATATTTCTTTGACTTGCAGCTGCAGGGTTCCCCCCACCACCCCCCACCCTCAGCTCAGCCCAAACATTTGTTTCTCCGAACGTGGGGAGCTCCGCAGCCGCAGCGGCCCCTCCGACCCGGACCGTGGGGCAGAGGAGCCGCGAGAAGCGGGGCCGAGCAGCGCGGGTGCGCATCTCTGCGCGCGTTGTTCGGCGAGCTGCCGTCCCCCCGCAGCCCGGGAGCGGCTCCCGGCGGGGGAACGGGGCCGACCTCGTTCCGTCGGTTCCCCGCTCGTCCCCGCACGCCGGGAGCCGCAACGAGCTGCGGCCGCCGAGCCGCGGCCCCGGGGCGCGCCGTGCGGATGGAGGCAGCGAACTGCAGCGGAGTTCTCGTGCCCCGCCAACTTTGCGCCGAGAAACGAATACACGGGCAGCGCTCCCAGGGAAAATGGATAGCGCTGAACCGGCGAGAAGCGCAGCTGGGAAATGCTTTCCCCGGGTCCGGAATCGCGCGCCCAAAGCGCTGCCCGCTGCCCGCTTCTCAATGCGGTTGAGACTGTAGCGAGCAGAGGAGAGCCCCGAAGCCAAAGAAAGTGCTTAGACAATGGGGCTCTGCGGGAAAGTTGTTAGGCAGTGCCTGTGTTTGTCTACCTTTCTATAGGAATTAATGCCACAGTGCTCTGTGCCTCTGTAGCAGGGGCTGACAGTAATCCACCTCTGTGACTTCTGCCCTTTGTGTTTTCACAAAACTCGGCTCACTTGTAGCACGACAACAGCACGGAATAATGACTTTAACCTTCAAACATTCTTTAATTAGCTTTTTCAGCAGACGCAAAGATGCCCAAATGAGCCCTTTGACAAAAACTGACCCACGCCTTCCAATTCTACTTTCACTTTTGGGACTAAGACGTTATTGGTTCCCAACTCGTCTGAAGTCATCTAATAAGGGATTATTTAGGAACTATTACCCACACGCCAATTAAAGCCTCTCCGATGAAATTCGGGAGACAAAGATAAGCATCAAAACGGAAAATTAAACTATTTGCGCATAGCTTGTTTTTCAACAACCCATTTTCTATCTCAGGATAAACATCTTCGTGCCGGCTCGCCCCAGCCGAGCGGGGAGGGAGCGGGGAGCGGCGCTGAGGCGGCTCCGAGCGGCCCGGGGGCGGCGGCCGCGTTCCCTCCGCTCCCCGCACGGCCGCTCCGATCGGCTCCGGGCCTCTCCGGCCTCCCCGTGCCGCCCCCGGCCCCCAGGCCCCGCTGCCGGCGGATGGAGGCACTGCTCTGCCCGGGCTTAGCGCCCAGAGGGCAGCGGAGCGCACACCAGAGAACTGCTATCACTGCACCTCTAAAGCGCGAAGGAAAGAAACATCAGTGGCATGAGAACCCGAACGTGCCAAAGTTGGGGAAATCGTGCAAGTGCTTTCCTAAACACTGGGCAACATCAGGGAAGAAAGTGCCGCTTCAATAGAAGAGGTATTTTGTTACTCACAGCGGTGAAGGAAAGGGATTAGCAGGAAAGGCGCGTTTCGCTACCTATAGAGGTGCTTTGGGTTAAATGGGAACCGGGCTCCGAGCAGTTTAATGCGGACTTAGCGAGGAAAGATGATTTTTTTTTTTCAGACAAAGCATCCCGATGGCTCAGAAATTATACGTCGTTCTTAACAGCTGCATACAGCTCTTGGAGAGAGTTTCCGAGCAAATTACAGCAGCGTCCTACAACAAGCTGACAAAGGGATTCCGGGAATGCCAAGCACCGAGGAGGGAAACACGAATCACTCTCTTTAGCCCGAAGCACGAAATTGGCTTAAAGCTCATTTTGCTGATAGCCGGAAACGAAATCATCAGTGCGTGGGACCGGGAGGCTGCAACTTTCAGATGCGCGGGATCAACGTGTGCCACTTCCTCGGGGATGGGGGATAATCAAGAAGCAAAAAAGAAGGAAAACGCGTGAACCACGGGTTGGAAGGGCTCTGAGGGAAACTCACATCCCAACACGCCTTTCTCACCCCGCACGGCACCGATACACGTAAGCTGTGTCCCGAAACCGCTCCCACGGGACGGAGAACTGAATGTCACAGAATCACAGAGTGGTATCATGCGCCGGATTTCGGCTTTCACAATTCACTTAAGATTCGAGAAAACAGAATGGAGCAAAGCACCCGCATCTAGCAGTACAGATGAAATAGCAGATAACTCCAAATTTCCGCAGCAGATCCCTATCTTATCTGGTAGCGGATCCCCGAGCGGTGAGGACTTGCCCAGGGGCGCTCCCCTTAGAGGCGCTGAGCGACGCCCGACGCACCGCCGCGCCCGGGGAGCGAACAACTCCCGGAGCCGGGCCGCCCCGCCCGGGCCGAGCAGGGCCCCGCACCAACGAACATCTCGAACATCCCGGCACCAGGCGCGCTCTGCCCGCCGCCCGGCTGCAGAATGCGCGCTCCCGGCGCACACACGGACGCGCTCTGCTCGCCGCTGGCTCGGCTCGGGACGCCCACAGAGAACGCGCGGCCGTCCCGCAGCCGCTCCCCGCGCCCCGAAGGACGGGGATGGAGGTGCCCGAAAGGAGCCCGGGCAGCGGGGCCGCTCACTCGCGAGTCCTTTCACTGCGTTTCCCTCTTTTCACCGGGAAAGTTCTCCGGTGCAATCGCTTCCATAAGTTCTTGGCAGCACGCTTTCAACTAAAGCACGTTTGGGTTTTTCTGTCCCCAAAGCGTGCGGGGCAGCTCAGCGGAATTCACACCCGTCCTACGGACACACGGTCCTTCCAAAAGCTTCCCACCACCTCACGGTGTTAAAAGAACATCTGTGAAGTACCGAAGCAGTTTGTTTGTTTTGTCCTGGGATACGACAGTAAAAAGCCCGCTTAACTGCAAGCAAAGAACACGCAGTCTCCTGAGGAGCCGCAGGTTTGCAGGGCGGGCAGGCCCTTCGCTGTGCCGAAATGTACGTGTGAGCTTCAGATGTGTCTCCGAAATCTGCAGACTTTTCAGTTTTTTTCCCTCCCTGTGACCGCTCTAAGAGATCTGAAATTGTTCATTCATTATCTCAACACTGACTGCAATATTTTTGCTGCCAATTGCTGTGGATAGCTGCAGTGCCAAATACGCCTTTACTGAAAGATGAGCACAGAGCAAAGGATGCATTTCTCCTACGAAATATTCTGTTAGCACTTTGCTCACACATCTCAAGGACTCGACATCTTCCTTTTTTCAGTCCTCAGACGGCAACTTTCTCTGGAGTTGGGCTCCTTTCACGTTCTGAAGATAAATTTGTCACGGAACTTAGACTTGTCTGCAATAACTGACACCTTCCTGTGTATGAGATGGCAACGTATCACAAACAGATTGATGCTGAAAATACTCTGGCAAATAACAACAGTAATTCGAAGCAATTTAAATAGTCAGTGCGTGTATTTCTGCATACAGTAGGCACGTGCTTCACATACCTGTACATATGCTACACACTGTGACAGCACACAGTCTATATATGCATGGCACACGATAGCTGGCATTCAGAGGACCGGGGCTTTCTGCACACACACTTTCTGCATGTCTGTGGGATATGCATGTGTTCTTATATCCTAAGTCATAAGAGATCATTCTGAATGCTGAATTCTGAACATAGTGCTGTGAGTAAGGTGGCAATCCCCAAACCACATGAGGTCATTTCACAGTACCCCTGTCCCATTACACGCTCATTGCTGCTGTCCGCAGCCTGGGACTGTGAAGGGACAGAGCCAACCTTGGCAGGGGGCTTCCAGCAACACCCAGAGAACAGTTTCCTGGCACTGCGCTGCCTGGCACTTTGTCTGTCATCACTCACTTCAGCTGCAATGTCAATTTGGAGAGGTTATTTTCTCTGTGGCTTCTGTATGGTTTCAGGTAGGCCCTCATCATCACCACCTCATCACAGGGACAGCTGCTGATCTTTAACCCCATTCCCCACAGCCTGTTATGAGCAGTGACTAGGAGACTCCATGACTTAAGGAGGTATGATCAGTTTATGAGGAACCACCCAGACTTAGAGAGTCTCACTGCAGCCATCACAGGACTCGAGACAGCAATGAGGGTCCAAGGTGGGCCAGAATACACTGTGCTCAACACTGTGCTCCGAACGTGGGCAATGAGTATGAATCCCTTCATGCAATTTGAAACCCTCTGCCAGCAATACAGGGTAGCAGCTCTGGACAGGTCAAAAATCCAGCTGAGGGCTATTTAGGAGAATGTTAACAAACAAGGATATGTAGAAATGAGGGATATCTGCTTGCAGCAGGAAAAGGGCAAACAACTCACACTGCATCTGGCACGGAATGAAAAAGTGTACAACGGATTAGATATCAGCCACTACTATCAAATCCATGCCCAGGAACCTAGGGGGAGGGAAACACGGAAGAGCAGATGCTTAGAAGGTAAAACACCCCAATTAACCTCATTATCTTTTACAAAATTGTACTATTAATATTCAGGGGTTTTCAAATTACTGTTGTTGTTGTTGAAGAGAATCTGTTGACTGCAGCATGTGTTTTGTGTTTTGCTGTACTCTCCCAGATCAGCACTGCCCTTCTTAAGGTCAGGGGAATGTATCTTAAAACATTCATATATTTAAAAAATATGTATTGTTATTTTAATAGGCACTGTGGATAGTTTAATTTGTATCTGTATTAAATTAAACATATGGTGAACAGGGTATAATAGATTTTCTATAATTTAGCTGCCAATGTGGCAACAGAAGCCAGTTACTCTCACCAGCAGACTTGTCAGTGGTTTGTTTACTAGCTTATTTGAATTAAAATAAAGCTTTGCTTCTGCTGACTGCACATCATTATCTATGAGACCATAATCCTGCTAGCAAATCCTATATCTTCCAGAACTGGCTCTTTTGTTTGGGATTACTGAGAGCTTAGCCTATAACAAAGAGGAATAAGGCATCCCTCTCATCCTCGTAATTAAGTGTGGGGAGTAATTTAGAAACAAACCCAGGAAGATGTACAATTTGGAGTTCTGCTTCCATACAGGATTGGGGAACAGAAGAGGCCAAACACTGATTATGGCAGCGCAATGTTAAAGCTATTACACTGCTGTACAACAGGAACTCAGCTTTTAAAAAGAAATGGCAACTATCAATAAAGTATTAAGTTGTTTTATACTACAGACATTTTTTGCTTATCTAAAGGTATGCCGGAAAATTTGGGTGGAGCTTAGAGCCCAAATCTCGGATTTTCTACCTGCACAAATTACTTACATGTCACCCTCATAACAACTCCATTTTGAAATAATAATTGAAGCTTGAATTATTTTAAAGTCTCCCTTACTGACTTCACTATTTTTAAAGAGAACACTCTCCAGGAATAGAAATAGTTCCAGCAGCTGAACACACCTGCTTAGGTGCTAACTTTTTGTACCACCAAGATTCATATTTTCCTTTGGGAAACTGAGTAGGTAGTTTGGAGACGTCAGCATTTTCAAATCACCTTAGAAATGACCACAGCATTGGGGTTACAATAGAGAATGTTTTAACATGGGTGCTCTGAGGTCAGTCAAATGTACCTGGGTGATCTTCAGTGCTCATTCATGTAATCCATTTCTCTTTCTGCTTGAAACATGAATTATGTTATATACAAGTAGTAGCAATTAATAATGAGGTCACAAAAAATAGAAGTCTCGGGAGTATACAGATACACAATACCTATTTGCAGAGGGCTAATAAGGACAAGGGTTGATTTATAAAAGTCTTCAACATTAATTGTCACAGATGGGAATTCTGAGGACCTCTGCGAAATCAAATGAGGCCCCGGTGAATTATAAAGCAGGTCCTTAGACTTTAAAAAACATTTAGGCAAAGTGACAGTTCAGAACATCTGTTAGCCTTCTGTCTGAGGATAAACTGGATGTCGTGGAGTGCACAGCTGTAAGCATTTTCTGCCTCTTTTTGCCAACATCTGTCACAGCGTTACAGTAATATAGGTAATTATCAACACCTCATATAAACTGTTTGCTATTTTAATTTCTGAATAAGTAAAATTAGCATTATACCCCTTGGGGAAAAAAAAAATGCAGGAGAGGAAGAATATACGTTCCCTTTTAAAGCTGAATGACAGATCTGATCATTTTAGGAGAGCTGAAATGCAGAAAAAAAATCTCTACTACAAATAAGGTCCTTAGGATAACATAAAAGACTTAGGTGAGAACAAGTTTAAATATCCTCCCTTTCTCTCCCTGCCTCTTAAAAAAAGACATCTGAGTCTCATCTGTCATAAGCAAAGAAGATCAGTAGCAAAAAAAGACAGGAAACCCTTAATCATCGATGGTTTTCTCCATGCACAAGCAGCTGTCAAATGATGTGTGTTTTACCACAGTAACAAAGCCAAGGGCTCATCAGTACCAAGCAATTTTACTGTCAGTTGGTCATCCTTCCCAACAGCTGCAGTAAGAAAGAGATCACCTTGCTGTGATGCCCGGAGGCTCAACCTCAGCAGCTGGTGAGGGGCAACAAGCTGTAGGACTTTCAGAAATAGAAGCATGGTCAGAGGTCCCCAGTAACCAATGGAAAAGGGTGCACTTGGAAGAGACTCTCCAAAGAAATGCCTCAAAGCCATATTTCAGGATGTTTGGTCCCTTTTCACAGCTGGAGATAGAAACCACTGCCCTCTCCTCAAAATCATCTACCTGGCTGTGGACTTGGGCTCCTGTGAAGATGCTGATTCCCAAACCATCAACCAGTTGCGCACTTGGTGGCTGTCGTAATGAGAGAAGTGCACCCACAGGCTCCTAGAGCACAGGATAAAGAACAGCAGAACAACAAAGCAATGCTGTCAAACAGCACTGGAGAACACGTCAGTCTCAACTTGCAAGTATGAGCCTAGTGTCAGAAAATAATCAAGTGGCAATCATTTTTACAGCATTATATGGAAGTAGCAATCACATCCAGTTCATACGTATTTTGCTTTCACCACTAAAAGAACAGCACCTCTGCTAGAAGTTAACATTCCAACATGGAAAAAGCGCCTTTAGCTCTTTATATAAAGAGGAGGCACATGGAACAAAGTGGTCACTAATACGCTATTTTTAGTGCCTGAACTACAGTCCAGAAGATAATACCCAATTACTTGATATAGTGCTCTATACACTCTCTGAACAACAATAGTGGACTGAGAAGCAAGAGAAAGCACCAGAATATGGTTTTGAAGTCATTCAGATTTCATGTATTTTATTTTCTTCTTAAAAAAAAAAAAAAAAATAGGCTTTGAAAAGAGGTGCAGTGTTGTCCAGGTTGAAGGAGGGGGGCCAGAGAAGAGTTTAAAGGGAGATGAGAGCAGATGGAGCTTGAGAAAGAAGAGAGAGAGAGACCCTGACTACAGGAAAGGAGAGCCAGGGCACAGACAGCCTGAAATCTAGAGAAAAGAAAAAGAATCTGGGGTGCAGTCAGAAAAGGCATCAGCATCGCTATAAGCACGTCATAGGCGTAACTGCAAGAAAGATCACATCCAGGACAATCTATGCAGTTGTGACCAATACAGGATTTTACCAATTCTACTGGCTACCCTAGCTTTCACTCTGCTGGTGATCTGTGCTGACTGAGCTGCAGGGTTTTTTTCTTTTTTTTCCCTTCATAATCTGTGCTAGCAATACAGCATTTTACTAAGACACAGAGAGGACAGCGGTGGATCCATACTGGTTGAAACTGACACTGAATTTTTGGAAGGGGATGTTGAGAACCATTCTTGTCTTACTTTTATTATTATTATTATTATTTGCCTCATCCTACTGTACTCACTATTCATTATGTACCCTTTCTTATTTCACATGCAGTCAAGGCTAGCTGGAATTGTATGCATACTCCATGCAGCCTGGGATCTGGCACTCCTGCGAAGACAATCCAGTGAGGACCATTGCAGCTGAGATCCTGAACCACTTGGGAAAGGTTTGTAGACTGCCCAAGACATAGGTTGGGACTATTTCTAGATCTCCATGCCTTCAATGAGCAATTATTGCTCTGCTTTTTCTTGCCTACCACGACTCCACATCCAGGTGGATGCCAAATAGATTTTACCAAATTACAAGCTACAGGATAAATATTTTCCTTTTAATTTTGGTTTCAGTGCTCAGGTTCTTAAACATTTATTTTAACGTTCGCAAATAAAACTGTCTTAGTTATTCTCATCACCCAACTACCGAAAGGCATTGTTCGAATGCCAAGGAGTACATGAGCTACTGCAGATCACATAATAGATGCCTACACATTCTCTACACTAGTAGCATTTATTACTGAAACAGTGTTTTGCAAAGAGCTCTGAGATACCTAGGCCATAAAAAGTGTGATATAAAACAAAATGCTATTCAGTTCAATAGACGTCTGATAAGAAAAGAACCCTAAAATTTGAACAGCTCCTCCTCCCCTTAATCAGCCCTAACAATGGTACCCCAATCTCGGCACTCCTGCACAAAGCAATATCTGTCTTTTAGAGAGGAATAGGAACGTGCAGCTAACAGAGCGCGCTCATTGGTGGAACATTGTTAGGTGTTTTATAATTGATAGTTTTCAGCATCAGCACAAAGGTAAGGGCTTTAGCCTTGAATACTACCCACTAACAATGTACCCACATACAGAAAACTAGTGCTAAATGTATTTATTAAAATAAATGCTTGAAAATAGTCTGCTTTTCATACAAAGTAATTATCTTACCCTATGTGTAAAAGGTACTTTTGTAATCAATGGTATACAACCAGCTTCAGATACAACCACATGCATACACCCATTACACACAGTGATGCTCATCAGATTGCACGGGACTGAATCATTTCATTATGTTCTGTAGCTCAATTCTTCAATTCCTGTAACTTCAGCTGGAATTCATCCAGATCAGCCCTGTATTCTAAGATAAAATCAAAATACTTCAAGGCCACAACCACCAAGAAATACAATCAGCTCTCAACACAGAATAGGATATTTCATACTTCTCACGCATGGTTCCCACTCTAACAGTGTCAGGGCAACAGATTTTTTTTTTTTTTTTTTGGCACTTCTAGCCTGTTCATTACCAAAGGACAAGAAAAATACGTTGTGGGTATGAAAGAATTCTGTAGCAGTCAAAATAGGAGTAGCAGCCAGCTGGAGAATTTTAAATGCCCTAAATCTTCACAAGTCCTGCCCAAGAACCTAATCACTAACAAGCTAACACACTGATTTTTTTTAATACCTTGGACAGAGCAGCATAGTAAAGAAATAAAATCCAGGAAAGAAAAAAAAAAAAGAGCAGAGGAAATGTAATATAGTCATGAATTTTACACTGCGCTAGACAAAACCAACCTTGTTAGTAGAACTAGGTGAGTAATCATATGGGCAAAATGTTTTAATTACTAAAAATGGTTAGTTTTGTTATCTGGAGAATCCTATCA
The DNA here is from genome assembly GCF_019232065.1 of Centrocercus urophasianus. Classification (NCBI taxonomy): domain Eukaryota; kingdom Metazoa; phylum Chordata; class Aves; order Galliformes; family Phasianidae; genus Centrocercus; species Centrocercus urophasianus. The sequence goes on along the minus strand of NW_024884744.1, from coordinate 7,012,305 downwards.
TCTCTTAATTAATTAATTTGCAAGTATTTGGATGACCATCAATTTATTCATGGAAACGTTTGAGAGTTGCAAGCTATGCAAATTCTGTTGCTAATTAGTTAATGGCTACATTCACCCTGTCAGGGGCTGACAATCAGATACTTGTGCTTGTAATTCTTACACCCATCATCATTTGCTCTTAACAATACACCAGAATGCTTCTGTACTTGCGTAGAGTGGACAGCACTGATCCTGAGTGGCTTTCCCCCCAGGATCAGTGTTTCCATGGCAAGTCCTGTGCAGAACCATCTCGTCTTTTCCTCCCTGCAGTGGATGCTTAGGGACAACAAAATAGAAGAGAAGAAATAGGTTCTACTCTATTATTACAGAAGCTGATGAGTGTCACCATTATGGTCTAGACCCAAAAAGGCACTGGAGAAATAAAGCATCTTATGCTCCTTGATATGTTCGTGTGTATGAACCTCCAGCTCTTATGTAACTGATTCATTCTTTTACAAGTTAAGAAGGACATAGAATGAAGTTAAATGATGGAAGATCTCTAGATAAGATTGAAATACTGTTGGCTGATCATTGAATGACAGTGACACGATTTCTCTACCTTTGATTTTATTCATCATCTGTAATGCACAAGCCCAATACGGGGCTGTTGCTGGGTGTGTGGTGTATCCAGGATAGTTTTTATCTCTCAGAGAAGTAAAAGGGAACAGTGCCATTGTTTGTATTTTATTTTTAAGTAACAGAGATTCCCTTAAAAACCTGTAATAACATGACTCAGGTAGCGACCCAAGCTAAATTAGAAAACCAGAATCCTTCTCTAAGACTAACTTAGTCCCAGCATCATAAGATCCCAGGATCCTATGCAGCTTAAAGTTTTTAAAACAGTTATACAGGAAAAACTCACATATGTGACCTTAAGCACATCAGTAGCTATTGGACTGGAGCCATTGCTGCTCCCCCAGAGCCAAATGCTTGAAATTTGTCTTTCTATATCCTTTTTCTACATTTACTTACACTAATAATCTAATCTGTCTTCATAAATGACACAATATCATTTAGGATGTTCCAATTATGGGAAAAAAATTATAATCTAAGTGGAAAGTCCTTTGCAACATGTATGTGTTCCTTCCCCTCCTGTTCCCCGCCACTTCTACTGCCATTAAAATGTTCAATTTCAGAGGAGCTAGCAAAATTTTCTTCCTCTTACACTCTTTTTTTTTTTTTTTTTTTTTTTCCATTCATTTTATTATTGTTACTACTCTGGAAAAAGATGCACTTCAGTGGATGATAACCAATACTACACAGTTTAACTGATGAAGTAGCTGCTCTACCACAGAATGACTAAAATAAGTCCTGCTAGGAATGCAAAAAAATTACAAAAAAATTATTATTATTTTTTTTTTAATCAGTTAGGACAAATTAACTAACCTCACAAATTAACTACCTTACACTGCTTTTCTCAAAGGAAAGTGAAGAACAACATTTGTTTGATATAAAACATCATATTCTTAAAAAGCCAGATTACAAACATAACCACACATGAACACACACAGCAGAATAGAAAAGGTCAAACACTTCAGTGGTCAAACCACACAAGCCCTCATTTGAGCCAATTTACACTCCCTTCCCTCTACGAATTAGCCCCCAAAATGGAAGTGCTTTATCAGGGAGCACTATTTATTTCCAGTACCTGTAAATAAGCCACAGAACTGTAAACAGACACTTCAAGTACTTTCCACAGACTTCAGAAAATGTTAAAAACCTCATTTTTTAAAGAGGATTTTGATTTTTTTTGCTATTGCCGTGAATGTTGATGGAAAAATAAAAGAAGGGAGGAGTAAAAGGGATGACCAGTTGTTGGCAACTTTTCACCCAGACCTACAGCACGTTCTGAGCATTAGGAGATAGCAGCACATTCACCTCTCGGTTTACCTGCTGCTGTGACTTTGGAAGCCTCTGATGAACAAGCCCACTGAAATGTCCCTCACACAGCCACACTGCATTGCATTCTCAAATTTTATTCACAATGCTTCACTCAAGAATGATTTTCCAACTTTCTCCTATGGTCTTTTATGTGCCAGTGCACTTCTACAATATGAAACAGAAAAAAAGGAAATACTTGTCTTCAACCCATCTCACCCACGTGTCTATTTCTGTTCAGCTTCATCTCCCACGGAAACAAACCTTCCGTGACCCTGTGGGAGAACCAGCCATTTCCTCTCCTGATAACTTCTGGATCCATTGGCCAGTTTTAATCACATTTTTCTGAGGAGTACTGAGTCCTAGATACAAACTCTGTAAAGATCAGAACTGCAAAGAGGAAGGAAAAAAAAACCCAACATTTACAGTGTAGGAAAGCTGGAACACAAGGAAACTGCAACCTGGTCTGGAAGGTGCCCACTAGCCAAGTATCATGTGTCCGTGCAGCACAGCCCTGGCTCAAGAAACAGAAAGGAGCTTCTCTTTGTCCCCAGTTGTCAGAGGACAATACTGTATGTCTGAAATGCAAACAAGTGAAATTTTGCATGGAACTTTACTAGATGAGTGGAGGAAAAGTAGCTCTGTGTGGTTCTCCATAGCTTACTGGGCTGGAAACAGGTGCAGAATATCTGGCTACAGCCTGGCAGAAACTATATGTCTTGATCACAGACTGGAAACAAATGGTTTGTCTGCCTGTACTAAATGAGGGTAAATAAATAGACAATGGAATCTTCAAAATATGTCTGCAATATATTGCACGTAACGCTAACATTCAGCTGTAGAAGCTACCTCTTCCTCGCTGTTTTCTGTATCAAAAGTCTAAGCAGAGGAACTGCCAAATATCATTTAGCTGTTAGACTGTACAGGTTGCACTGGACTTGTCAGAGAACCTTCTGTTTACATCAGTGGCCTGAAAAGCCTCAACACTGAGAATGTCACTGAAAGCTCACTGCTCAGGGCACAGGGTTCTGCCAGAGCTGCAGTGCAAATTCTTTGATCCTTGTTCCAATCTACTGAGAGCTTGCCGATTCTTCAGAAATATGACATTATTCATCTTATTCATCTTTGGTTCATCATCTATTCAAAATTTTGGGAACAGAGGAGAAGAGTGGCTTTCATTTATGGCTAAAGGAGTGCCTAGCTTGAATTTCACTTTTATTTTTGACTGGTCATTTGGGTTTTGAGATGAGAAGACGCTGCAGGATTTAAAGGGTTGGAATGGCAAAAACTCACTGATATCAGCAACGTTTTCTCAAAAGTTGCTTTGTCTTTTTCCTCTTAATATTACATTTCAGCCTACGTGCCAGCCTTGCTCCTGCCAACACCTGCTGGAACATAAAAGGATTCTGAAACAACAATGATCTGTCAGTTACAAAACAATAGCTGGACTCTTTTTCACGCTGTCCTTATACAAAGTTAGCCATGTCCACCCAGAACCATTTGAGTAATATAAGTCAAATTAAATAAAAGGGTGAAAGTAAATTTAGAGCATTAGTTAAAGTAAAATAAATCTCTGTGAGATTACTTTCATTGCAAATTAACTGTTTTTACTTTGTCTCTATCCCTGCCCCATTGAGTTTGATACTTTTTCTAATAAATCTTGCTTTTATTAAGTTTATTGCTGTACAGATCATGTCACGAAAGTATTTTCCCCAATGGAACTCTTTTCTCTTAAGAAGAAGAAACACTGGGGGATAAACCAGTGCCTTGATCACATCCTCCTCCTGCTGGTGATGTTCATATTGGTGGGTGTGATGCAAATAAAAACGTGTACTTGAGCATAAATATAATTACAGCATGGCTGTCCTATAATCTTAAAGAAACTTTGCCAAATACAATATACTGCAAATTTCTGGTACCTCTGTTTATACTGCTCTTATTTTTAAAATAAATTATCTTCTCACTCACTATTGACTGAGATCTGTAGGAATTTTTTCATAAGGACAGACTAATCCTATGGAAGGTGCTTTTTGTATATTGAGCAGTCACTTTCCATCGGGTTCGAGATTATTAACTCTCAACATTTTCCTAGAGTTTCAAGGGATTTTCTTTTCAGTTGCCTTGTCCTCAGATAACTGAACAATGTGGAATTTTCATCAAAATTTGTGATAGCTTGCATTCAGCATTCAGAGGACAGACCTGAGACTGTCAGCAGCTCATGCTGCAATAGTTTTCTCTGTAGTCACGCTTGTATGTGCTGCATCACAGCACACTGGGTGGTGATTAAGGCACAGTTAAGCAGCAGTAGAAAACTACAGTAGCCAACCGAAGATGGAAGAAAACATTATTCAGAACTTAAGTTCAGTGAATTGTCCTGAATGACAAATCATTCAGCCACTGCAGCCTAACAGCAACCCCACGTCCTTGCTCCCAAGAGTGAAGTTACCTCCACTACAACTCCAGTGACAATTTAGCACTGCAACAAATTTCTCAGACTAGAACGACTACATGCAACAGAGAACTCAAAGCCAATGCTACAAAGTGCCCTATATTAGAAACATTCTGCAGTCATTTCATAGTCACTCTCCTATCACCTTCAGGGCCCATAACCTGGTCCTCTTGAGAGAAAGGCTGAGGTCCAGGGAGAGCTTGCAGCAGTTTGCAAATCAGGTTTGCAAATCTCACCAGGTAGTACACATTTAACTGTCTAGTTAATGGCTTCCAGCTGCAGATGCAGTGTTTGCTAGGAAACACAATACAATTCCTTCCTGTCCTTTCTTCATCAAACCTACACTGCTTCTAACTCCTCCATGACTTCTTTTGTTTATATGGTCGGTGCATACGACTACAAGTTAACCAGTTGCGAGTGAGAATACAGTCCCATGCAGAGACTACTCCAGTCTGTCCTTCGCTAAGTAGAAGTCAGGTGCCTGGCATGATGCAAATCATGTCAGAAGTAGGGATCTCTCAGATACCCCAATTTCTAACTGATTGGCATTAACACTTTACCCAGCCATGTCCCTGCAACATGCCAGTCAAGCGCAGAGGGAGAGCACTGGTTCTGACAAGAAGTAAATCGGGCCCTGCAGGCATCAGGCACAAGGAATCTGCAGGACCCAGAGTCCTGCTTTTCCCAGAGCCATTTCCAAGCTTGCACAGGCCAGAGAAAAGTGACCGGCAGAGGCAAGGCAGTAGCAGCCTCTCTGCTAGAACACATCCCTTCCAACGCTGCCAACAAAGAGGGAAATGTTCCTAGTTTTCTGTTTGTGATTACACTGTTTTGTCATTGCTGTCAGGATGTGCCTATGCAATATGTGCCTCTCTGATGTCTCGTGCCTGTATGTTTCATTTTTAGCTGAGTGGGATGTGCAGTAATTAGCCACTCATTCTCCTTGTCTATTCTCTGTGTTTTGTTTCTTTTCCTTCGCTTAGAGGATTTTGGCAAGCCTGTGGCCTTACTGGCAACTCCTTCCCTCCTCCACCATCTGAACCTCCTCTGTCAATTTTCTTCTCCCCGCCTGGGAGATGACAGTTTATATATTTGTAAACACAAGTGAATATGCAAATATGCTCCAAATATGGACTATGCAATCAAATTATCATGGGTTTGGTGGAACACTTTCCTGGATTATTTCCTCTAAAAGTACAGCATCCCTACTGCAAACAATTTACAGGCAACAAAATACTGCTTGAGTCAAACATATGCAGTGGAGTTGATGAGTTTTTAACTCAAGCTGGAAGATTTTTGTTCGTGGGCTTTTTCTCTTTCCTTTTCATTATGAATTGTTGCCTTCAGGTTGATTTTTGCCTTAAGCATGCAAATTGCTCTCACCAACGTTATGGGGACTTACATGTGCTTAAAGAATTGAAAATGAATAGCTTCTAGGGATTTTGGGTTGATGAAGCTATTTTGTTCCTTCAGTTAATGCTGTGCAGCACTTCATGAGTTTTTATCTCATACCTGAAGTTTTAAAGCTGTAGGGATTAATTCAAAGATCTCCTTTGGAATTCTTTTCCCTCAAAGGAACCAGTGGCAAATTAGCATAAAGGACACAGAATCAGGTCCACAAGCAGCAAAGAACAACTATTTCAATTTCTTTTTATTGGCATTTTGGCTTTTGAATATTTTATAGCTTTCTCAGGTTACACATATATTTGGATTTAATAAACAGAGCATTAATTTTTTGCATGTTGTAAATAAAGAAATAACTCATCTGGTACAGCAGAAGAAATTTGTAGTGTAATGGTTAGAGATGTTTGGAAAACACAGAGCAGTCAATGATTTTCCTCCTGTTTTGGAAAAATAATTCAATCTCTGTGTAGAAATTGAGTGAGGGTCTTCTGTTAAATTCCCTTTCTCAAAATGATTGGTTTGGAATTACTCTTTAACATCAGAACCCACTGTTTATGGTTATATACTTGTGGCTGCATGTTCAGCTGATTCAGATGAAAACCAATATATAACTCTATATCTGAATGTAGGTATTGCTCTCATTACAAATAAAATTCCACCAAGCGAATATGAAGCGACGAAAGCAATAACACACCACTACAGTAGCTAAACTTTGGTCTGAGTCAGTTCAAGCAAGCACGACCTCATGTCAGCACCCTCTCTCTGTAGCAAGGCACTGGAGCGATGCCACAACTGCCCTGCCAGCTGCAGGCTGCATGCACTCAGCTAGCTCAGCAGGCACACAGCTGCACGACAGCCATGGCTGCACAGTACAACAAGCACACACGTAGCAGCTATGGGAACAACACTGTGCTGATCACTCTACTCTGGATTATGTGTCAGGCTGACGAGAAGTACTGCGTGCATCAACTTCTTTGTCTCAGCATCATTTGCTCCCTGAGATGCAAGCACGGCTGTCTGGACACTACAGCATTTTGAACTGCTGGTCCTCAGGGCCCTATGAAGCAGCTCTTACATCTTCCACTAATCTTTTTCCTGAGTACTATACATTTTAAAGAGATGCCATATGGCACTTAAACACAGAAATCATATGGTGTTTTGCCCTCTCTTTCTAATTCCATTGGCTTTATATTTCTCAAGTTGTATTCCCAGTTGATGAACAACGTCTTTAACCTCTTGAGTGGTCCTGGTCCTAGAAACACACCAACACGATACTTGTGCTGGCTTCTAATGCATACTGGATGTCAACAGTGCTACTGTCGCTCATTTCAGCAGCTGATTTTCATCTAAGCATAGTTGTGGGAACTCCATTACACCACCCAAGAGTAAATGGAAAACAGCATATCTTCTACTGAGGTACCATAAAGCATTTCCAGTTCTCAGGCAGAGAGCAGTCAGAAGTCATGGAGTTAAATGGCTACAGTTTCACTGGCAGGATTGAATTCTGGAATATGAAGAGCACATTTTGTTGATGACACCCCATCCACATGCATTCTTTCTTCAAAAGAAGTAACCAACAATTGCTTTGTAAGCTTTTTTTATTGCCTAAGGAGCAGAGCTATGGTGGTTTTGTGGAAGTTAAAGTTCCTTTTCATATGAATTATTTGTGTTTCATAAAAAGGAAGGATCATTACCACTACATAGTATCACAGGTGGTGTTAGAATACAGATAGGCATTTCACGTATGATCATGGACCCTTCATGGTCTCCAGTCATACGAAACTGAGTTCAAAATTACAGAAAGAGAAAAGGTTAAATTAACATCTCTCTTTTCCTTTTTCCTCAAAGTACAGAATGAACCCATCACATACCCTGAGAAAGCAAATAGTGCTACTGTTTGGTCCACTTAATACCAACCATTTCAAAATGCCAAATAAAGGCACGACACTCACTTGCGCCTGTGTATATTTATCTATAGAAATAAGGTTGAAGAATACATCCACAAGTATCACTTGCATATCAAAATAATGGTAAATGCTCATCTGTAGGAGTGACTGGATACAAAAGCAATTGCAAGTGTTTATGCAGTACAAACACGGAGGTGAAGTTAAAACACCTTTGAAAATCTGACCCATATTATCAGCAGTAATAAGGAAATCCTCCCTCTAAAGATAAAAGAGAAAGTACCCTCATTATTTAGTCAGACCTTCACACCACGAAGACCCAAACACAGAGGGGTTATCAAAATGCCCTCAGAATAATAAAATCAAGCACTGACACACCAAGAGGCAAAGTTTTAAAGTGGAGGCCCCCTGACAAGGCTCCGCTTTACTCATAGAGGTTGGCTGGGCTGATTACCACATCTGAACGCTTGTAGAGATACAATGCTGGATGTTCATTAGCAGAAACTGCTGTCCTAACAAGAGCACTACTAGAATTATATCAATTAACACCAGCTGGGGATGTGTCCTGTAATTTTTAAACGCAGCAAAACTATAAAGAGACTTTTAAAGTTTAGCATTAGGATTATGAATTGCCGGCAGCGCAAGCTGGATGTCTGTAAGAGCACCAGCAGCCTGAGGACCACGTGCTGCCCATCCCCTGCACATCCAAAGCCTGAAGGAGGGAGACGTGCCAGGAGGTCAGGGGAGGGGTGAGACCAAGCAGCAGAGCTGCCTATGTGAAAGCATCCCTCCGAAATTTAAGGCTTATACTCTCTTCCCTGCAAATACATTTTCGGCATCCTTCACTGCAGCCATGACAGCAGCCCTTGCCTATGGGACCCACACACAGCATGGTTTCCCTGGCACTGTGCTACAAGCAGTATCAGTTACTGCCATTGGCTCCCGTGCCTTGCACAGGCTGGATCATGGCTTTGGAAGTGCAGGCAGGTTTCAGCAGCGCTGATGTCTGCACGGACACAAAGTCAGACTCCTGGCTTCACAATCTTAAAGCAATTCTAACTCTGTGGGCTACAGTGACTATTGTCTGCCCATGAATGGCTCTGGAGTATTTAAAAATACGATAACTTAAACACATATCATCAGTAATACATTGTTCACAAGTACGATGAAAGCAAACTAACATTTGCACATGTAGTCTTACCTTATTTTTAAAAGTTGCAAATGCATTTGCTTTCACCTGAGAAAACACCAGCCTTCTTCATGCTTAGTAAGGAGTGCTATCAGACCTGTCACACCAGCTTTTGTCACCTAAAATCCAGCAAATTGTTTACATCTGATTACCTCATATCTGTTAATTAACGTGGACATTTTCAAAGGTGGCCAAGATTTCTGTTTCATATTAACTATTTGAAATTGGTCTTCTTTCTTTTTAATTTTAAATAAGACATCATTTGCAACTTGAAAAGAGTTTGCTACTCAAACCCTAAATGCAGACTCAGGTGTTCTGCAGCTGAGCATCTTGATCTTCACTGCATGTACTGCAATTGATTTGAAATAATTTACTCATGATACACACGGAGATCTCAAAGTGCTTTTTGGTGCTCATGGAGGCGTTCTGAATTTAATCTGGCATCATCCAGTATTCAGACAATACCAAGAACGCCATTTAAAAATGTTTACAGCTCTTCATTTCAGTACAAATGCAAAAAACATTCTCCACACTAATATCAAATCATCATCAAAATAATCATTTGAAGATAAACCAACAGACGCCAGGATGTTATGATTACTTAGTGCTAACTTTACCCCACCAAATTAAAACTGGGGCTGGAGATCACAGACACAGATTCAATTGTGTTTCTATATTTATGCGTTCATCCTGATTTCAAGAAGCTGCACCTCTTAAGTTTTTCCTTGCTTACCATGGAGTTCAATTTAAGCTCTGTTAAATCTATAAAAAACAATATTGAGTATATGTATTATGTGACAGTTCCATCTAAAAGTACTGGGCATGGAATATGGGCCAGATACAATGGAGCAGCCAAGCACGTGTAATTTACCCAACAAATCTAAAGCACTCCCACATTGATTTTTGCAGTTTTTTAGCCCCTAGTCACAGTGTGGAGGAAAAATGGCTTACTCACAGAGTGTGTGAGTTCTTGAGGCTACATCACATTCATCTTAGAGCCTGCAATTTGGGTTGTCTTTTTGTTACCTTTGTTGATGCATTTTTTTTAGGTCATTTCATATAGTTTTCCGTTCTAAAATATTTACTTCTCCAATAAGAAAATAAAAAGATTTTTCTAGATTGTTCTGATCAGTTCACAATTTTCACCAAACTTACAGTGTACAGAGGGAATATTGTACCATTTTAACCGTTCCATAAGGCAATTATTTTGAGTGTAAACAGAAAATTGTATACGAGTAAGGAGATAAGTTTTCAATAATGTACATCACTCAGGAACCAGAACGAAGGGATACAAAAAAATTCAATATACAATTACAATTTAAATAGACATTTTGGAAATGATGCATTTATGTATTTGTGTAGCATAAAATATCTACTTTAGACAATTATATTTCTAAATTGTTTTAAATCCTGAAAGAATATTTATATATATCTTCATATTCATTTAGAAATTATAAACAAGAGATTTATCAACATATGTTAAAATTATTTTACTGTCCAGAAATATCTTTATTAACCAATAGCTTTATTAGCCAATTCTTAAACTATAAATTCTGTGATATGGTCTAACAGCAGTTGGACTTAGATTGCAATCTATAATATATGCCCAGATTCAAAACTTGAAACTCCAACTTAATAAAGAAAACCTACAGGATTTACATGTGTTTCATGTCCAGAGGTTTTTTTTCCTTCTTTTATTTACTCATAAGTATCATTAATACCAAAGATCAACAACCTTTGCTGCCATGTATGTCACTCTCTCTCTTCAAGTCTTTAGTAGTTGCATGCTTATCTGTTTCAGTCAAATGTATTTCTTATCGAAAAAAAAAAGAGTGAGCAACCTGACAATACAGTGTTATCGAATTTCTTCAGCTGAGACCCACATGTCATTCAGCATTCAGACATGCTTGTGCTTGATTGATGGATGGGTTTGTGACAAATAAAACTAGGATCAAGAGCTTTGCACCTTTTCCCCCATCAGGAACCAGAGTAAAGCACAACTCTATAACAATGGCAGGATTAGGGATGCATTAGCTCTCCATCGACCAAAACCATCCATTCCCATCAATACTTTGCACTTAATAACCTGAAGCTATGATAAGAAAACAAAAGAAGGAGAAAGGGACAGGAGAAAACAAATCAATAGAAGAAGGGAATGTCTAAAAGATGCTCTGTCCAAATGAAGAAAATTTTTTGCTGAATTGCTAGGATAATGCCCCTTGACAACAGAACAATGTACTGTCAAGGTTTATCAGAGAGGAGGCCAATTGGCACAATGTTAAGCACAGGTTTGGCATTTGAGTGGTGGCACTTACTGTAGAAATAAAATACATAATGCCAACATGCAGATAATAACTACTCATATTTGTTTAGTACCAGCAGTCTGGATACCCCTAAGGAACACAATTACATTTCTAGATGTGCTGAAACATACGTTATGAGCATAAGGATGGATTCAACCCCCCCGATGTGCGTGACTGTTATTGGGCTGACGTTTATCACTAAAACTTTGAGTTAAAATTTTATTAATTACTACTTGAAATCATATATTTCTCTCTTAATTATTAATTTATATCTTATCTGCCATAATAAACTGGCCTGAAAGACCCTGAGCAGTCTCAGGCTTTAAAAGGCCAATAGATTGCATGCTGCCTCTTGCCTATTCGAAACACTGAAATTTAGGAGCTAGACTAAGACTGAAAGCAAGAGATAACCTCTCCTCTTCTTCAGGATTAAAATAAGAGAAAATATATGTATTGAATATTTGCAGCTTACATTGGAAGATAATGAAATATCACTTAGGAGACAGCTTATCTCATAGATCTTAAAATAAACCGCTCTCCTTACTGCAAGATTCCATGCTTGAGTTTGTTGCAGCGGTGAGCAAAACTAGAGAAATCTATTTCTCTAATGGTGTATCTAGTGCTGAAGGATGGAAGATCTAACAATCCTCTTCTGTCAAGAACCAGAAAGAAAGGTCATTTTCTGCACAGTGCCCTAAGAGCTCAGTTACCCTGCATTGGGCTGAGGCCGGTGCTGGATGCTGAATTCCCTGCCTTGCTGCTGACCTTAGACAGAAAACTGCCCGTGTTCATTGAGGGACTCTCCTTCCTTTAACATGTTATGGATTTATTTCATACTCCTTATTTATTCTAAATACTATTAGAATAAAAGTCAACAAAGAGCACACAGATTGGAAGGCAAGAATGCTGCTGATCAACACTCACTGTTTTAATCAGATAACTTGCTTTCCAGTAAGCCTCTGATATAAAGGTAAAAGCCCTAATATCCAAGGCACTAAACAGCATTGCTTCACTTTAGTCTTATGAAAAGTAGCAGAAAATATTTTCAAATGTTTCCTCTATTACAACTTTTTTTTTTTAATATCAACCTACAATTACAAGATTCTACTTACTATATCAATATACATATATTTTAATATCTCCATTCAATATCTACATTAGTCACCTGATTGTCAGCATGTACTAGGAAGGACAAAGACAGCCAAACAGTAAAAACCCAAGACAATGGAACAGGCAGTAGGGATTGTGCTGCTGGCTCATCATACACATGAATCTCAGTATCCCTGCACTGTTGTATGTAAATGATGATTTTGATTTTCAACTTCAACTCGGCATATACACTTGCTGTGATCACAGGATGTAATACAAAGAAGAAGCAACAACGATCTAAAGGAAATGCCACAAGGAACAAGCATGTTCCAAGAAGTCAATACAATCTCTACAAGTTCCTTGACGACTACGTGAAGTTACTGAAAAGATATGGAATTAAGTAGAAAGAGCTACCGTGGCTGTGCAGAAGCCAAAATGCATTCACGGGAAGTGAGATAAGAAGACAGGCAAAAGGATATTACTAGGATGTGTTAGAGGGTACCCTGAGTAAAGAGCAGCAATAACTATGAAAGGAAACAGCTTACAGTGATTTTTTCAATTCAGTGTGTATGACAGAAGTGGAGTTAAACGCAGCATAACATGTGCATAAGTAAAGGAAGGAAATAAATTTATAAGAGCTACAAAAGACATGATAAACCAGGAGCTTTCCAGACAGCAAACACTGCCTATTTTAACTGCTTCTAATGCTAGAGTTAGGTTGTATTGCGTAGTATGAAATAAAAGTGTTCCTCCCCATCTGTGGTTGTTCTTCATACCGTAATCAGCACAACTTCTGGTTATTTTAGTTTAATAATTTTGTTACCATCAACACATGTTATCAAAAAACCCAAAAATATAACGTAGTTCAATGAACACCTTAAATTTCAGCACCTTCAGTTGCTGATTCTGATAACACAACCCAAGCCATGGTAGTGCTTTTCCTTTACTTTACTGACTTTGTTAAAGGGTCTGTCCAGGTGGAGCAAACACAAACCCACAGTTCTGCAAAACTGCAAGAAGTGAGGGGCAGATAAGTGATGTGCTCCCTATAATATACACCATAGAGTTACAAAAATGATTTCAATAACACTTCATCAGTAGAAAAAATGAAATGTCAAGGGAAACATTTATTTCCTTTCATTACAATTCTGAACAGTCTAAATGCTCATCTACAGTTGTCATGAAATTTTCAAAAACCTGTTAGCACTGTTTCTACTGAAAGGATCCAAGTATTTAGAGTCTGTCCCTCTGTTCACTAACACAGCCAGCAGTCTTAAGAAGTGCCAGTAACTAAAACAAATCAAGAAATGTACTTGAGAAGTTCTCCAAACCAGTAACTTTCCGTTCCACAAATAAATAACTACATTTGGCAAGCATGTCATATAATTCATATACAGTGAAGAAGTGAATATCTGTTTTAAGTGCAAATTTCAAAGCTATTCTAATTACAGAGCAGCCAGAGCACTCCCATAATTAATTGCTTATTTATTTCACACCAGAAATAATAATGATCTGATCAAGATATCATCAGTTCCAATCAGCCTGTTATTTCCTAGCTGATTTCAGGAAGAGGATGAATGAGCAAGACTGAATAATAAAGGCTCCAATTCTGCAGGGAGCAATATGACACACAAGGGGGGTGAGAAAGCAGTGTGTGCTCCGGGATGTATGCAGAGGCAAACAGTCAAACATTTTGGCAGAGCACAGTGATTATTTCCAGACCTTATAATAAAAGTGAGATGCAGGTGAGTTTTCAGATGTCTCATTTGCTTATTCCTTTTCTTCCTATGGTCTCTCAATAGCCATGAAATAGCCATGGAGTTATTTCTAAGTGGTAACTGAAAGCACTCAAAGTTACAGCTAATTGCTAGTACAGTTTTAAATCTAAAACTATGGACCAAGTTTTCTTCCAAATCTAATCGACTGGACTAGGCCAACATTCCTGCTCCCCAGTGGTTCAAACGCTTCTTTTTCTTTCTGATAAATTTGTTTGGATCCACGTTCTACAAGGACTGATTGGAAGACATTCCCAATTCCATGTTATGTCCGTTATTATTTTACACGTTACTTAATTCTGATACGATGGTCACAGTCTGAACTGAAGAATAAGCAAAACTTATGCTAAGCAAATTTTTCCCCAATAAAACAACTCTATAAAAGTAAACAACCTTATGCCAGCACTGCAAGCTGAGTTACACTCTTTAGAACTCAGTGAAAGAGTACACTGTTTTGTGATGCCTTAGGACAACATAAGTGCAGGTACTGGATAAAACACTTAAAATAACTGTTAATGTAATCAATTTAAACATTTGACCTTGATCAGTGAGCTTGATAGTTTACACATAAAACTGTAGCTTCTGGATGACAGAATGACACAGCTTTCATGTGACATTCATCACTTGCAAAGTATTTACAAACAATTCTTTTCTTCCAGCTACGTATCTCCTCACATTTATCAACACAAGACAATTGTGTGAAGTCACAATCGGCGACTCATGTCTTAATTGCATAGATGTGCATGGGTAGGTCCTCTGTGTTCTACTATTTCCAGGCATTCCATGAATTAATTCTAGGGGAGCTGTAAGTCAATGTATTTATATTCATACATCAGGTATGTGCTTCATGAGGCTAAACATTAAAAGTTATTACTTGCGATCAAAGAACAGAACCCAAAATATCTTTTAGATGGCCATGAGAAGGTCCATCAAGTTATGAAGCATTTGCCAGCCAGATCTTCAAGTCTTCATTTTGGAATCAATTCTTTTTCTTTGGTGAAACTAAATGCATATGCTCCAGAGGGTTTGCCCAACTTCTGAAGGACATGTGCCTATAATAGGCCTTTCTCATCTCTGTCTTGTTAACAAGTATATAAATAAGAGAAGGCTTCAGTAATTGGCTCAGAGTTACTAATGAATTAATTAACTTCAGTCTATTTTACCTAACCTTTAATAATAAGAATCTTTTTTTTTGGTCTAGCAATAGGTCTGACAGGCTGAAAAAACAGACATGCAGCAAAGCTCTTGAAAATTAATGAGAAACGAGGAAAGAATCAATGTACATTCTGCTTGCAGAGAACTGACACAAAAAAGACACAATAAACCATGAACAAACACAGTCAGTTTAAAAAATAGGTTAGAAAAAGTGGGCAAATTCAATTATAGAAGTAATTAGAAGATATAGGGCAAGGCTGCCTTTTGGGACTGTGCCAGAAAACATGAATTAATAAGAGTGAATAGAAAGCGCCCATGTAGTAATTAAGAGGCAATCACCTATGGCAATGAATACCTGAAAACAGGCTGCAAACTATTAATTCAGTGATCAAAAATATTTTTAGATGATTAATATGGCAAATTTGTTTTAAAAGACTAATTTCTGGAAAGATATCAAGACAATAGCACATTATTTGTTCCTTTGGCATTTATATAGCTAATTAAATTTTATAATTTGCAACAACATTAAGCATTATCTGAAAACAGTAAAAGCAGTATTTCCTTCACTAATTCTTTATTATAGTGGCTTCAAAATCAATAAGTTAAGAGTAGCTCAACTTTTTAAAGGGAAATTCAAGCACCCAGGGGTGACTGCTTCATTTATTTAAATGAATTTTTTGTTGTTCATTAAAAAGACACCATGCATTGATTTGACGTAATTTTGGCTCTTAAAAATTATTTCAGAACCTGTTTTAATTATAATTCAGGGGATTATAAACACAATTCCTTGATACTCAAGTAAGCCATCACATGTGGCCAAGAGAGATTCTTCGTCCAACAGAGCACGTCTCTTCCTTTTAGATGCAAAAAATGAGCAAGTAACAGAAAAGGTGTTGCAGCACCAGGTGGCAAAAATCATCAGCTCCTAAAGACCTGCTAGCAAAATCTCTTTAAGTTATTTATTCTTTCAGGCTACTTCTTTCTGTCAAAGCTACCTCTTAGGTCACTACCAAAACAATACAATTTGTTGTCAGATGGACCTACCCTGCAAAGTAAGTCAAAGTGGAAAGCTTTCACACGAGGAGCAAAACAAACTACAGAAGAAGCTTTAAAATAACTTCAGAGCCATAGTAAAAACCTAAGTTTATTTTTGTAAATAAAGCATTTTTCACTTCAACTACTGAGGATTATAAAAAGACAGAAGCTTTAAAATAATGACCAAGAGGTGAAGATTGGTGATAAATTTCTGTTCTAACACTGACCACAGTTACTATTACATTCTGCTGGCATTGCTACAGAAAGGAAGAACCTGCCTGAGTGCTGTTGGCAACAAATGCATGCCTTACAGCATTAAGATTTCCATCTGTTTTGCCTTTCCAGTACAATTTTAAATAGTATTTATGCTCCTAATTCATAAGTATTATCACAACTGTAAGCAATATGAAAAGGACATGGCTCCGAGAGATAGACAAAATTGTCTGCAGTAGATTAAACACTCACATTTCATGGTTCAAAAGTCTGCCCTCATCACAAACTTCCCTGCCCTCATTCTCTCCATGGGAAAGATTGTGGTTTGAGACTTACCAAAAGAACTAAAGGGAAAAGGGGTGAAAAATTACTGAAAATAAGATGGTGAGAGGAAATGAACTGAAACAACTGAAGGAAGGTAACGGTAAAAGAAAGAGAGCGGGCAAATGTTACTCACAAAAAAAGGCAATTTATTTCAAAAACAAGCTGTTCACCTGTGCCAGTATATTTAGAGACTTAGGGAGAGAGTGTTCCCTCACTATGTATTAGCTGCTGTCTATTTTATCTAGAAAAACAGAAAAATTGAATCTCTGAAAAACACACAGCTTAAAGCTCTGGGTGAAAGAAGTTAGTGAACTCACACTGGTTTTATGAATGCTTCAAAATGAATCACAGTTTGAGACATTGCTGCCACACCTTTAACTCCAGGTAGCCTCCACGGGTCTCAGAATGGGTTGTTTTCTTCTGCAGTACTCAGACAATAAAACAGAATGTGTCATATCTGGAGTGTGTCAGTTTATAACGCTGCTAACAAAAGCAGTCCCTGGCAAATGGAATATATGCTGAGTTGCAAAGATGCTCTTTTAAAAGAAGAGACAAATTATTTACAGTCTAGTATAGGATAGAGACAACTGGTGGTTTGATTACAAAGTTGATTATGACCATCTCAGTGTAATTTTACAACGCCGTTCGCTTGGAACCAAATCCTCAGTCCCTGCTCACTGTTACAAGAAAATGCCACAAGAGGAGCCTCTGGATGGGCTTTGGGGTTTTATCCTCCACATCAACCCATTAACAGAATTCATAACATGACAGCAACTTCTCTTTACAGGACAGTACAGCTTATGGTATCTGTGTCACCCAGTGTTAGGCACTCAGCTTAATTTCCTTGAGTTACCTTGCTAATTACTGGACACAAAGTGTCCACTGAGGCCAAGTTCAAAAGAAAACCCTAATTCAGGTGCTCTCCAGCGCCCAAATGGAGAGACTTTATCTCCCTATGGATTGTAAAGGAAACCTAAAATAGCTAATGACATTCAACCAAATTAAGTGCCTTGTGAATATTCCTGTGTCCTGTTTCTTATGCATTACTACCTTCTTCTTCATCTACCATTCTGATGCTGTAGCTCAGCAAGACACACATTTTAATTGCACAGGAAGCTTATGACTTCTGTCTCATTCCCATTTTTATACTCAAAGTCCACCATCCCATCTTTTATGACAAATCTGTTTCTGCAATGGTATAAAACAAGCCACTGAAGGGGCCAAGATAAAAAAAATATATATATATATCACCTGCCCTGGTCTTCAAGGAAAGAAGAGACTGCAGCCAGACAGTGGTTCAGACCAGAATGCCATCTAACCAAAAACATCTCTGGCAGCCAACAATCAATGTTCAGAGAAGAATAAAAGCGGACGTACTTCTCTCAGATACACTTCTAACCTCCAGCAATTTTCTGTTTACAGTCCTTTTTAAACAGAAATCATCTTTACATATTTTTCCATGCATGTTTTCCATATTTTCAAAAATCATTTGCTGAATTCACGTGAACTTTCAGCACCCACTATGTCATCTGATAGGGAGTTCCACAGCTTTACTATATTCTGTGCTGAGGAGTCACCACTTTTCATATTGAACATGAACTACTTCCATTTGATATCCTTTGGTTTAAGTGAATGCAAAGAATCAGTACTTGTCCGCACTTTCTATGGCATGCAGGTTTCATAGACCTCTATCAACCTGCCCCAGCCCTGGTCAGATCCTTTCCTTCTGAGTCCTGATCAATTCCTTGAACCCACTCTATCATGGCAACTGTTCTTGTCACATCTTCCAGCTTTCTCTGATTTTACTCAGCTCTTTCTGAGTTGAGGAGGCTGGTAATGCACAGAGGATTCAAGGTGCAGATGTTCAATGGATATAAATAGCGTTATAATGATGGCTTTTATTTTGTTCTCTATTCTTAAAATTTTGGTTTAACTGTTCTTGAGGTGACAGTTTCACAGAACTATCCATTTAATTCAAGATCTCATTTCTGAGAAGTGATGGTTAGTTCCTAGCCCATCATTTCATATGTAAAGATAGAGCTATTTTTCCTGTATGAATTTGTCTGCACTGAATTTCACATCATTTTTTTGCCTATTATCACCAGTATTGTAAGATCTTCCTCAATACACCATAGTTGGTCCTTCTCTCAACTCTCCTGAGTAATAGCACTATCAGCAAACTCTGTCCCCTCACTATTCACCTTTCTATTTTTTATCCAAATTGCTTATATGTTGAATAGCACAGACCCCTGTGGGGATTTCAGTGATGACTGACCTCTGCTGTGAAAACTAACCATTTTTTTCCTACACCCTGCTTTCTACTGTCAACCAGCTATTTATCGATGTGAAGGTCTTGCCTTTTGTCCCAGTACATCTTATTTGCTTAAAGACCCTTAGGATCTCAGTAAACAATCTGAAAACCCAAGCAGGTGATCTCACCCGTGTTTCCAGTGTTCGCCTACTTGTGGATTGCTCTAGAGAATTTCAGTATATGATTCTGCATTTTCAGGTCATGACTTCTCTTTCAAAACCCATGTCAACTTCTCACAAAATAGCATAGTTATCCATATCACACTAATTTTATTATCTGTTAGAGTTTCTACACATTGTCCCAGCGCAGATATCATGTTTACTAGACTGCAGCGATCTGGATTTGCCTGAATCCTTAAAATCTACTGCTGCGTTAGCCAACTCTTATTTATTACTGGTTGGACTCAGGACTCTGGTTTGTCGTGTAGACATAGAAGCAGTACACGTTGGGATGGGCAACTTCATGACAGACATAGACTTTCCCAAATCTGAGTTACCACCTAACAAAAGGCCACCTTCCCATCTCCAAGCCATGGCTTTGCTCCAGCGGCCATGCATTTGCACTAGTGCTCAGTTTGATCAAGGAGCTAGTAAAGCTGAAGGCTAACTCCATTAAGCAAGCCATTATCTTTCTTCAATTGCACATATCCACAGCACTTATCCCATCATAGGAAGCAGGGAAGACACTGATAGAGCACACTGTGTGATGAGCACTCTTAACAGCAGTGAGTATCTGGAACAAATTAATTTGGAATCTGCACTGAAGCTAGGGGAGCAAACCTGGAGCATGGGCCTGATAGTAGAGGGTGGCTGGGTGGGGATGGTAAGGTGGGAACCCTTGAGACTATTGCCAAATCCAGCATCTCATCAAGCCACACATTGAGTGCAGCGTAGAATTCTGATGCTTGGGGGCTACAGATAATCAATTACAATAATCAAATGAGCTTTTTCTAAAGAGGCATTTAGGAAAACTCACAGGGTGTATTTTCTCTCACAGTGAGGTTATGTCTCGATTTTCAGATTTAGGAGTTAATTTATTGGATGAGTAGGAGGGAAGAAAATCAGGGTCTGGGGAACTTTCAATACTATTACTAAAATACAGACAGCTTGGGGGGTACTTAATCCCTATTCGGCACTTCTGTCATCAGCTAAACATTGTTCCCCATTGTGCACACAAGGAGAAGTGCAAATCTGACCCAGCAGATTGAGATGTAAAGATTAGAATCAGAAATTAAAGTCTCCTGAAAAGATTGTTCAGCTATTATATACTGATACATTTTTTATGGATTTCCCCAGGTTTTTAAAAATCATACTAAACTGAAACTTTAAAACTTTAAAAACATGCCTCTGATTGTGAGCATTTCCATCCGATTGCCAACTAGGTGCACTGTGGAAGACAGATCCTTTCTTAGTACAGCTGAAGAGGAAGGGAGAAGCAAAGAAGATCAGAAAGTCCAGTCTTCAAACTAGTTGTCCAGGCTGCTTCCACAGCATCTGGTCTGCCCTTCATTTGGATACGTAGAGGAATGTGAGCTCAGGACACAAATATTATCATAAGAATATAAAACGGTTGTACCAGGTCAGGCCGATGTTCTAGCACTATCTCTATTAGCAGACAGAAGTTAATGCCCTGAGAAGAGCAGAACAGGCATATGATAACTAGTATTAAATGGGGAGGTTGGAGGCCCTGCATGCGGCAGGGGGGTTGTAGATTCATGATCCTTGAGGCTCCTTCCAACCCTGGCCATTCTGTGATTCTATGGTAACACTTCCCCTGCGTACTCTTCCGGCTCCTACCAATCTGAGTCTCAAAGACTACCTGAGCCAGGTTCACGTGTACTAACCCCTATGAATTTCTCTTTTGGGAACTTTTCAAGCTTCCCTTGAACTCACGTAAACTTCACACTTTAACAGTATCCTGTTGAATTCTGTTACATCTAAAGAACATCTTTTGTCTCTCCCAGCTGTCATATCTGTCACCCTGCCTTTGATGATCTTAAGTTTTCGCCCTGGCAAAGGCTGTGCACAAAGCATATACATGCCCATCTTTGTGATGATTTCAGATACCTTTATAATCTCCCCCAATACTCTCCTTTTCTAGGCATACAGAATCTCCTTTGCTTAGCTTTCTTTTTATGGAATTCTATTCCCATGGACATAATTACTGCTCATTTTTGAAAAGACAGGGAAGACAGGATGGAAAACGTGGTGCATCATGGATATATACACTGGCATAAATACTCTGTCCTTATCTTCCATCTGTTTCTGACTTTTCTTCATAATATTTTTCTTCTTCAGCAACACTGACCACTAAACATATTCTTCCATGGACCACTTTTATAAAACTAAGATCACATTCCTTGGTGGTAACACAGACAAAAGCCTGTTTTTTTTTTTCTTTTCTATTTTCTTCAAAGTTTTGGTCTTTCCCAGACAAACCTCTTTAGCTCATATCTGAATTTCAGTTGATATTTTAAGGACAAGTTGCTGAGTTTCATCTCCAGCCAGTCATGTTAAATGCCTTTGCCTTAACTGCCTGAAAAACCTGGCATCATCACCAGTCATTCTGCTTCCATTTTGCTTATGAATCGAAGAAGGAAGTTTATGCGCCTCAAGTTATTATCTCCTCTTTCAAACTGAGATCCCAAGATTTCCTGCTGCACAGTGATGCCTCCTTCATTTTATCTTGACAACAACTTGCTGGAGAGACAACAGCCAGTTTTGAAACTTTGCGTCTTTTAGCAGCACTCAAGTATCTTTGGCTCATCAGATGATGAGGTTTTGAAATCACCTCTCTTAGAAGGAAGTCAGAACTCTCTCCAGCGTTCCTGGCATTGCACAGTTTAGAAACTAATTCTCTTCTTGATCCAACATCCAAGGTCAGTGACAAACACAGCTTTGAAAGAAGTGTACATTTGCATCCACTTCTCTTGTCAGATGAATATTGATGGTAAAGTGATGCATTTTTAACAAAAGCCTCTAATAAAGGTTTTAAAGCACAGTGATCATGGGAATTAGCTTGGGAGAACATGCAAAGTGCGGATCCAACTTAATCTGATTAGAGCTCTAACAGAAGTATCACTTCTGGTGGAAGTCGTTGACAAACTAAATATCCTTCCAAAGAAAGAAAAGGGAAAATTGGAAGCGCTTTGGAAGTTCAGGATTTTTTTTTTAAATTGTAGCACAGTGTTTTCTGAAATTTAAAAAACTATTTCTTGAATATTTTAAGCTAAAATTGCTTAAAAATGACTTTTTAATGAAAAATACAAAGCATCTCAGATTGTTTTTCCATTTCAGAAAAATACGCAAATGACAAAATAAAAATAGATGTTTTGCTAAAGTATCTGTATCTGCATTTGAGATTTCTGCCAGAACAGCGACATGGATCAGGAGCAAAATGCTTCCACAGTCATCAACATATTGCTGTTAGTAGATATCTAGAATCCTCCAGACGCCAAGGGTTTCTTTGTGCTTTCTCTGGTCAGTGCCAGCATGGCACAAAGCAACACCACTTTTTAGACATCTCCTCAGTACAGAAACTGGCACAAGGAAATGTCAGTAGGGTCTGGATGACAGCAAGGAATATCATACTGAATAAACTGAAGAATTAAATAATCTGAAAGAGGAAAAATCCATGGAACTGAAGTGAAAAGATAATTACAAGTACAGAAGGAAAAAGAAAGAAATTACAATCAGATATGCAACTAGGGAAAAGGAACAATTTAAGGATTATTCTAGGAAGTGGCAAAATGGAAGTGAGGGAGCGGCCACCTCTTGAATTCGTGTCCTCATTGCAAGGCCATGAAACACCTAAGACACCAGAAAACATCGTACAAAAAAAACTGCAAAGTATCCATATTCTCTTGCCCCAGATACTATTTGTGCTTGGCTCACAATGACTTTTTAAAAGTAAACTATTTTACCTTGCAGGAATTACCCCTTCTTATTTAGCCTCATTTGTCAATGGCATCACATCTTCCTGTAGAGTAGTGGGTCTCTTCCTTGTTATGCTATTATTTGAATGCTCATACAATGCAGTTTCATGCATCTTGCTGGTCACATCCCATTTTTGTGTCTTGATTTCTTGATTCTCTGGAGGCTCATGATATACCTTTAGACATGTCACTAATTGATTCCTGTAAAATTCCCTTCTGAGTCTTTGGTTAAGGCTCCCATGTTAACAAAAGATATTTCCCAGCATACAGCGTGTGATCATCTGCAGTGGCATAGTTTGTGCTTGTACTTTTGGTATCTGCCCTTTGAAAAACTGCTATCACCATGTCTTTACTACTCATTTTTTCCTTCTCCTTTATATGAAACCAGTCATTTTATATGAAATGCCAATTGCTTTGTATAAAGTCTTGTGAAATAGATTGATCCAGTCTCTTTTTTTTTTCTTAATGTTCATCTCAGCCCACAACCAGCCAATGCTCACTCATTCCATAGCACACTGTATGACCAGGGACAGGACATTTGCAATAGCATAAAGGAATTGGGTACATTACTCCTAACTGAACCAAAAGTCAGCGGGAACCAGGAGCCCAAGCCTCTGTCATGCCTTTAAAGAACTCCTAGCGTTTACTTATTAGCTGCTTTTCCCACCCCAGGGATGAGTACAGGGCTGAGGTGGAACTGTCATATGAAAGGAATATTTCTGGAGCAGGAAAGCTGGTAGGTCACAGCTTAGGCGATGTGCTTAAACTCTCATGATCTTCCACACAACAAGTAATCTGACACGTTTTGCTACCACATTTAGCCTGATTCATTTCCCATACCTTCAGATCCAGCCATCAGCTGCAGGTAACTTAAAGCAGAGTAAGGACATGTGTATGCACAAAGAATTCCGTAAGTTCAGAAATCCATCCAAAAATGAGAAGCCAAGAACAGAGGGAGGTCTCATGTAGTTACAGATATTATATATGTGAAACAAGTTATCTACTTCATTTTCATGACATCTCCTCTGGCACAGAAGTATGTTCCAGCTCATCTCTACTGACACGCTGCTTGATTTTCAAGAACATCAGTGAAACCAACAGCTGAGCCAAACTCGTTCAGCAGGGTGACAGAGCACCAAGCAATGGCTTTAAGGATCTGGACAGTTGTGGGGCTTAAGCATTAAAGCCTTATCATCAACCCATTGAGGTGAGAGAACTGTAACATTGAAGGTAGTTAAGAGTGGATTCTGCAGCTGGTCAGTTTGTCCAGAGTTCATTCAGTGGAGATGGCAGTGACTAACACTGAAGGACAACCTAAAAAGCACATCAAGTCCAGAAAGCAGGTAAGTCACCACCGAGCAAAGCTGTTGCAATACACTGAGATAGGAAACCTGACATATTCCAAACCTACAGTATTCTCATATGAAGAATACTGTGAAACAGAGCTGGGGGCTGCTCAGCCTGGAGAAGAGAAGGCTCTATGGTGACCTGACAGTGGCCTTCTAGTATCTAAAGGTGAGCTATAGGAAAGAAGACAGACTCTTCTAGCAGGGTCAGGAAAAGGGGAAATGGCTTCAGACATGAAAAGGTTAGATTTAGGTTGAATATAAGGAAGATATCTTTTACAGTGAGAGTGGGGAGGCACTGGAACAGGTTGCCCAGGGCTGTGGCGGATGCCCCATCTCTGGAAACTTCCAACACGGGGCTGGGCCAGCCAGGCTCTGAGTGATGTGATTGAGCTGTGGATGTCTCTATTCATTGCAAGGGAGTGGAACTAGATGACCTTTAAAGTTCCCTTCCAACTCTAAGATTCTAGTATTCTAGAATCTTCTAGAATCAACTAGATTCTAGTATTCTATGATTCTATTAATTACATAGAAATATTTTATAGACATACTAGTGTTTGAAAAAGATTAGAGGGAAAAATGAAAATGTGTACAGAGATAAAAGCGTTCTATAGTAGAAAAGTGAGGAAACCCACAAAAAGATACTTGTTAATTGCAAATAACAAATACATGAACTGAGTGATTCACCATCAAAGCTCACAGCACCACTAGGTTTGTGTATTACTGACATGAGGACCAATAGTCTCATGACTGAAGAGTAACAAATTAAGACGTGGTAATCCACATTTCTTGGTCACTGAAGATAAACAGAATTTGAACAATGGAAAAAAAATCAAACTAAAGTGTATTTAGAGTGTGTATTCTTCAGTGTCATTACTTATTATCCATTGAAATGCACATAATGAAAAATTTCAGCTGTTCATGTGTCTTTGTAATAATCCTTTGGTCCAAGACAAAATTAGTTATCATTTTCTTTCCCCTGAACTAGAATGTGTATTACCATTTGGTATGGGTTGTGTTTGTTTTTTTTTTTTGATAAACAAAAAATTTTTTTTTCTGTAGGATTCTTATCAAAAGCATCATCAGTGCCTCCTTTGGTGATGTGCTACCAGAAACCAGATTAGATTCGAACACACACCATGCTACCATCTTCCAAGTGAAATACACAACACTTTCCCACGCACACTATCAAAAGGTCTACAAGAGAAGCTACTAATTTGTTGTTCTATATAGACTTTCAGTGCAAATGACCTACTTTGGAACTCAACAACACTGTTGACATCTTCACAGGAAGTTCTTTCTCTTTCCAGCCAAAGAAAGCCATCGAGTGACAGCCATCAGTCAACTGGGAAGGACCAGTGATAAACACAAAGACAAGAGATGCCTGATTGAAGTGGGCAATGTGCTAATCTTGTCATCACACTTAAAGCCCCTGCTACTATACTGCTTGCCATTAATAGAGCAAAAGAGCATTTAACTATCAAATGGAAAATTTTGTCATCGTGTGTCTAAAGCCACCTTCAGGGATTCCCACAGTAATGCTATGCAGAGACAGAGAATGAAGAAAAAATGCCAGCATAAACTCTGAGAATGTGTTTGTAATATTTCACATATACGTATGAAGATTAGATCACACATTTACTTTTTTTTCCCAACTACAAAAGACAACATCCCAAATACACAGCTACCCAAGCATAAAACAGAAACTGCTGACTCGTATGAAAACAAAAACTCTCACAAACAAAACAGTATGGTTATGGTTGAATGCCCGATGTTCCTATTACATTGGCAACTGCTGGCGCTGCTATCTAATTATACTCCGTTTTAGTTCTGAGCAGAATTTGACTGAGCTCTGCCTTCACGCATCCAGCGAAGTCACCGGATTTCTTGGAAATAATTGCCTAAGTTTTTCATTTGGTACAACTGGCTCTTCCTCTGAACTTCAGTCAAACTTGTACTGGGTGTTTTTTGCTCTCATGCTACTACAGCTACAGACTCAATGGCAACTCCTGAAAATGCTGGGTTAATACGACATGTGCTAAATTCTGTATGCTATTTTTAAACTATAATGTTTGTTTCATTATTAATTCTCATTTTACAATCCCAGCTACTGACAGGTTCACATATATGTAAACATCCATTCAATCTTTGTAATATCAGGAGAGATTAGATGAACGTATTAATGAGTTTAATTATGTTTTACTGTAATGACGTAACAAACAGAATTTATGTTACAATTTATTTTAGAAAGCGCTATATAGATAAAAACAAAGGTCAAAAGTCATAGTGGATAATAGCTGATGGTTTTGATAATGCTAATTATGTATTACTAGAGAATAAAGGTAGAAAGGGAAATATGAGCATTAAAAGAAAGATAAACATCCCAATGCTGAATTTAAAATGAAAAAAAAGAGAAAACTTTAAATGTCTTTGTAGCTCACTGTCAGAAACCAAAGACATAATGAAGCCTGAATTAAAAATGTCAGTTTCTGTGAATGTTGATAACTTGGTTCTTTGTTGTACAAGTCAAAATGTGTCTGTTTGATGGGTTAAAATGACAGTCTGCAAATGGGAGAAGCTAGAGCTAAAAAAAGAAGAACCCCCCCACTTCCCAAAAGACTTATAAAAAGTAGGCCCGTAATGCAGTACTTTAAGGAGAAGACCTGTAGGGTAGAAGAGCCAGTACCTTTAGGAAGTAACCAAGCAGCACTAAAAGGCAATGTCCATGGCCAATCAAAACTATTTCTCTAGCTGCTGGGGCTCTTGCATCTCTGTCTTCACACTAGACTGGAAACCCTTTGTACTAATTGCCAGACTGTACCAGATTTTCTGGTTCAGTTCCATCCCATAATTGACTGACAATGATGGGCAAGGAAGGGGAAAAATTCAGGCTCACCACTGCAAGCAGAGGGTCAGAAATGGTTTCATAGGGAGCACATCACTGCTTGGCACTAAATGCAGGGTTAAGCAAGCATCATCTGTACTTTCTTCTAATTCCTGGGTTAAAAGGGGGATGGGAAAAACATTCACACTGCAGCAGGGAAAAGATACGCTGAGAGCTGGCAAACATCTGCAAAAATCGTCCAGAGAGAAAGGGAAACACACAGAGGATTTTTTGGAAGCTGGTCACTCATTATTGAGATGTCAGCCCATTACTTACGTTAAAATAACTGAATCAGGGTTGTGGAATTTGTTACTCCATAAAAGCAAACAACCTCCCACATTTACAGTAAGCAGGAAAGTATTTGCTTATAAAGTCACTCTTCCAAGCAATTCAAATAATTCGCAGTCTTATGATCCAAACAGAAAATAATTTGTAAATAAAAAGGTAGAAATGCTTTAAGATAAAATGCATAAGTTCAGGACTTAACAATACATTTTTATGTTTATAGATCAATATTTGCTGTGCATCTAATCTAGTTCACTGCAGCTTAAACATTTGCATGCTGATTGCTACAGGATCTTTCACTTATAATTATTAAAGTTGAATTCATTTAAAAACCTTAGAAAACCTTGAAGACGGAAACAGCACAAATTCTTTCAGAAACTGGACTACTGACAGCATCTTTCTGATGTGAATCTTATTTACCCTCAGTTGTTCTCCACCTACTTTATTCCATGCAAACAGCACCCCCAGAAGCATTTCCACAAAGCATTAAGACAGTTCTGAGACCAAAAGAATGAGAAAAAGAAAGCAAGTGAGAAAGAGGAAGAGAGAAAGAAAAAGTGAAAACAATCCAGTGCATAGCAGTTCAAAAGCACGTAAGTGTCTGCGCTGTGCCTGCCCTGGAAATACCATGCTCACAGGTCAAACACTTTCCCTTTCACCCTTATGCTGCCTTTGGAGCATATGCATTTGCAGAATACCTGCTCCCGAAACACCTCATTTTGCAGGTAACGCACTCCTTACTTTCAGTAGTTAGTTACAATTTCGTTTCTTTAAGATGAAAAGCACATTTCATTCAAATCCATCCCCTCTAACCCCACCACCTCTCGCTCCAAGAACGGTTATTTTCCCTGTTAGCAAGAAACCTGCTCCCCTCGCTCACCCTCTGCAAAAGCTCCAAACGAGCAGTAAGCTGCAAAGTTTCAGAACTAGGCCAGTAAAGTTAGCATCCTAAAGCACAGACAGCAGAGGACTTAGGCAAAAGCTTACCTTTCAAACCCAGAACAGAGCTGCCTTTTATGAGGCCTATACGGCTGTCAAGTCCTGGGACTTTCTCAAACTCAGTACCCACACAGGTGAATTCAAATAGGTGGTAAACACCTGAGAACTGGACAAGAAGACTATAAGAAAAAGGAAAGCAAATGAGTAAAATGCCTTCCCAGAGCCACAGTCAGCTCTTGTGCATGGGGAGTTACGAATGCACTGGCTATAGACTTTTGTCCAAAGCTGTAGTTTTTTTTTTTTTTTTTTTTTTTTTTAGTGAAGCTAGATTAGTTCATACAAAACTCAACAATACAGCACTGAAACCCATTGTTGATATTCAACATTTTTCACATAGCGGAACAGAATAGACAATACGGTATCTAGGAAACCATGGGCTGGATTACAAACTGATGATATCTCATCCTTCTGGAGGGCCTGTAATCCTTTTTATTACCTACCACAGAAGGGGGGAAGAAAACCCCAAACAAAACACCACAGCATAAACCACCCCGTATCAGTAATGTTTGAACTCTTTTCACAAATAAATGAATTAAAGCTTTCTCTTACTTCTGTTCTAAGCTTGCCCTCCCCACTGCAATATGCATACGTAATGAAATAGATGTCTTTCATGCCACTTAACTAACAGTTAAATCGCCGAGCGTTTGTGCTGCCCTGCACCATCAGGCTTGTTTTAAAAACAACTTTCACATTACGTATTTAAAAACAGCTCTACATCTAGCCTCATTTCTTTTTTTTTAGTAACATTTTACAACTTGACAGTGTATCTCCTATTCTGCAACAAGCTCTATTTTCCTTCACACACGTTCCTAACTGCAGTTACTGCTGGGCGTACAACGATATCTGAAATAATTTCGATTTTTTTGGCTGAAGTTTTACAAAACATTCATCCATCCTCAGAGCAACGTTTAAAAATCCCCTGTACTCACACATCAGCCCTCAACACACGGTTTAAAGGTCCTTCCATGCACACTGAGCCTTGCTCTGGTTCTGCAGCACTTACACGCTGTGTGCACACAAAACAAACACAGTATTTCAGCGATGCATTTATCCCCACACAGCTTATTTTTTACTTTCCAACCTCGTTCCACTTCTACGGACTCCAGTTCCCATATTTTCCTTAAAACCCCAAATAGTCTAGGTAGCCACAGAAGTGATTGTTCCTACCAGTTTCTTTTCATCACTTCTGCAATTGACCAATTGACAACTGATTGATGGTTATCTTTTCACTTCCACAATGAAAGAAATTACCATCACTATAGCTATGTACAGTAAATGCCTCCAGAGTAAATTACATGATTCTAAAATTCTCCTTAGCTCACTTAGTAAAACATCAACACAAAAAGTTTCTTTTTTGCCTCTCTTCCTGTACTGCAGATTTGGCCTTTCCTGTCAGCTTCAGAAAAGAACTTGACAGCTTCTTTAAAAAGAGGAGTATAAAAGAACTTGAATAAGGGATGGCACAGGGCCGGGCTAAGGCTCCCATTCTCTGCAAGTGGCTATTCTTTGCACTGAAAAAAAAATTAGGCATGTGAGCACAGATAAGCCACATAAGAATACCCCAAAGAATATTCCCAGTGACCTTGAGATTCTGCTGCAATTCCGTAACCATTCTCTGCTGGAACAGCTTCATGAATTCTGAACTCTTGAATGACTAACTTATTTCCAGAATGTGTAATTTATTCCTTCTGGGGGAAAAACACTCCCACAAAATTAAGAGGGAAAAGCATTTGTCACTACAAAATAAAATAAATTTGTGCTTGTATTTTTGAAATAGTTGAAGTGCATTAATAGGAGCTTGGCTCCATTCCACAGCTGGTTTTAGTGATGTTGAGATGGAAAAGAGAGGCCATTCTGCCTAAAAGCAAAACCCTCTTACTTCTATCAGAATTTCTAGCTCCTGCGTGGAAAGATACTGAAAACTTTTGATTGCTGTACAATTAAGTGCATTAAATGTGCATTAAAGTGCAGAGCATTAAATGCAGTGCTCAGAAAGACAGAGAATCACTCATGGGTTTTTGTTCCTTCTTGGAAAGTACTTTAAAATTGAAAAAAAAAAAAAAGATTCATTATTTCTTATTATTTAAATAAACACTAAAAGAGAAATCTAGCTCTGTTTTGGTGTTGCTGAAAGTTTTTGTGGTGCCACAGAAGTTTATTTAGCAATCCACAATACCACAATCGGCAGATCCTCTCCAGTTCCACTTCTGTCTTTGAAAATTTGTATTGTTTTCTGAAAGTCATTCATACCCTGGCTTTTAAATACAAGCCTCCCTGTGTTTTGGTTACAAACAAGCAGCAGGGCCAGCTAATCTTCAAGTCCTCTTCACTCATTTATTCATGAAAGAAGTTTCCAAGCAATTTAGGTAATGCTGGTCAGATGCATCCATCCTAAAAAGATGCACCCACCCCGCAGGACACTTTCCTCAGTATCAGATGTTGGTAATGTCAGATCTGAACAGACGGTCACATTGCACAGCAAATGCTTTTCCAAATTTTCAATTTGTTTTATCCCTCTGAGCCTTCTGGCTGCACTTCTGGATATCACTGCCCTGTTTTAGTATTCAAAAGAGATGGACAGAAAAAAATCGGAACAGATTTGTTCTAACTAGACAAAATGAGGACACCTGCTATTAATGTATAGAAGATTTGAAAAAAGAAAACAGAATAAGAAGGAAATACACTGGTGATAATTTCTAGCTGATTTAAAATCGCACTTTAAACAGCTAACCACAATTGTAATACAAATTTGTGCTGGGAAGAACTGCAACCAAATGCACACACAACTGTCTTAAAATTCATTCTGTCAGATTCATAATGTTTTCTAAGGTGTACCTTCACCCCGTTCTTGAGAATTCCTCACAGCAACATTTCAAACACTGAAAAATGGCTCTGTTAATCATTATGGGACAAATACCCCAAGCAGTTACTTGCAGCACTCATTGAGAAATGAGTATAAAGTCTAATACTTTTGAAATAATATATCATTCCTCCCAGCAAGAAATCAGTTTCATCTTTACATATCACTAAGCTAATTTCTTGCTGGGAAGAAGTTATATTATTTCAAAAGCGAGAGATCAGTTTAGTGATGCAAAAAGATGAAACTGATTTTGCCACAGAAAACTTGCAGCTGTAGTCTCTCAATGCTGCTGTGCGCTGTTACCAACATGTCCTTAAGCTTAGCTTCTTAACCTGAATATTGGTTTGAAAACGTAAACAAGAAAAAAGTAATCAAGCACAATTTTAACTTTTGTAAGAATGATTCCCATTTCTTTTTAACAAAAAGACCTATTTCAAACCATCTTGAAAGACATCACTAGATGTCAAGACGACAGCTTTCTGATGCATGACATGGGTTACTCACTTGAAGGTGAGAGGAAATCTGAAGAGCAACCTTCAAATCTGACTGTCATAGCTCCTTCCCAGGAGAGGTGAAGGAGATGACAAGGACTACATACACAAAATCACCTCTTGTTTCTTTCTGTTGTCTCTGGGTGCAAGCTTTTAAGCATTTGTATAATATAGGATGCCTGCCTTTTTGTTAGTGAGCATTCATAATAAGTACTCCACAACATAACAGGCGTTTTGAATAGAAGCCAGAAAACCATCTATCACTTCTGTTTTATTTTGGAATGTCTCATTTGGTTTCATGGTTGATATAAAGTATATACATCCTACAGAACAGTGAATGCTTATATACAAACTAAATATGTAACGTTTTAGCATCAAATCTGGGAAAAAAAATAAGCAAAACCAAACCTGACTATTTATTATGGCAAAATGTAGTTTGGGTTTAATTCAGTCAATTCAAGGGCTTGGTCACTTCCAAGAGTCCTTGTGCAGAGAAGTGCCACAAGAATAGCAAATACTTTAACTGATTCTTTGTGGAGTAGATAGGTAACTTGTACAATGACTGCTCCAAGTAGCATTCAAGTGAACTATTTTATGTCAAAACGATAAATGTACACAGTAGAGCTTTCCATAGAGGGTGCAAAAACAAAAAAGGCCTTGAGAAGCCAAGGCACCACCTTCTGAAAATGCTTTTTTTTAAAATAAACAATAGTACAGATGATTCTGTTAAACAATTTTATTAACACCCATCAATTTGATTTTAAAAAGTTTTACAGTCATTGGCTCAACTGTGACACACTAATGAAAAGATTTTCAATGTAGGAGAGCTTATGAACTACAGACTGCAGTCGTAACTCTATTATTTTAATATGAACTAAAATTTCAATCATACTGTAGTACTAACAAGTCAATATACGTTTAAATTCCCTTTTCCCTGTCACTATCTCCATCTAACCAGCTACCAGGTGTGTTTGAGAGCACAAACAAGGAGAGCATGTGTAGCAAGGACTTCACAATGACAACTATCACTGGAGAGAGAAGGAACGTCCTCTGGTCTGCTGCAGCTTGATTAAAAATATAACAGCATGTTGCTTTGCCTGCTTTCAGGGAAGGAGCCACTGCAGTTTCACACCACAGTCCCTACTTGCTCAAAGAGCTTAAAAACAGGTCTTAAAGACAGTCTTTCCTCCACAGATGTCAAGTCAAGGATGACATAGCAAGGGGTTGTTAGTTCAGCGTATTATTCACTGGCATTGATTGTTAAGAAGTTGAGACATAGGTTTGTGGAGAGGACAAAAGTATTTCGAACTTCAGTTCAGAATCTACAGTGTGCCTTTACGAAAGAGCAACAGTTGCAACCACAAGCCCTAAATGGTTCATTTTTGAATGCCATGTATGACAACCACCAGAAAACACAAAAGGAGAGCACTGAATTTGACAGTGCACCCTACAAAGGTGCCCATGAGGTACTGAGCTCTGAGCTGCAACAACCTCAACACCTGACTGCTGATGCTTTGTTCTGGGGAGTAACCTATACAAAACAAACAAGACCAAGACAGCATGCATTCCAACTTCAGAATGAACCTCCTGATGAGGGACAGGATGTCTCTGATGTACAAAAAGATGAGGAACTTCAATGTATTGAAGCAGAAAACTTGAGCACGCTCAACCTAACTTCTGAAACTCAAAAGCAAGGACAAGATCATACGAGCTCCAAGACTTAGGACATCCATAGTGAGGAGGAGTGTTCCAATGTGTCACTGCAGATAGAATTACTGAGCATTTTGCCTATAATCACCATGTACCACAGGGAGAGGCAATCTATGCAACCTCTAGATCTGTATGTGGCCAACAGTCCCAAAAAGTAACTTCTCATAAACAGTAAAAGCTAGAAGGACAAGATCATAGGGATTTCACACACATACACACACACACACAAACACGAACACAAACAGTTATGAAGAAGCTCCCAATGCAGAGAAGTAGCAGCCAGTGGGAGCAGAAAGCCACTGTCTGTGAGTCCCAGGAAGCTGAAGAACAGTAAGAAGGTGCCACCTGTGAGAACAGGATTGATGGGACAGAGACACTTGCAACTCAGAAAGAAAAAAAGAGTAACTCAGCTGAAACATAAGTTATCTGAAAATCATACAAGCAAACGTTAAGAAGATGGAAAGTAGAAAGAACTGCAGCCAATAATTCTACCACATTACGCCATCTGAGTCAATCTTTTCCTGAGCAATAAGACTGAATATAAACACATCCATAGCACAGGCTTAGTAAGGGATGTGTTTCTAACTGTGATCATTTTAGTAGCTTGTCTGAAATACACTGTAGAAAAACTGATCTGATTTTACTGAGCATCTAAGAATCCCACTGCTCTCAAATGGAAGTATATTTGTAGTCTGAAACCTGAAATCAGACACCTTAATCCATATTTAAGAATAAAAATAAGCATCTTGGGATCTGAGGAAAGCAAGCTTAAATCCAGCCAATATAATTTATAAACACATTCAACAGGGATGAAGAAGAGAAGCAATAGACTAACATTGTTGAAAGTGGAAACTGAGACCTGAAGCTTAATCCAGAACCTAAGAAAACAGTGACTTAAACATGTAGCATAAACACATGCATAAATACATAGAGCACAAGGTCTGCTGCACATTTTTTGTCCACTGCTTTAAGTGGAAAAAAAGCAAAAGGACAGCAAACATACATATATTCCCTGACTGTGACATTTTTTCTAATGCATGACACTGTTTCCCTGTAACTTGTCCTGTGATAACTAAGAACACATAGATTTACACAGCACAAACAGTCATATTTGCATTCTATACAGCAAAATGAGGCAGTTTTGCTGCTGTGCACTTCAAAAATGAAATTTTATAAGCCTAATACCATGTAAAATATAACAAAAATAAGGCTTGAAAGAATGCTTACCCTGCAATCTGACATGGCAAAAAATGTGTAAAGAAGAAGGTAGAGTTTCTTTTATAGGAAATAGTGGTATTTCATAAAACTGCCCTCAGCTGTTGTCTCATAACTGTGCACATTTATAACTGAATTATTCAATAATCTAAGGCAGTTTCCTTTACACAGCTGCAATCATTCACACAGCTCACTTAGCAAATATTTGGCACTGAACACAATCTCATTTCGTTTCTTTGGGAGCATTTTGCACTCTTGGAGTACATCAACAGTGGCTATAATGTATGATATAAGTGTATCTTACAATGTGCTTGTTATGGTCATTTCTCTCTGTAGCTGCTACAAGGGGATCCCTTTGAGGCTAGATAAAAGTTTGCCAAAAATAATATTCAAATATCCTTTTAATCAAAACAAGATAAAGAGGAGATTAGTGTCACCAGTGTCAACACCACCACTTCCAAAACATATGCTCAAATAAAACATGAAAGCTTTAGGGGATTGCTTTTGCAGGCTTCAGTAGCTTACACTTCCTCCCTCTTCCAACACTATGTATTATTAAAATGCATCAGCTGATGATGTGTGCTAATAACAAGCTCCAGCCTCAAAAGTCTCTAATTCATTAAAGGGGAATGTCAACCCACAATTCACAGAATTTAGAACAAAATATATCTATTTAGGTTATTAATTATTAATTTTATTTCAATAAGGAAACCTTGATGCTTTTAAAGTCACTTAAACTATCTCACTGATATAAGTGTATCCCTGGAAAAAAAAAACTTAGCAGTAGGGCTCTTTCTGTGTAAAATGCCCATTGCTCATGGATACTGTGCCAAGTTAAAACAAATAAACAAACAAAACAAACCATTCTAAATCTTGATGTTCTTCTTTTTGCTCCAGATTAAGTAACAACAATAAACTACATTTTCTTCTTTTGCTTACAGCCCATTTCACTCTTGAATTCTTGAAGGAAATATAGTGTATTCACTTATCTTAATTATGCCCACCATAAAACTCACTTGTATCAGAGTATGAAATTGATTCTAGTATGGATCTCCCAGTCAGGAATTATCAATGATTAAGGTAATCGTAAAAGGATAACGAAGTTCACACTAAACTCCCTGACGTATCACGCCATGAAAATCACTGAAAAACCATTCACTTATATCTTATATCATTTTTAAGCACTTTTTTAATATCATTTTAAGCACTTTTTTTTCATATCATCAGCACTGATATAATATATAATAATATATTTAAAAATATAATAATATAATTATTAGAATGAGCTCAAAGCACAAAGCTGTCTTTCACAATTGAAGCAAAGCAGTCAAACCTCTGGTGCTACTGATATGAAGGCAGAAACAAACTACAGAGTTTTAAGAAGGTGGAGAATGTACGTAAAGGTACATCACAGCAAAGCAGCTCAACAGTGAAACTGTGTATCAATGACAACAGATCACTTAAATTCACAGGATAACTGCAATTTATTTTGAGAACGTACTACAGCAATTTATTGTGCAGTATCCCTGAGTTCTAGTTCATCTTCTCACAGATAAATAACTGCTTTACTCCTACAAGGAATAAATAAAGCTCAAGGTTGTTTATAGGATAAGCTCACGCATGTACCAAATCATAACAGATCATTTACTGCTGAAACGTCTGTGAAAATCCAGTCAGCTTAGGTAAGCAGAAGAGGCTAAAAACCACATTTCACCAGGTAAACATATGACACGTGTATGCAAAGGGACAGACTTGCACAGTTTCCAAACGCTGTCCTTCAGAGTTATTCTTCATCCCATACTTTCTACATAAAAGATGGTATCCTAAATGTAAGTAGTGCATACTGCCTGGTTTGGAGCCTGAGTTCATGTTTATTATTTGCACAGAACAAACCATCTCATTCTTCCTCAGTGATGCTTCCAACAGAAGACTGAAGAGCTTCTATTTTCCCCTCAAGTAGTGAGAAACAAGATGGAAACCAGGCCAATAATCTTTAGCAAAGAGTTTGATTTAGTAGTGCCACCAGTGCATCTCAGAGGTTTAGTATGTATTAAGTGCTCCAAATACTGCTGAGTTTTCAGCTTCTAGGTAAGTTAAGATACCAACTTATCCTAGGAGACTAAATTCCTGCCCTCATTCTGGCAGAGAGAAACTACAAAACGTAATCCACTGGACTCTACATGTTTGGAATTTAAAAGGCAAATAATTAGAAATGTTGCTGTTGTTAAAATAAGTCGTTATTAACTGATATTATAATTCTAAGGAACAGAAAGAACTTTTTCAAATTGTTCACTTTGTTGGCACAAGCTTTTACAAGCAATACAGGCACTGATTAAAGGAGATATTTCCCCCTCCACAGTGTAAAAGAGTAGAAAGGAATTGTTTTTATTGAAATTCTCTCTGGAGAAAGTTAGCAACTTGAAAAAATACTTGTAAGTTAAACAGGTTTTCTTTCCAAATGAATCCATTATTTACTGTGAATAAATAGGAAAAAAAAAAAGCATAGCTAAACTGGAGTTAAACAATCTTAACCAGAATTTAGTTCTATAGTCTGTCTCACTTTCCTTCTTTAAAAGTGTGCACTGATGTGGAAGCTTAAACAAAACATTCATTTTTTGGTACTTTCCAGTACTTTCACTACTTGCAATTTTTCACTGCAAAATTTGCAGAAGATCTTTCATCTGTTACTTCAAACAGATGGACAATAATTCATCCAAATGACTACTCAGCTAAGTACTACGTTGGGAGTTTATCAAATTCTAACAGGTATCCACAACCTGTATCACGTTATGCCAATGTGCACATTTTGAATGAGAAAAACTGCACTGAAACGACTGACCTTAAAAACCACACCAACCAACTGCTTATTTTTTGCTATAAACAAAACTCATCTCCAAGAAAACAAAGAACACTTTTTTTAAAAAAAAAACAA
This sequence comes from Centrocercus urophasianus, assembly GCF_019232065.1. Taxonomy (NCBI): domain Eukaryota; kingdom Metazoa; phylum Chordata; class Aves; order Galliformes; family Phasianidae; genus Centrocercus; species Centrocercus urophasianus. Next base: position 6,974,581 of record NW_024884744.1, on the reverse strand, counting down.
AACTGTTACTATATGTAAAAAAGAAATTTAAAAAGTCTTTGTATATTTTGACACTGAGGAACAGCAGAAGTTTACTTTCTACAATTTATACAGCTCAGTCACTCTAGTGCAAGGTCAATCACTGCCTGCTTTTACTTCTGAGTCTATTTTCTCTATTGCCGGCCCTACAGAAATGTTACAAAGACTGTTCAAGTTACAGGCCTGCATCATGTGTACCTTCCCCATAACCTCTGTGATGTCTTGCCCAACTCAGGGTACTGCCAACTGGAATTGAGATGTAATGCTATACATCTCAGGAGCCAAGATGAAGAGATTTACCAGCACAGGAAAGTGTTGCAGCTACTTGGGCATCTCATCTTGAGTCTGTTTTGAGAAATCAATATTTCTCAGTCTGATCCGCTAAAAACTGTTTTGAAGAAATGAAGAAACCCAAACATCTCGTTCAATTCAAAAGGCAGTAAGAGGACTTCTATCCCTACCAATTTAAAAATGGAAGTATGTCTCCTAATACAAGTTTTAATCACTGTATGGGGTGCAATCAACCTTTTTCCAGGCAGTTGAGGGGCTCCTGTGTTAAGGACCCATTTCCCATGAAACCAGCCTCCAAAGATTTCATCAGTCAAAATGATAATGAGCTATTCCAGTTGAAATGAGCTGATTAGTTTTCCCCCCAGCTGCTGTTCAATTAATGAACCACTTTTAAAAATTTTGAAGCGAAGTTCATGAATCATCTATTTTTATTTTCTTAAATTGAAAACTGAGAAATGAATTCAGCCTTTTGGTGACACAAACAAAAATAGTTTGAGTTCCAGATCTTGAAGGAGTGTTGGCAATTCAAAAAAAAAAATAAATTAGACACAGTGTGAATATTTAGCAGCAAATATTCCTAAAGAACTGTTAAAATACAGATGATTGAAGTAGCAGCCAAAAAAAGGGATGCAAATGACTCTTAAATGAAAGGTTATAGAGCACGAGAGGTGTTTAATCCAAATAACAAACTGTTGTTGTCAATGAAAGATCTGATACTAACCGATTTAGATAATACAGAAAAATGAACACACAATTTGACAGCTACCCTGGATTTACAGAATCATGGGATTAAATGCTTTCCACTTATTCAAAGAGGATTAGTCAGGATACATTTATTTATTTAAAGCAGATCTTTTACAGAACTAAAGAGTTTACAAATGATATGGAGTGATGGAAAATAGAAAATCCATATCAGCTTTAGTTTCTATCATTCAGCCACAGATGTGAAACAGCTTACTATCAAATATGGAATATAGTGCATTAACAAAATAATAATATTAATAAATTTGGTGCAGTCTTAAACTATTTAGTCAAGGAAAGAGAACATTGAAATATTTGCATGGGCCATTTGCACTGAAAGCTACTGAAATGTTTCTTCCTGAAAAAACCACAACTAGAACTGATCCTTGGAAAACAGGTGCAAGCCCAGGATAATACCAGTGGAACAGCTACAGCTCGTCAGTTTGTGATGAGAGGGGAAACAAGATGCTCGCAGGCAAATCCAGGAACTGATGAAGACTCAGTACAGGACACTGATTAAGTCACTTCATTTTTCAGGTCCCATATCAGTTAAGCAGACAAGATTTCCTCCTCGCATACTACTTTTAATTAATGTTTAAAAAGTGATTTAGTCTTATACTAAAAGCTCCTCCTCATAAGCAAAATAATAAAAGCAACATTTTTGGAAGTTTCTGCTTCTGCCAGAGAGGTAGTACAGCTTAATTCGCATTTGTGTTAAAGGATATTTATATGCTCTGGCAGCACTTTGCTATGCCTCTGGAGTCCCTTTCATCAGTGAAGTAGAAACAGTTAAAATGAGGCAAATTAAGAAACATATGTATACGTATAAACTAGAAGATAAATACACCTATCTAAAAAAAATCTGGAACTAAGCATTAGAGGCCAATTGAGTTTAAGAAAATGAACGCAATGGGATCAGTGAAGCATTTGCAGATTCACAGTCAAAATCTGCGTAGTAACAGTCGCTTCCAGAATTCAACATATTTAACATCACTTTATTGTCATCTCTATGTTACTGTGCTTCTAGCAGTCCCACTTCAAGAATTAAATCACTTTTCCCGCATAACTCTCCTACTTACAGCTGTGAAGAAGTTGCATAGTTGCAGCTTGTAAGGACATATGTTTAACTGGACAACTCTTCTTCCCTTCAGAACATCTCCAATACAACATGCTCATTTCATTGCCCAATCCCAAATTTGTAAGAACTGGCAAAGGGATCAAGAAAAGACAAAAGACAACAGATCTCACACCTACTCTCTACTCTGCATGTGGCTAATACCTGAGGTACTTCCTTTAAGACAGAAGGATGAGCCTTTTAATCTAAAACCAAAATTGGCCAATGAGAGAGCCTTTGCTAAACAAACTATATGCAGTCTTAGCTGCAGTGATGTACCTGACTTCATTTGCATCATATGAAGTGATCCAGATAATGACATTGACCCCCACGCCTGCTCATTTCCCCAAACTGCTGGGCCTATCATTACCCGAGACAAAATAAGATAACAGATGGCTCCAAATTAATTCTCTCTTCAAATATCAAATCAAAAAAGGTGTCTCAATTAAGACAAGTTAATTTGAATTTATCATTCTAGCAATAAGTTAAAATAGATCATGTCCACTTGAAGGTGGAATGAATTTGTAAATAAACTCACTGTATTTCTTACTGATGAGGCTGTCAATAAGGCCAAAGATACAAAGCTGCTACAATGCATTACTTTAATCACATTTTACTCAGATTTCAAAAAGCAGGTATGGGTCAACCTGTAAATTCATTTTAAGTCTGACCCCAACTTCCTGATCAGATGTAAACAAACAAAACTCAACAATGTACCCACAGCTGTAGGGACACGATTGTCTCATTAAGACCACTCCATGAATTTCCCATCAAGCAGACCTCTGAACTCAATCTAACCCTGGACTCCTATAATAAATCCTAACATATCTAGGGAGTATGTACATATATATATGCAATATATACATGCAGACTTTGAGAGAAACTTGAATTTAATGTCAAAAATACATAGATGATACAGAAATCTACCTTTTTCTCTGTGCCACCATGCTTCTCCCTTCAAAACAACTCCATCAGTGGATGATATCTACTCAGGATGAAGAATGCAGAGTTGAAACTCAATCAACCATGTTTTTGTGAAAAAGGAAAGACATCAAGGACTTGTTCAGACACAACATATTCTTTGGAACAGATTATGTCAAGATCATATGCAATTGGATTCAGGAAAAAAGCCTACACTGCCTCCAGTTTACTGAACATTGGAGACTGAAGCCTGACTCTTCTTCACTGCTAAGCAACCACAATTTCCATTATTTGCATCTCAGTTTCTTCCATTTGTCATCAAAGCAATAAACCAGCCATCAAGCCATTGGTTTTCAGGAAATTCCAGGTGGAGTTCAAACATTTGCAGTGTATTTTCTCAGAAATACAAGATTTCACAAGGTTTCACCAATACAATGTTCCATACAACGCTCTCCATGCTCACTTTCTACAGAACATAGATCAAAATTCAGTCTCTGTCCCTGTCTCCATAATACTAATGCTCATGAAGTCAAGATAACCAGAATACTGTAAAATTTCAGGATGAATGACAGATGAGCATACCTTACTGCCTGGGAAGTTTTATTACTTCCAACATTGCTGTTCTTCATTTAAGCCATTCCAATTTGCTGTTTCATTCTTCTCACCCCCTTCTTGTTTCACGTGCCTCTGTTCTATCGACTGTTCTTGGCTCATCCTGCATCTCCTCTTCTTCAGGCCATTTACTTTTATTTTACAATTCATCCTCTTCTATCTTCTTTTTCTCCTTGCCCATACAATTCAAGTCTCCACATTTCTATTATTGTGTTCCTTTAGCCTCCACTTGTAGAACTGTGTAATCAGTTATGAACAGACACTGAATTCAGCTAAGCTCAATATCTTATCAATATCTATCTTGCTTAACACAAGGTCAATTTTCTACCTCAAGGAAAAAAGAAATCTTCAGTGTTCACCCAATCATGCAAATAATACAAGTACTTCATTACAACTGTCCGAAAACTTCATCACTAGAGCAATTGATGCTATGGACTTTAACTATAAAAACAGCCAAAATAAAAACACAACTATTCAAATGATGTTAGTTAAAATTACAGAAAATAAACTGTTACCTATAACTGGATAAGGATTTTCCTCTTTCCTGCACTGGAGTTTTTCCAGATGGATGTTATGTGAGAGCCCAGTAAGCAAGTCCTATTTCTTATCAGCAGCTATCTGATCATAAATACCACATAAGGCCTGATTTTGAAACTGAAAAGCTAGATACATGTAGTCCATAAAGCAGTGTAAAATTTCTCTCTTCCCACATCAAAAAGAAATTCTTTTTTTTTTTTTTTAATGTATTCCCCGGTAAAAGTAAAGAAAACTCTCCAAACTTTTTCAAGACGAAGACATCTTCAAATCTTTAACACAATGGAGCAGCTGCTACTGAGTCTCCTTGATGGGTATATTCTGTCATTAGGGAAATCAGAGACCCTGCTAAATACCTTTTTTGTTTGGTCGTTTGTTAGCTCAAATACTGATGAGGTTTTCTGACAACCACATTGTTGGTTTGCAAAAACGCAGAGGGAAAAACCTGCACTTCCAACTTGCATTCTGTAGAATCTATGAGTACACTCAGAGATATTTTGTTGTAATCAATTACAGTAGGAGATTTTACAACTATTCAAAAAAAAAAAAAGAAAAAAGAAAAAAGAAAAAATCAACAAAGAAAAGCCCAACTTAGATGATTCTTTCACTGCCAGTATGCAAAAATGATACAGAATCTATTTATTGTACACAATCTGAAGTATGTCTGCAATTTTTAACTCAGGAAATATTAACTTTGCAATCAATGCATATTTTGAGCAAAACAGTACTGAGTTCTGAAACTAAACACAGTATTGAAAAAAGATGAGTCAGAGTACGAGCTATCTCACAAAAGAAACTTCAACAAAGAGGAGTTTGTGACAGAAGGGTAAGGGCCCTTTTTTATCTTACCATAGACTTGGATATAAATCAGAGCTGACCAGAACAATAGTATTTACATGGCAAGCTGTGAAAGCCTAAAGAGAGATTTCTCTACCTTCATCTGGAAAAACCCACATCCAAATACGCCATCTGCCATAGCTTGCCCAAAGCCAGTGTATCGTTGGGTACTGTGGACATCCGCAAGCACAAGCAGCATGCAATTATCTTGCACCTTGCTGGATGAATATTCAGTGTAAAGCAGGATGTGTGTACAGACATATTACGCATACTTACACACAGCTACATACTAAGCTGTTATTTTAAACTGCGATACCAATAGAAAAGGTGGCTTATGATCAAGAAGTATATTGATTTTACTGAAACAGCCTAGTCAAAGTTACAGTAGGAAACAACAAACTTAATTATCTGGATAACAGATGATAGTACAATGATATAATAATTTGGACAACACTGCTTTTATTTAGAACTTAGCTAAGAACAGATCTATAAAACGTTATGGATATTAAATATGCTTTGCTTTAACTTTTGAAATCTCCAGTGGCAGAGCTCTAACAGCAGCTGGATCTTGCTAAAACTTCTGACAATGTCAATATGTGCCTTCCAGAAAGACAAGAGGGAGAGAGTAGTTAATGCTGAAAAAAGCTTCTTTGTTATTTTATGTTAGCGATCGGAAGTATATATCAACATGATCTCTCTCTCTCTCAGTGGGGGAAATAATATACTGCTTGGAAGAAATAAGGGGTTTCTAAACTTTACTAGAAAAGGTGTTCAAGCACGTTTTAAAAGAGGGACTCTCAAACTGAAAGCTGACACAGAATTAATTGAAAGTTGCATAGGACAAGGTTCTGCGCTTAGGAGGAACTGCACTGGGCATTCGTCACACAACAGAAAAAAGAGAGAGGAGGAAACAAAACCAAATGAGAAAAGAGCTGAAAGAAAACTCAGCTGCTCAGGACTGCTAAACCAAAACTTATTGACTGAAGGTAATTGGAATACTGCAAATATCGCTGAAGTTGGTGTGGACATCATTAATATAAAGAAAACAGTAAAGGAACGGAACAGCATTGTGGTTAGACTGATGGGAAAAGAATCAGATAGAAACATATCTGTGTAATGTGCAGCAAGATACTAGAAAGAAAAAAAAAAGGCAGAAACTTTGATAACTCAGTCAAACTAACCTTGTAGTTTTCAAGTAAATGTAAGAATGGTGGCCAAAGGACCTCCTCCTATTTGTACTGATCAGCTGAGTCACATTATTGGCTTTTTCCATGTGGAGCCCCACCTTCAAATCAATCTTCTCTACTCCTCTTGGAAAAAAGAGAACACCAATTTCTTGCATTACAGATAGAACATCAGTCCCAGTTTTGGAGATAAAATATGTAACCATATCTGCCATTGAGTTTCAGCTTTGGAACCTCTAGTTAACATCCTGGTTTTCAAGATTTTCTGTTCTCACTGTTTATGTGAAGTAGTAGAACAACACTACCTAGGAAAGTTTGTCTAGCTTTATCCACAGCAGTAAAAAACAGGGTGGCAGCAATGCCAGCATTACACATTTTCTTTTCAAAGGCCTCAGTCTTGTCCTAAGAGTAGGACATTCTCTTTGTCAGGTCAATATTTGACCTGTTTGTTAATCTCAGCAGGAGTCCACAGCAGTGGCCATTGAGAAGGTCATTTCAGATGCAAACATCTGTCTGGTTTACACTAAAATAGTGTCAGGAAGAGAGAATCATTTCACAGTGGCTAAGGACTGATGTTTTGGATGGTCAGAACAATAATGTGTAAAGCAATAATAATAATAAAACCCCCCAACTTTTTTATTATTTAATTCAACAAACAACATATCTGTTATTTGCACGGATAGCTTGACAAAATACAAGTGATTTCTCCAAACTCCTTACATTACCTGCTTGCAGAATTACACATTCAGCAGAAGTGTTGAAAGGCAGCTAAAGATGTCAAAAACATTCACAGGCTAAACAGATCCCAGCTCAGATAACTCCATTTCAAGTAATCTAAATTCATCCCCATTATCACTTAAGTGAGCATTACGGCTGTTAGCGAACCCCACACAAATATTCAGATTTTTGTTTTTCCTGTCATGCTGAAGGTTATCTCCCCAGTTGCTCTGAAAAATCAGGTGACAACCATTTCCCATGATGCTCTAAGGGCTGTCAAGCTGTCCATCAAGCTGTCACCTGACCAATCGTTCCCATGGTTCTTTTAGACTTCTAGTATGATAAATTGAAAGGCACTATTATCTGCCTGTTGTGAAGAGGAACTGCTTAGGCTTTGATAAGATATCACCAGTCCCAGGTGAGAGGAGGCTGACAGCACATCAAGACAAGAAAACACATGGAAACAGTGAACACAGGAGCAAAAGGTTTACAAACATCTGTTGTCATTATTTATTACCCCTTTCCTTGGTTTTAGCTCTATCCTTGTCCTGTGTCAGTTTAAAAAGAAAGACTTCCATTTCTTCCCAGCCAGTCTTAACTGCTGCTATTTTTAAACCAGTCAGATGCAGACTGAGAAATATTTAAAATATGAAAGGTGTCTTTAATAAAAGGTTGTGTTACCTAGCTTTTCTGATACATGTTGCTCTTACCATCATTGTATTTGAAGTTTTATGTGATTCTCATGGTGTAATTATATCACAAGAAAATGAGAAGCCCTGAAAGAGATGAAGATTTTTAAGCTGCAGTTATTTTTCATTGATATCTTGAGAAGATTTCACAGTTTTCTTGCTGATATTTTAGATCTGTCCTTATTTGAGTACCCAAAGTTAGCTGAAAAACTCTCAGAGAAAATAATATGTTGTTATTTATCATGGATTGTTAACAAAAAGAAGCTGGTTGCTAACATCACCACCTTGTGTACAAATATTTATTTGCATGCAGTTCTTGATGGCTTCATGCGGTGCTGTAACTTCAATAGACACCGCTACAGAACCTCAGTTGTGCAACAGAACATTTAAATCATTTTATAATCAAAAGCCTTTAAAACACTATTTAACAACATTCTTACGCTCACCTGTATTAAAACTAAAAGCAAACTTCCATATACTGTAAGAAAATCCTGTTTGTTGAAAGAAACAGTCAAAAATCAACTGAACAGAACTTCAGTGATAAACATACATAGAAATGCACTAATAAAGCTAAGATTCATAATTAAAGTCTGTTTAGTCAGTTTCTAAAGTTTCTTTCCCACTTAAATCCCTTCTATTAGGGGGGAAACCAAAGGTTGTTATGTGTAGAGGGACTGCCTTGTTTCTGCCAAATACTTCAATTTCCTCACATTCTGAAAATACACTTTGATTTTACGAGCATAAACTAGTCCACCCATGGACAGAAAGTGCCCCTGGATTGGTATGACAGCCCACATATGAGACAGGTGATAAAATCAGAGTAGGCACCAAGGTGATGGTCAGAGAGAAAAAAGAAGAATGAATTAAGAGGGGCAGCTTTCCATTGCTGAATGAAAACTTCTGCAAGAGAACTAACTGAGCTAGCATGCTGCCTCTGTCCTTGCTAACCTGACGGCACACACAACTGCACTCTCCAGAGTTTCATAAAGAAATCATACAGCCCCTCTCCCCAGGTTGTTATAAGAGAAAGACGTGGAAATACTGAAAAGAGAGACAACACAGACAGAGAGTTGTAAAATGTTGTTATGGAGGCTGACTACAGTTGATAATCAGGTTATACTAAAACTGTATTTCTTCTGTTTTCTCTAACTGTAGAAGAAGGGATCTTGATGAGGACTGCAGAGGAGGATGAGACTTTTCACACAAGATCAAGGAAAAAAAAGTGCTTCGTGTACAGGGCAGGAGAGGAAATGCTGTGCTCTGCATGTGAGAAGCTGAAAAACAGGCAAAGAGATGAGCTGGGGGAGTAACTGGTTGCCACCGGGCAATAGCAAGATAACTGAGCCAGGCTCAGCCATGGGGGATTTGGCACACAGACAGAAGACTCGAGAGCAGTGGAAGGCCACTCCATGGAGGTATTCAAAGATGGACAGAACAACTGGATGATTTTAAAAGTGGATTTTGCACATACAAGAAGACTTCTAGACAAGTGCTAGTGGGCTCAGGAATCTCCACTGAGGAGGAAGGGCCTGCGTGATAAGGAAGGGGAAAAAAAAAGGGGAAAAGGAAAGAAGTAACAGATTTTTAACTTCCAAGAGTAAGCAGAAAAAAAAAAAAAAAAGCAGAAAACAAACAAGTTCTGGATTAGGAACTTGAGTGACAGACAGTTTTGTGGACTTACACTTTGGAGCTAACTTTTCCAATTACATTACTCACTGCAGTATTTTGGTACTACACACAATGATACCTTTAGCATTGATTCCACACTAACAGAGCTCTCTGAAAGTCTTTTGCAATGTAAATACCTAAAATTCCTAATATAAGGACATATTGGAGTTATCTTGAAATGGGGGGATTGTAAAATACTATGGCCAAAGGAGTTCTGTATTTTGCTCTGCTGATCATTTGAAGACACAAGACAAACGGAATACACAGCTGTAGAGCTATTTCTATTAGTAAGTTAATTATATCTATAGTAAAGAATTATTAGAAGAGATTATGTACCCTTTTTTCTTAATAGCTTGCTCACAGTTTGCAAACTTCCTGATATGGAATTTGCCTGCACAGATTGCAGACCAATGAAGAGCAGTGCAGTGGAAAAGCACCTGATCCCATCCAGTTCCACAATAACCTGCCTCATCCACTCTGCTGGAGTTCCAACACTCCACTTCCATGCCTATTAAAATCTGCAGTCCTTTGCAGTAGCCAGCAGATGCTCAACGAACCATGACAAAAACATTATCTAATCTCTGTTCTATATTTTATCTCTCCTTTACAAGTTCTGTTAACAAGTACAGAAAAAGTGTCACCAACATGATTATGAATGAAACTGACTTGCTGTTCTAATGACAATAATTGCAGTTGTGATATAGTACAGGCTGTCACTTAATAGTTCCTAGGAAGAGGGAAGTTAAAATAGGACAGAGATGAGCATACTGAGGAGGAAGAGCAAAGAAATCACTAACTGAACTGGCTGAGAAAGGGTTGGTTCAGGTGAACCTGAGAGGCAGAAACTGACATGAAGAGAAAACTTAGCACAGCAGTTGAGTTTTCCTTCGTTATGAGAAACGTTCATGAAAAACTTTCTTAAGGTAATCTCATTTACTGTAAATAGTTTCACAGCATGTTTTCACAACTGAGAACCTCACAATCTTCAAGTACTTTACATTCACTAGAGGGTAATGGTGGGGAACATTATTGAAGACGACTGAGACCCAGGCTGAAAATCAGCTTTACTGATACTGAAGGAAGTTCAGCAATGTCTTGCATGGGGTTCAGAAGGCCACCCTAAAGAATTTGGGTGCAGTCACGTGGGAAAATTGTCATAACCAAATTTCATCAAGACTGTTCCTAGCCCTACTCTTTGGATCACTCTGCTTGTGTTTAGTGAAGAAGCTGGTTGACAGTAGAACTATAGAGAACTATATCACATTTGATATGCTGTGTCTAACCCATACAGCAAAATATTAGCAAATTGCTTTTTTCTGCATGAATAGTAGACCACCTTGAGGAAGCTCCTATTTATCGTGGATAGTAAGAGCAAATAACAGTAAAACATTTCTGAGCAGCCAGTGTACTCCAACTTGTCATTCTTCAGTAATTTTTAGAAAACTTTTGCGTGTGAACACATTTTTGCTTGAATAGACATCTCCACGTTTACAAAACCTGCTGGAAGCCCATACTTACTACTATCAAATGCTTACCTAGTACAGTAAGATGCTAACCATATCATGGAGGTAGGCCAAAAACTTGTAAGAGAAACCAGAGTATCACTGAAAATATATGAGAATAAGAACTGTCAATCCAGAGTAGCCTAAAAACCTTAATGTTACTACTTTTGCAACAGTCTCTCCTTCTGGACCTTGGCCCTGCCTGTGTGTACAAGTAACTGAATGGAGGCAAATGTAATAGGACTACTCATGCATAAAGCTAGTCACATGCATTAACGTAGGCAGGAACAAGGACTTTCTTTTCATACTAATGCTAGAGGATAGTAAAAGAAATGCTGCTCAAAGAAATCCATCAACTAATTCAAACTCTGAGCTAGCTACTTCAGAACCTAGGACAATGGCCACACTCAATGAGTCCATTGAAGACCTGGAGAGGAAGTAAAAACAGGTTTCTTTTTGAAGAACATTATGAGATCAATATGGTGCTGTGGATGTTAGGAAAAGTCACTTTAATAAAAAGGAAATTGCACATAATGTAACAAAACAATTGCTATTCGGAAGGCCCTGAAAAAAATTAAACAATGTAATTTGATCTTCCTTAACTTCATTTCCCATGAATTGCAGAAATCATAACAATAAAGTTTTATACACAAGCAACTCTATGAGCTGAAAGAAGAGAATATATCATTCCTTTCCATGGACTAAGCCAAAAGAAATGAAGAAAAAATTGATTCTTCTCTGTTAGCCTCCTGTGTAAAATTTTTCTCCTTATCATCTCATCTAGTCATATCTTTCTGCAGTTTGAATTACCCTCTTTTCCTCAATCTAGTAAGGCAGTGAAAGGATGTTTGTTCTGCTAATTAACTTTATTACCCTGATAACTCCCTGCAGCCTTTGACGAAAACAATTACCGTTCCTCCTTTTTTTTTTCCCACTGGCGAAAAAAAAAAAAAAAAAGAAAAGAAAAAAAAAAAAAGATGACTATTAATTAGAAACGAGGCCCCGGTCCCTGCCATGTTAGCCTGCCACGTTCTCAGACCCTCGAGCGGGATAGCATTACATTGTCAGTAGTAATTTAGCTCTCATCTGTCTCTGCTAATTATTGTCACATTCATCAAATTCATCAACAAAAGTGCTCTCAGAAGGATTGCATATTTGCAGTTAATACAGCATAAACTGGTATTACCCATCACCACATTTGTGATGATGAGAGGGACACAACTTATTCATCCCTAATTAGAGCAAGCTGGGTAATTAATTATACATTCCGCCTTATTACTTCTGAGTTCCCAGATATTGTTTGTCTAAAAAGGGGGAGAGAGAGGAAGAGAGAGAAGCCTGAAAATGCAAAAAAAAAAAAAAAAAAAAAAAAAAAAAAGAGGGGGGAGAGAGAGAGGGAAGAGGGGGAGAGAGAGGGAGAGAGAGAGAGGGAGAGAGAAATGTGTGATGTGTTTTGTCACATGTGCTATGCCATAATTCCCACCTGACAAACTAGCTGAATCAGTAGAAAATTGCAAGTTGTCAGCAGCAGAATAAACTGCTGTAATAGCTGATTAATGATCAACACCTGTGACAGGTGCTATACGGGACTGTAAACTTGGTGTGATTAACAGTCACTGGACGAATAAATATTAGTGACAGTCAGTGGAGAGCGAGTTTGCGTGTCTTAACAAATCTCACACATTACAGTTATTGATATTCCCAGTGTAGGCACTTTCTTTTTTTTTGTAATTATCTGACAACATTGGGAGAGTGTTTTAATCTGGTATGTTTGTTTCTCTTCTGTTCATTTATTTCAGAGCTCAAAATCGTGTTTTGACAAGATGACCTGGCAGAGTTCAAAACCGCAGACAAACTCAGCATAGCCACATATAGGCTGTTTTGCTCCGTGTCCAGCTCCAGCAATGCTCCCAAATACTTGTTTCAAGGAGCTTAAATATACACATATATAAGCCTGAATATATAAAAACATTATATATGAGTATTCATAAAATGCTTACAGTGCATTTTCAAGGCCTGTAATTCTAAGAGTCATTTCTCGTGTCAGAGGCGACGACACAGACCTCACTGCCAAATCAATATTTCCGTTTCCATCACAGAAGGTCCATGGATTTCTTCTGAAGGACACTGATTTCATTACGTTAGACTTAGAAAATTCTCATAATACATCATAACGGGGCATGAAAAGTATCCATTTGTGGCACTGATCTATACTCAGCACAGCAGGGTCTAAGCAATTCCCAGATATACTAGAGCTACATTAGGATCCTCTCTGGCCAGTGCAAAATACGTATTTCATCCTCACTCATGGTTACAGATATGCTGATTACGTAAAATACATATTCTTACACTAAAAGCTGTATATCAGGAAGCCTACATGTAGCAAATGAAAAGACATGCACGTAGACTTAGAATACAATAATATGAGCATGCCAGCTCATCAGAAGCCAGTAAATGCAGATTCTCCCACTGATGCAAAGGCATTCTCAAAGCCTAAATATAAAGCAACATCATTGGTTTCTTTTAACAAGTCCTTTAGTGGGACAAGTGGAAATGAAACATATCTGAAGTCATGACTTCAGACTTTCACATGTGCATGTGATGGAATTGAAAGGGTGGTCAGATACACCTGATACCTCACAGTGCCCACACAATCACCCCTTCCCAGCCTGCCAGCTAGAACCAAAACTTTCAAGGCAACCTGCAAGCTGAGAAACTGTAACTCTACTGAAAATGTTTCAGTATTCTCAGCTACAAACATTTTATCTCAAAGAATGCCAAGTTATCCATTAAGTTCTGTTAGAAAAATAAAGACTACTACTTTCCTCGGAACAACTTCTCTTTATAAATGCCATTAAATATATTATACAGATATTTATCAATACCACGTGGCACATCAGAAGATGCAGGGAGGAAAAAAGGCAAAGAAAAGTTACTGCTTGTATCAGTTATCCGAGAGAAACAACAGCAAGTGCCCTTGCCTACAGCAGAAATTCACCTTTTGAAGCTTTAATGGAATACCCAAACACATGGAACTGACCTGTTGCTTCTCCTACCAGACTCACACACGTCTATCTATATCCAACAACTGAATGTTTTTTGCATTTTGGTGTTTTTTAACAACAGCACTGAAGAAAAGCTTTATTAATTAACACTGCCCAATGACAAACATGCCCTTAAGCAATACCCGTTTCATGGAGCCTTATTTAGATATAGAGAACCGTGGGAAAAGGCTTCCTATACAAATGGCACTGAGTGCACCAGAAAACCTGCCAACATGAAATAGTTTTCCATGAACTTCGCAGATGAAATGAAGACAGTGGAGGATTTTAAAGAGAAAACAAGACAAACACACAATGCACAAGTCCAGCCAGTGCAATAATAGTTTAAATACCTCTAATATCTGCCCTTTAATAATGGAAAGAAGGTGGACACAAACTCCAGTCTATAAAATAGATATACAATTTTGGCAACATTCTCTCTAAACATTTTTATCAGTGTATCATCCTATTCTGCATTTTCACCCATTCCTGTACCAGAAGACAGAAATGTCTTGAATGATTTCTCTATAATAAAATGCACAGAGATTACAATATATATTTTGTGAACAAAAACTTAATAGGTAATTTTTTTTTTTTTCTGATTAAACTCCAGTGTAGCAGTTTGAAACCTGAAACAGAAGTAATAGCTTGAAAGCTTTATGCAAAACGTATGTAAATTTGTCATGCTTTAGTACAGACACATCTGAATAGGCAGCAGTGCAGCTAGCCAAAAGCCTAGGAAGGAGGCCAATCTCACATCCAGATGCCACTGACAGAGAGACACTGTGTAGCATTGACGCTCCCAGCTGCCAGGCTCACCAGGCATTTTACAAGAGTTGACAGTAGCAGAAGGAGACCTTGTAGAGCTCTATGCTGATAAATAATAACAACACGCAGATACACTTCCAGTGAGTGCAAAAATCTCGCAGTAGAAATGTCTCAAAAGAAACATTTTCCTACAAGCAATTGCTAGCTATCTGGAGATTGCTTTATCTTCTCTGTATTGCAGTGAAGGGAGAGCTGATGAAATTCTCAATGTGTTGAATTTGCTATCAACTTTTTAAGTGATTTTGCCCACCTTCAATACTATGATTTCATGTAATTTTATTAAATGGAAATAAATTCCCAGTTATATATGCAGAAACCTGCTTAATCTTTGAAATTGAGGTCAGGTAAAAAGCAAGTAAAGGGATCTATTGACTTTAACTTACTGTGCTTTAGAACAATTCATAATTGAAGAATGAAAAGAATGAAAAGAATGATAAAGAGAAATAGAAACTATCAGAAGACAATTGTAGAGCAAATTAATCAGTTCTGGGACCAGGAGAAGAGGAATTACTTATTCCTCCATTAATTACAAACCTCGTTATTACTTTTCATTTAAACAATATACGGCAAATAGAATTTAGCAAGTAATCCTCATTTGTTCTTTAAAGTAGTGCACAATAAAAAGCAAGCAAAGGTCACCAGGACAGCAGCCATTGATGAGATTCGCAACTCAATTTAACTAAAATGAATTTGGAATTATGAGTCAACATCACTCTAGTTCAACCTGTTCAGCCCATGAATCAGTCATAGCCAGGCTCTGATAGATAGCCCTTAGCTCAGTTCACAATAATGTTCACAGCAGCAAATTCTGTAAGAGAACAGTAGATTATTCACTAACCGCAAGAACAACAAATTTCATATTTAAGTGACTCCGCGTGAAGAAAAAATACTGAGTTCTGAGTCAAATCCTTTTGATCTTGAAATAAAACAAGAGCAATAAAAATTAAAATAAACTACAGCCAACAAATCTACAATGTAGAAACTGCTCTGCTTCCATTTATTTCCAAATGTGAGGGAAAACTTTCATCAGATAAGAAGTTTAACGCCGCAAATCTCAGTCAAAAATCTTACTTGATTGCCATAGCTATTTCAAGCACAGCAGAGCAAGGTAAACCAACATAAAATCAGAGCAGGAGGAACAAGCATGGCTCTCATATTCTTTTGCTCAGATCACTGTTTGGGCCTCTTTGAAAAAGAAATAATCAAAGCCTTTAGACTGGGACAACTTGGCTTTTTTTGTATTCTGTCCTACACTGTTAACCATACAAATTTACCAGCATACCAGCATCACATATACACATTTCTAAGATATTAACTTGATTCTTTTGTATGATTCCTTTTCAGAAGATATTTGCAAAGCATCTGCATCTACTAAAAGAAAAAATTTGCAATTCACCTGATGAAGATAGAAAATTGTAATTATAGATCATCCAACAATTTTGATAATTTCAGCAAGGCAGCTGCTGAAAACTATGTCTTTTAGTTTACAAAATCACATAGAGCTTCACTGTGTCCCACGTGCCCGTGTTGCAGAACTGTGCCAGTAGGAATCAGGAAGATGAAGCAGCAGTGTTGGTACATGCTGGCCCATTCTCAGGACTTCACTGATGTTCCTCATAGGCTGAGACCTTGGGGTTGTGGGGCCACATTGTTCTCCTCACCAGAAGCCTTTTTTCAGGCAGGTGTTCATGAAGTTAATACCTGCTGCATCCCAGGAAACCTGAGCAGACAGATACATTCCAAAACCACAGGAAGGAAACACTCAGGAATACACACTGCTGCTATGGAAAGATCTCCAAAGGAGGAACAGTAGGGAAGAAACTTTGACAGATTACTGTGCAAATGTTGGTTAGATGGTTGTCTACTTTCACTGCACAACATCTGGGCTTCTTAAACAGTCTGCTAGTTTCCATTATAACAGTAATATCGTTCTGCAGAGGAATTGGGAAGCTAACTGCATTTTTCCCCTTAGATTTTTCCATTAGAAATGACAGTTCAGTGGATGCTGATGTCTAGTTTGAACTTCTGAATAACTCCTAACTAATTTAAGGAGAGAGAGGTAAAATATATAAATTAATTTTGAATGGCTGGTCACTCCCAAGACAAAATAAGATGTTAGCATGTTTTAGTGTTTTTCTGTGTATCCTCCATCTGCTACAGGAATGTTGTCTACAACACTTCAAAGTTGAACATTCAAAAAAGGATTTTTAAACAGAAGGATCAGCAATTCACCACAGATGTCTTCATTAAAGAGATGCAAATACATTTGCTTTAACAGCAGCAACATTAATTGCCCTACAAGCTTCAGTATAAGAGTCATCATTGATGCATCATTCAAAAAGAGACATGAACAAACACATGAAATGCTCATCAATGTAGTCAGCAGTTAGACACTCTAGAGAAGGAATAATACTGCAGACAGAGCGCCCGAATGGCACAGCACTGGTGAACGTCCTGGTGAATGCATGCACCATTGCTAAAATGGCAACGGCATATCTTGGCTTTGTACAAAATACAGAAACCAGTGAATGATCAAAATCTAAACCCAGATGCATAAACATGCACTGGAATAATACCACCAACTTCAGTGAAGGTAATCTGGATTTCCACCCGCACATGTGGAGCCCCCATAAGCATTTAACCTCTGAGAACAAATATCAGCCACCATATGATAAATCCTCCTACTTCAATTCCTCAGGACAGTGTGAGAAATGCACTGTTCAAAAGATGGATTTTCCAGAAGTGAGTCATGCTGGACACCACAGGAAGTCACCGGGGCGAGTGACTAACAGAGAAACTGTCTTACCTCTAGCAAATACTGATCATACTATCCTTCTAAGGGAATTGTTTTTATCAAAAGCAATACATGGATCTCTGGAAGCTGGGAAAAACAGAATAGCACATCTCTGACATGTACTAAGAAACTAAGACACTAAGACAGTGTCTTTGCTTAGGAGATGAGAAATGCAAGACAGTCAAATTGCAAATATGAAGAGTCTTTAAAAATCCTAAGTCGGATCAGTCAAAAATATGACCTTTTCCTATTTTATGAGTTCTTCACAGCACTTCAGAATGACATTTGAGCACACACAGAGCTAAAGAAAAGTTTATGCGTTGTTATATATTTTATACACTCATTTCTCCTCTCTCCCAACACCACTCTCGTTTTTCTCCTGTAAGTGAGCAGGTCAAACATTCTATTCCCTCTCAACACGCATTTCTTGAGTCTGGGGAATTTGGTGTTCATTTCAACCAAGGATTCCTCAAATTTTTGCTGTATAACAAAATAAAGACATTAATGCAGATTTTAAATCATTTCCCTAGTGTTTGTTCAGAATCAGGTTTTAACCTTATTTACAATCATACTTTGG
Organism: Centrocercus urophasianus; assembly: GCF_019232065.1. Taxonomy (NCBI): domain Eukaryota; kingdom Metazoa; phylum Chordata; class Aves; order Galliformes; family Phasianidae; genus Centrocercus; species Centrocercus urophasianus. The sequence goes on along the minus strand of NW_024884744.1, from coordinate 6,956,513 downwards.
GAGATACCAAAGAAGTCAGCAAATTACTGTTGCTTAGATTGTAATTAGACTTGGTTAATTGCTATTTACCTAAAAATCACTAATATACTTGAAAGCGCAGGGAGTTAAACAAATTCCAAAACATGCCTTGATAGTTACAATTTTTTAGCATTGAGACTTAAAAGATGTCACAAATATTAAGTTGTGTCCAGTAATTGCATAGGTGCACAAGGAGTCAGAGAAGATGTAGAGAAACTGGACCCAACAGTGAGAAGGCAGTTCCAATGTGAGCCCTCTCTTCTCTGGGCTGAGGCACGTTAGCTATGGAAGAATTAGCCCCTACACAGCCATGCTTCTGCTCACAACTCAATGATTATTCAAAGAGAAATCCATTTGCCTCATCACCCTGGGCACTTCAAACCCTCTGTGTACCCTTCCAGTAGAAACAGGACTGGAGCCAAATTTTAGATCCCGTTTCACCAGATACTTCATGTGATCTGTTTCTACCTTCATAGAAACCCTTTCAATGGTGTCACAGTCATTAATGCTACCTCGTAAACATGCTACTGAAATTAAAGGCTTTAATGGAAACTTCCTTAATATACAGCATAATTTGGCTAACAGAATAAAAGTTATGCAAGTTTGGTACAAAATATTATCATAGAGTGAAAGGGACCTTAAGAGGTCTACTTAGAGGTCTAAGACATGTACTTCCAGCTTGTTGGGTTGCCACCCACCAGATTAGGGCCCAGAGCTCCATCCAACCTGGCCTTGAGCGCTTCCACAGATGGAGGGCACCCACAGCTCTGGGCAGCCTGTGTCAGTGATCCACCTGCCTCCTAACATCTGAACCAAATCTCTTCTCTTTTAGCTTAAAACCATTCCCCCTTATCCTGTCACTGTCAGACCACATAATACCACTACGTTCCAAGTAACAGAATGCAGGGATTCAAAACCATGTATACAAAGATAATAAAGTTTAGTTAAAAAATGAATACTTCTTAAACTATCCTGGAACACTTAAGAGAAATTGCAGATTCAAAAGTTAAGATTCAAAACCTCTTATTAGAAATTAACTGCTTTCATTATCGCATTCTTGATTTTCTACAGTAACTTCCAAAAAATCATGCTAAATTTCACTGGAATATTGTTCCATGCTTTTCACTATTTAAGATTTATCTAGAATAATAGACATACAATATTTAAAGCAAGTTGTGCTAATATACATTTTATGAGCATGACTAAAAGCCGTTTTTTTTTTTTTTTTTCAGTAAGCCAAATCTGACCTTTCTGTATCCAAATTCCATTTTCTCCAAATAAAAAGTGCTCACAGAAGTTCATAAGAATGATAAAAGCAAACAGATGTAAAAACAGTTAAGAGTTATTTCAAAAACGAACACTGTGGTTTTTAACAATACTAATAAAAACTTCTGTATGAATGTTTTTTCCCTACCATATAAAGGTGTTTACGCATTAAGCCAAGCCACTGCATATTCACATTCCAGCTGAAGGTACCAATAAAAATGTTAAATGCAAAAGTTATGGAGTTTTAAGATGGTATTTAGCTTGAAACATTCCAATGAGAGTATTAGGAATATCTTTTTGAATGAAGGCCTAAAAGTGATGTTTTGAAGAACGACAGTGTGACCAGTCAAAGAATCTGATTTTCTGAATTCCTGTCCAAACAAGTCCAATCTACATATCGTTATTCCCTTCTCAAAACAGCATTCAATGGTAGCTATGCCTCTGTAAAAACTGAAGAAATAAGCAGTGTAAGGTACTATTCTAAAACTTTGAAATCATGAAGACAAACATTGTTTTTTTTTCAAGTCAGCATAGTCCAGAGCTTCACTCTGGGCTCATCCGCTGGCGTTACGTTGCTTTAACAGGTCACTCTGAAGTAGGGTTCAGCCCTTTGAGCTCATGAATAACTTCTGGAGATGCTGAGTACAGTCGTTCTTCTGGAAGCCAGAGGCAGAGGGAAGGACTGCACACGCTCCAAGATCTTTGAAAGCAAAATTCACATCTGTCTCGGTTAAAAAAATATATTACATTTATTTTCTTTGGAAAGCATAATTGGCTGTTTAATTTCCCGCTGTGCAAAGTCTGAAAGTGCAGACAAAACAGCTACATAGCACTAGTTTGCTATTACCAGAAAAAGCGTTGTACCAACATGCAACTCTCCAGTAGCATAATTAATGCAACCCATGAGACAGATCTCAGGTAAAGGCCACCTGGGCCCAGCTATGACAGGTATTTTTTTTTTTTTTTTAATGAATATCAGTAACTCGTGAGTGTAAACATTACAGAAAAATAAAATTTCTAAAACCTAGGTCTGGGAACAGAAATCTCAGAGAGATCAACAACTCCAAAAGAATCTAGTGTCACATTCCAAAGAATGTCAGATTAAACTAACATGTGCCAGTCAATATTGGTACACTGTGACCCTTGATGCCTCCTAAGCAAAACTATTAAGTCCAACATTTTCTCCTGTAAGCACTTATCTGTAAGGATGGCTAACATGTCCTCTGAAGCAGATATTGAAACTGATTGGACAATAGGTAGATACCAGACAGGGGCCTGGGGGCCGACCTCTAGAAATAGGGGGAGAAAATCTTAATCTGCAACACAATGCAGCTCTCTTGAAACCCTATCATTTTCACTTCCCATGTGTCTGCTGCCTGACTGTGAATGGATTTGAAAAGGAATGGTTAGTGCTGAAAATTGGATCAGAGCTAACATTCTCTCATTTTTATCAGCAGCTGCCAAAGGTCATCTGACATAATAGCTGATGAATTCAAGCCCAGTGGATTTCATTTGCAATTTTCAATTTACTGAGGCCTCCAAACCCCACAGTGATAAAAGCTTCCCCTATCGTGGCCTGTCACAAACATCAAGAAACTGCACAAACCCACAAGAAAGAAATAGGAGAAAGCTGTGCATCATCACAGTTACAGATAAGGAGAACAGGAAGAAACAGTATCATGTAGAAAGGTGTGGAGCGGCATGTGTGGTTGAGTTTCTAAATGCCAATTGTAATGAAAAGACTATGAAGAGCAATCAAATAACTTCTACAGAATAACATCACCGTTCCCCTCCCCCACTTCAGTTTGAAAATTGCCTTCTAATCTCTTGCTTGACATCCTGAAGATAAAAGTGAAAGTGAAAACACTGTTTATTTACACATGGAAAGTATTGTACAGTTGATATATTTACTGTAGTTTTGATGTACAAATGCATGCTATTAAGAGGCTTACTATCAGAGAAACAGTATGTCAGTGCAAAATAAGAAACACGTTTGTTTGCTGGCAGGCCAACTTTAGATCTTCACTTCTGACCCACTGGGAACACAAACAGTCTCCAGTTCACGGGTGCTAAAGGTTTCAAGAGTCTACTGATCCATGTACATACATCCACTGACTTTTCCATAGACTTAAGCTACACAGAAACTAACCACATTTGCTGTAGATCTTTGCCAGATCAACACTGTAAGAAACTGCACAGGTTCCTATTCCATGTGATTAGCGAAAATAACTAAACGCATCAAAAACAAAGCCCTTCACATGGGAGGGAACATAGTTTGCTGAAGGTCAAGGAGCTCATGTTCCTTGTTTCTCAATGACTACACTGCTAAAGAAAATGTTCAGAAAGAAAATTGCTGTTTCACAAGGTAACACTGAGGAGAGTGCTTCCAAGTGCTAGTAACTAATTCCAAAGTACCTACTTAATCTTATCAGTAGCAACACATGAGGCTGTGATGTGCTACACTCATGACAATAACTTCAACTCTATTATATATTGCAGTAGCACAAACTCATGTTTCAGTGTCTCAACAGTACCTCCAAGTCAAACATCCAGGACACAAATACTGCCAGTTGGATTCTCCTTGGGCTCAAAGCCAAGAACGTGACAAAGGTAGTTTCAGCAGTAAAAAGCACTTGATGCAGTGCTAAACAAAGACAAAGGACCACCAGTGACCACATTTTCACCTCAGAATTGATACTGAGTGAGGATTACAGATATTGAGAGCTCATGGCTAATCACAGAACTTCGGATCATAAGAGAAGATAATACAATCCTAAAATATCTAGGGATATCTTAATGCTAAGTCACCTCTGTCAGATGAAATTACTAAGAGACAAGGACTGTCTCATTAATCTGCTCTGCTTGCTCACTTAGAAGAGCTTTCATGTTCATTCACTGGCTCTATGCCCCAGTATTCATGGCACTGCTTTGGAGTTCAGAAAGGGAGGGAGAACGAAGGAGACTTTCTCTTGCTAGGAAAACCAGTAAGTCTTCATTGGCTGAAATCATATAAATTAATACTTAAATAACTTTCTGTGTTCACACATAATATGACAGCTATGATTCATTTCTTCCCAACTTGCAATTTCATCTACAGAAGTATTCTAATTCTACCTTCATTTTTTATTGCTTCTGGTATTGAATCTTTCAATTCAGTTTACTGTATTTTCAAAAAAAGAAGTCCCCAGAAGTCTCCCAGAGAAGTGGGCAGTCCTGGTACTACTATGTAGAGCATAGCAATGTGTTTTCAAGCAACTGCCTTTTCTTCACAAGATCTGCCACGCCTGGTGCCAGCAAAGAAATGAACACCAGCACCAACATATTTGCTAGCATCCATGTTGCCAACAGGGAAAAAGGATCTTGTCATTTCACAGTTCCATTCAGCACTGAGTCAAAATGGTCAGTATTGACCATTATTGACCATTATTATATTCAGCTCATTCTCACAGAGCATTGCAAATATACTGCATGTCTGTTCAGTCAGTTGTCCTTATCCCTAGTATTGTAAAAGTTTAAGTGTAAGGAACTCCTGGGATGTAATGCAAGCTCTGGCATGGTTGAATGTACTGCCTTGACTTAAACTTCAGGCTTCAATAAGCTCTCTGCAAACTGTGAATAAAGTAATCAGTGCACTGGTAGAATTAATGCTTAAACAACAGCTGAAGTCATGCAGGGGTTAAGAATCCCAGAGCATTCATTCACAAGTCATTTGTAATGATCACAGCAGAGGCAGTTTCTAGTTTCTTCTTCTCCTTGAAATCACTCACATCTCAAGTTCTAGAATGGTGTCACATCCCTTTTGAAAGCAGGACACAGCTGGAAGGAGGATGTTAATTCTTGGGGAAGAGAGACCTGTATCGATGGAGTAAAGTAAAATATGCAGTCTCACCTGCTGAGTCTCAGTTCAAGAGAAAAGACAATAAGGAGAAGACTGAAAATATCAAACTTTATTCATCATCACCAAGTTCTCAGTTGTTAACTGAGAAGTTCAGACATCAAAGACCACGCAATAACATTTGACACTGAAAAAAATCTGATATTTCTACTATGCAGAATTAGCAAAGGTAATATATTACAGCAAAAAAAAAAAAAAAAAAAGTGATTAGGCTCACTGATGTCTTCTATAGAGGAAAAAAATGCAAACGTTAAACGAAAACTGGTAAGTTAAAATGTACTTTTCATAGTCAGCTATTATGTTATGTCCAGAAGCTACAGCTGAGCCGATTAGAACATTTACTGACATTAAAACAATGTAGACTAATACATAGCTGAAGAGTTATTAGTGTACCATAGCTGAACGCATTATCCAACAATAAAACCACAGTCTATTTATAGTAATTCTATTTGTATTAGAAAGATGTTTGAAATTGTGTGATTTAACTCACTCTTCCATCACTTTCCATTTTAACCAGAAAAGTATTATTTCAAAGCATTTTCCATCCATTTCAAATAAATCTGCAAAAAAAATTAGGACTATAATTTGCTTGAATTCTGCTTCTTTTAAATGCATGTTAAATTTTGTTTATGAATAATAACACCTTATTCTACACAGTAATTCTACATAGATTGTAGCATCATTTCTGTTCAGATCCTATCATCTGAAGATGATGCGTTATCTCTGCAAGAAATAATACTTGCTTCACTAGATCAGGGCAGAAACATCAGTTTTGCTCACGGTAAAAAAACAAAGCACAATAAAAAGGTCCAATCCAGTAACAGGCTGAGGGCTCTCAGCTCCTAACGAAGCAAACAGGAACCGAAAATACTCAGCCATCATCTTGTAGGATCTGGCCCTAAGCACTCGTGAACATGCTGTGGAAAGCCTCTCTGACTTCAGCAGAGTAAAATTGGAAAGAAAACAATTTTCTTGTACCGCGGTCTTGCCTGTTTCAATTATCAGTGTCTGATCTCGCAAGGCATCAAGCACCCTCCTGTGAAGCCCTCCAGCTCCCACAGAAATCATCAAAGGGAGCTAAGGGTCCTCACTGCCAGGCAGGACTGGACCCGAGAGAGCAGACAGCCATGTGGAAGCACGGGCTAGCTCTAGCCAACCACCATCCCCTCAACAATAGCATCTTGTTACTGACACCAGAGAGTTACATTTACTGTACTTTGATATTATACTTTGGTTTAAGTAAAAACACACTATGCTGAAACTAAACATATTATCACTGCACCTTCAGTCTTGGAGAGAAATACTGGTAAATGCATGACCCACATAAATGCTCCATTTAACTTCAGGAATGATCTGTAATATTGTTTACAACAGTGGTATTAGAAGTAACAATCATCCAACTGATTAACTTGAAAATGTTGTTGAATTGTCACCTAATTAATAACGTTTATCTAAAGTAATCCAAATCTGTTTTTACATATCGAGTAAAACAGTGATCTGGCAGTTAGAAAAGTAAGCATGCAAACATGGCTTAAGGTAGGGAGACTGCACGAGGCTGTCCAGCAAACAGCTCTCAAGTATAAACTAATATGTTTTCAGGTGAATTTTATGAAATACTCGGAGAGTTTGTGCACACAGAGTTAAGTTACCTGTGCTGTAAAGTCAATTTAGCACTGTAGGCACAAGTATGCCAAATTATAAGCAGAATTACCTATGATACACTGTTACACTTCAGTTGGATATGGTTAAGATGAACAGATTCCTTGAATTTTTCATTGGTTTGGCCTTTCACCACAGTTGGCATAGCACAGAATGCTTTGGAAAATGGGCATTTTATTTAATCTATTCTTTTTTTCCCTGAAGATCCCTTGGAGATTCTTTGGAGTGCGATACATCCCTGGAGAATGCTAGTGAAGTAGAGACCACCAAATGGCCTCTGGATTTTCTTGTTCCTTCTTTTATTTCAAGTAGAATTGTTTTGATTATTTCAAAATATCTAAACCTTTAGTTTCTACATTTTTTCCCACCACCCCATTAAAAAAAAAAAACAAACAAAACAAACACCCCATAACAACAAAATACTGGAAACTTTTTAAAAAAATTTGATTCTAGCTCAGCCTATGGGATTTTAAGGGCACTTTTCAAAACACTGAAATACACTGAAGAAGCATATGAGATTTCACAGAAGTTTTCAATCCAAATTTTAAGCTCCTTCTATTTCCTACAGTCAGCCATTATCATAAGATGATGGTCAGTACTGTACACAGAAAACCTACGTCACAGTCAATTCCCAAGTGCGCAAAATATAGGGAAATATCAGTGTTAATATTTATCCATTAATTCCACTGAGATTATGAAAGTTGTTAAGAAAAAGTAACAAAAACCACTATATCCTGTGTGTATCTTTTTGTTTATCTGCATTCACATTGCTGACATGAAGCACACGTCACTGTACCTGTACATAATTGCATAAAATCATGAAAGACTACTACTAGCCTTATAATCATGATATTTAAACATTACAGCTGCTGGCTCATTCCCACAATATAATGACTGACTGCCACTAACAGCTGATTATTATCATGAGACTGGGGCAGCTACTGCCATGAATCCAATTCAGCAGTGCTTAGAAAGAGTAAAAATCCAGCTTTACTGAAATTATTAGAAAAAAATCAATGCAAATTAATCTCAGCAGCAAGTATGGAGCTAAGGTACTAAAAGAAGCAAGGTAGAATTTCCAATACAGCTATTACGTATTACAGAGGATGACTGCAGCAAGGCAGAATGAAGTTTTCCTTTCCTCACAAAAGTGATCAGTGCTGTTTGGGTTTCTTCGCAGACAGACAAAATTAAAATGAACTCTGCATTTATGGATGAGATTCTCAGATGGTGGAAACTGTATCTGACTGCTTTTTACGACAATTATCGTATTTGAGTCCCTCAAAAGAGCTAAAATGCAAAAGATAAGCGTACGGCAGAAACACTGTTTAACAAAATCAGAAATGTCACCCAGTTGATGGCTAAAGCCCTTCCACTGAAACACCAGTGAGAACGCTGTGAGGAACCCTCAATAAAACACATTTCAGAACTCATATCTTTTTGTTCCCTAAAATTCACCAAGAGCTGCTAACCTCAGGTGTCAGTTCAGTCTTAAGAGGACCCTGCAAAACGGTGGAATCTCAGAGGAACGACTGGCAGCAATGACAGTCTGCTCACCTTGCTCCTCTGTTTCTCCACACACGTTGGGCAGAGCATGCTGAGCACTGCAGGCCTTAAACAGATCCATCACATCCTTAGGTACATCTCCCTGTTCACTTAATATTAGTCTATTTATTCTAGTGTATTTCCTAAACAGTTCATGGGAGAAAGCGATCTCTGCCCTTTAGGAACTATCTCCGAATACTTAATCTGCTCTACTGTTAGGACTCTACTTTCCTGCTAGATTTGCAAGATCTGACAAAGCTGACAATGCCTTGCAGAAAACAGCAGCATAATACCTGCCATCCTCCTTGGACATACAGTCTGCATCCACCTCATTTGTCTCACAAAGTGGTGACACTGTAATAGCATCTTTCAAATAAAATATAACTTACTTATAAATCCTTTTCTCTAGGAGTCCTAATTCTACATTTCATTAGTCAGCTTTACGCATTTGTTTCATGGAAAATATGGCCTAATTTTGTTGATCTTTTTTCTCTTTAGCTCCCCTTTAAAATATGCTACATACAATGTTTATCTTTGATCAGACTTATTCAGCAGATAGTCACAGCTTTTGTTTTTAAAAAGTGACCAGAGAATTGGTTTGCTATCAAGCGTATAGTTAAGATGCTTCATACAGCCCTGTTTTTCTGTACTTCTCTCATTCTCTGCCAACTGGTACCTCAGTCTTATTGGTATCCAATAATAAGCCCGATTACAGCTAGCCCTAGGAGACATGACAAAAAGAGAGTCCTCATCTTGCATTAATTGCTCGTATTGAAACTATGCCACATCTCTCGAAGCTAGATGTTGCTTAGTATCCCTTTGATATGATAATGACATGCTTCTTAGCAGATGAATATGCAAATTAAAAGCAGTAATTTGGTGGCATGCACCTGCTGACACTGCACTACTATGCTTATGTGCTCCTCTGTAACACTGCAGCTACACAAAAGCATCACAGAGGTAAAATTAAATTCTAATGTCGTATATATTAAACAGATGCTTCCACTTTTCTTTGTATATCTACTTTTTTTTTTTTTTTTTTTTTAAACAGAATTTGCTATTGGAATCTCAGTTCTCCCTTCATGCAATTAGTGGACATTTATGTGTCATACACAGAAATGTACTTGGAGCTATTTAAGGGCTCTGTTTTTAAAGAAATGGTTTACACCAACTGCACTCTCAAAGAGATTTTTTTCTCTTCCTAGCAGAGAGGCAGAGGATTTTAATCTTCATGCACAAAAGACCTTCATTCATAAAAGAAATGCACACTTGAACGTGGTAGCTTGTGACAGAAAATTTCTGTAGTCAAGATACTGAAGATCCAAACTTTCTGATACCGATTATGGAAATTTTCTAGCAGGTTCTCTGAATAAGCAATGTGCATTAAGCACACCGAGCCAGCTCATGCCCTCAGGTGTGTGCTGGAAGTTTTTTTGTATATGTTAAGGTGTTCAACATGAACACCAGGCTTCTGCCAGGCTGCTCAGGATCACCGTTAAACTGAAGGTGCTGGCCAGGAGCGCACAGCTAACCACAGCTCCATGAGCTCACTGGCAGCTGACAATGCTCACTCCTGAGAGGAGTACTAAATGACCCATTGGAGCCACTCATAAGAAAAAAACTACCATTTCCAGACGAGTAAAGATACAAGTATTCACATATTACCAAGCTCAGTTAAGCCTCTTTACTATCACTAGGCAACTGAAGGAATTGAACTGGTATTTCATCGGAATGCAAAAGACTAAAGGAGGCCAGGAAAAAAAATCATTTCCTATTGATGTATACAATGCAGGAAACACATACTGTGCGTTTTCCAAAACAGAGAAGTAACACAAACTCAACAAAAAGGTAACTTTGGTTTTAAGAGGTTCCTCAGCTCTTTCTTGGGCACATCTACAGCTGAAGGCCTGAATTCCTCCACAGTTGCATGTGACTGGTGTAAGGTGAGCTCTTTCTCTGGCAAGTGGGCAGCCCATCTCTTATGGCTGTTGTTGACTGTATGCACACAGTCACCATTTGGGTGTTAGAAAGAATGCTCTTCTTGTCTCTTTGCTAGAATACCTACATCAGAGAAGTAATATTATTTCTCCTGGTCACATTTTGTTGCCTCCAGACTTTAATCCCACTTTCTTTATTACTTAATTTGCTATTTTTATGTCATCAATGTAAAATAATTTTTAATTTAATAATTCTACTATAACATATACACTAGTTTCCTCCTGACCAAGACTGCAAGAAAGACTGAAAATATGAGGAATTTAAATGGGAAGAAACTGTGTGCTTGAGATGCATACACTAAATGACAGTTACAAAATTAGCAAACTTTATGCATATGAGAAGGGTGTCCTCATGTCAATACTGACATTGCCACGGGCAGTGAGGCTTCTTTCTCTTACTCACAAGAGAAATAAATGGTATCAGATTTCTATGATGATTATTTCTATGAAGACTAGAATAAAACAACCTCACACAAAATAACGCAGTTCATACAGAAAAACAAATGAGAGTCAAGAATAAAAGAACTTGTGTTAAAATAGATCACAATATGAAAATAAAGGAGAATTTAGTAAAACATACAGTTTTCTGGGCAATATTTAGATGCAAAGGGCCAAACTCTGTACTGATTTATGCTGGATGCAGCCATGCTAAAATGAATGCATCTACATAAGGCTTCATACAAACAGTAAACAAACTGTTGACCACATCAGATAAGCAGAAATCTATACACATGTTCAGATACACACATACAGAGCTGTGCACCTGTGACAGAAGTAACAAAGGCCTAATAGGAAATTCTCCTAAGGACATTAGATTTTTTCTCTGAGAAATACTAGATTACTTCTCTCTTTATAATTTTGAGAGCTTTATACAGAACAGAATCTTACTCTTACACACACTGCGTTCAAGAGGTTTCTTCAGATGACTGCTATATATGACCACAGCACTACAATATCTGATCATTATTGTTGACCATTATGTTTCTTTGCTAACCATATATAATTTTCCTTGGTATCACTTCCAAGGTTCTCTCTCCCAGTGAACATTCACTAATGAATCATCTTTCTCTTTTTTTTTTTTTTTTTTCCCAGCAAGTGTCATTGTTCTTGGGTTTTATTTAGATCTACATCATATCTATGTACTGAATTTTTAATGGTTCATTATACCTTATATTTTCTATGATTCAGTATGGTTTGTGATAGCAGTGGCTATGGAAGGATGGTTGAATTAGATGATCTTGCAGGTTGTTTCCAACCTTGTGATTCTATGACCTACAGCCCTTTTTTGATTTTGTACAATATAATTCCATTTTACCTATCTTCAAGTAACAGTGAAGTACTTCTTCAGGTCTTTAAGTAAATCCAATCTTACTCAAAGTCATTTCTAACTCCTTATATCCTTATGATAATGCTTCTTATTTTCTTTCTATTTGTCAAGTATTTTTCAATCCTCGTGAGAGTGTCCAGATTACTAAATTCAGAAAAAAATATATCCTGTGACTAAAAGTTTTCTGTCACACATCAATTACATAACTTCAACTTTTCATTCCCTTTAAAGTAGCATACTGCTACCAAAGATGAGCAATTCTTATCTCAAAGAAGGCAAGACAAGAAAACAAAACTCTGGTATTCAGACAAAGCAAATAAATTAAAAAAGTAGGAAAAGTCTCTGGAAGTTCTTCCCTGTAGCCTCATTTCCACAGATGACCCTTTGTCTTTTTCTAAAATTGTTCCACATCAGCCCTTCTACCCCATTCTATGTTGTCAGAGAAGTGTAAAGTGCTTCATATATAGAGAGAATCTTCCCACAGCAGTTGTGCAGTTGAAGCTATGTCTTACTATCCTTTCAGTGCCTGTGTCTACTTCATCCTGAAGATGTGTACAAATACAATAATATCCACTTGCAATCACAAAAGACTGGAAGTTATGCTTTAACATTTGTAATTCCTTTTATAAAGCACATGTCGTTAACTCAGCAGCAGGGGGCATTAGAATTAACAGAAACAATAACTAAGCCAAATACCTCATTATGGGAAGGAAAGGCTGCAGTAAGGATGCTGAAATTACAGCTAGCCTTTCACCATAACCTAAACACAGCCGTGAGACTAACATCATCATCCCTAAAGCCTCAGGAATCACTATTGAAAACATTCCTTATGGATACACCACTTGAATTAAAGTCTCTGCTACAAAGAGCTTTTAAAGATGCTCTGGGAGGTAAAACTTCAGCTCTGCTGGCACCCACAGAGAAGTGATCCTCAGAATATCAAGAGTTTTCATGCTGTTAACAATTTGCCAGCAAAACAGAAGTCTATTAGCAAAGTGGCTTAGGGATTGATTCCCACAAAAATCCATGATGAAAGACACTACTTTAAGATGCCTGGGACATGATCAGATAGAGTACCAGGTCCCTAAATCATATTAAGAAATAAGCAAACGCTCGGCTCAAACAGTTAACGCTGAAGTCCTTTGGCACACTTGTAAAATATCCCAAGACCTCAGCTGTGTCCTTCTGCAACAGCTTAGGGCTCCAAGAAAACATGAAATCATGTCGTAGTAAATCTAAGTCAAAAAGATGTGCATGTCATGCCACAGTTGAGCATCAGCCAGGCTAACATTATACCTGCACCCAAAACTGGGAAAAGGCACTTCTCGTTGCTACAGGCACTTAGAAGCCAAAAGTAAACTAACAAAGAATCAAATTGGAATACTTCTTTAGATGCATTACTTTGAAGATGTTCCATACAATACTAGTATTTGCAGGCCAGTGGGGGCAAAGTATACTATTTCATGTGCCTGTAGACAGCTTTGCAGGGTAAACAAAAGTTTAGGTTCCTTTCAGCCAGTAATGGAATTTCGCATTAAGAAAGAATAACTTGAAAATAATCACATGACTTCAGTAGAAATGCTTATGTTACTCAAGAAATCAATCTTTAGAGACTAAGAGCCTCGTAATGTAATAACACTACTTGGTTTCAGCCCCTTATCTGTAGATCTTTTCTGCAGTAAAATGAAAACAGTAAGAATGTCAGATTGCCATTATCTGTCAGGAATTTGAGCAGGAAAACAAAACAGGTTTAGCACAGTGATGAACAGTTGTGACAAATCATCAGCATTTTCTCTAAATCCTCATCTCAAAGCAGTTTCATATTTCATCTTTAGACACTGCATTCCCTCTTACGTGAAACAAAACTTATCCAGTATTTTGCACTACGCTACCTTTGCACAGCTTATGGAGCACCTCAAGAATAAGTGAAACAGCTTCACCTTTTTTGTACACCTCATGTTGACACCAGTCACAGTCTTTGGTTCAAAGCAGTTCATAATAACATATTTTTAATTACCATTATTTTAATTAACAGTACTTCTCAAAACTTCAGCCACATTACACTGCTGTTGACCTGGAAACTGAAAAAGGACGTAATAGAAGGATCCACAGGGACTGTTGTAAAGTGGAAATGTACAGAACACGAGCTCCTTAAGAGCAGAGAGGGTACAGCTTCATCTTTACCTAGTAAGACACCGAGTTTGGGGGTATTAAATGTTAATTTTCTTTTTTGTGTAATTTTAGTCCCTGTTGACAAAAAAAAAAAAATCACTGAAAGAGATGCTTCGCCTCTATAATCCACACTGCCTCAAAAAGCATTCTGCTGGGACTTAGGGATTTCTGGCTCCAATGACTTCAGTGTTTTAGCCACAACTCCACACTGCAGTGCAACCTAACAGCAGCAAATAATTCTCTTAAAAAAAAAAAAAAAAGTTCACATGCCTGCACTGCATATCCCTAGCATACATCCTCTTATTTCTTCTGCTCCTCATTTGGGATGCGCAGAAAGGTCACAGTCCGAACAACAACATTATCTTTTCAGTTAATCTAAGAGTTAGGGCTAAGCTTCAAGAGAAACATTTAGAGAACAGTTGGGATCCCTGGTCCCTTTACGTTAGAGCCTTGAGTAAAATATAACAAAAATATCTTTTTATTGACTTAGAAAGAAGAGGAAACCACCAATATTCTGATAGGAGACACAGTACAGACCTTACCAAGCTCAATGAATTTCAGAACTTCCTTTATCAAAGCAGTAAGATATTTCCCTGTTCTCACACTTCAGCAAACCCACTACTGTTCAAACTGTTTTCTTTTGGAATCTAACAAACTTCTGAATGCAAAATCTAAATTGTCACATTAGAATTTCCATGTAGAGAAGCACAGAAATCTGCTACATTCCTACTTTCACAGGTTGCAGTATCTATGAACACTATGCCTGTTTTTTGTTTTTTTGTTTTGTTATGTTGATGTGAGTTGTAGTGTTTCTACTAAAATAAAAAGGAGCTTCTTTTATGGAAAGAAGGTTGAAGAAGAAAAGTTGTGTTTTCATTATTGCAGTAATAAAACTGAACGCTATTTCCATACATCATAAGAATTACAAGCATTTGCCACATAAACATATATAATGCTATTGTGCCCCTTGATTTTGAAACTGCTGGTACCTTACTAACTAACCATACTGGCAGGAAGTTTGTAACAGTAAACCATACCGCATTAATACAATACAATATTAATTAATGTAAACAGCTTAGCCTCAGAGCCGTCACCTAGTAAGTGAATGCACAATGACACACTGCTACCAATTCACTGTCAGTAGCAAAGCTGTATACAAATAATCCTCTAGGCTGTTTCTTATCGCAAAAAATGAGAGTAAAAACTGTGTGACCACTCAGTCGACAGCAGAGCGTTTGTCCAACATGATGTCAGATTCTGTTATTTGTCTTTTTCTTTTTT
Organism: Centrocercus urophasianus; assembly: GCF_019232065.1. Classification (NCBI taxonomy): domain Eukaryota; kingdom Metazoa; phylum Chordata; class Aves; order Galliformes; family Phasianidae; genus Centrocercus; species Centrocercus urophasianus. The sequence continues at coordinate 6,941,353 of NW_024884744.1, read as the reverse complement.
TTGGCACCCTTTGCTCAAACTAATTGATGGTGCTTCCGCTGAAATGTCATAGCCTTGTGATTTCTTGTCAGCTTTACTGACCTCTTTTTAGTTTTGAGTTTCACATTTTAAGGAGTGAGAATTAGACAAGCATGCTTCACAGTTTAGCCCACCCACACATCCCTGAGCCAACAATTCTTCAAGTGTGTGGGTTCACCACACATGAGCTCCACCTGACTGATTTTTACCTGGTGCGTGACCTTCAATTGAAAATTCCAACAGCATGCAACTTGTCTTTGGCAAATGAATTGTAAGTACGCCAGCTGCCAGATGTCTTCATTTTAAAACACCTTCAAAACTGCTTTCTGGCATTGATCCATAGGCAAACAAGCTAAGCTGTAGCTGTAATTTCTATTCTGTGTGCAAAAAAGGGGAGGAAACCTAAGATGTGTTGCTTTACATCTCTAAGAACAGTACAAGGAATGAGGAAAAAAAACACCAACTCATTACCGATGTGCTACATATTTTCGGGAAGAGTTTTTCTAGTACACAGAGCGTATCCAAAATTTACATAAATATTCACCCTAATGAAATGGTTGCTTGAAGTAACATAGTTCTGAACAAAGGGATTCTCTTTGTACCATGAAAATTAATGCCTGTGCTTCCAAATGTGGCCTAGCCAACCTATTTTGCCTAAGATTTACAAAAACTGCTTGGCAAAACCATTTGAAGGTAGAGATCTTAATTAAATCTGTTCACAAGACTTGAGATCACATGTTTTCAATTACATTTATTCTATTCTCTTTTTCTGGCTGTTTGTTTTCTTTCAGAATCTGAAATTCATCCTTGTTCACCGTAAGTTTCCGTGCCATTGGCAGATCTTTAGAACAAATCTGTGCGTGTTTGTTTTTTGCCTGGAACCATGACAAATTCCTATCATGAAAAATGGCAATTTCCATTTACTCTCCTTTCAATATCTAGATTTGCCATATTCTACATATTGGATCACTCATACAGCCCCGGAGCCTAAAATGATTGAGAATCGTTCCTTCTCATGCCAAACAAATTCTTGCTGCACACAAAAACCTCTACTTTCTGCCATCAGACCATTAATTACTGGCTCACTGATCAGTGGCCCAGTCACATATACACAGCTTACACGTGATGTGCTTACTTGGGTTCTCTACTGCATTCTTACGGCCTTAATTCTACACATGGTCATAAATAAAAGAGCTAGGACTAAAAATTACAGTGGAAAGACATTAAATAAGATTCAGAGTTGGAAAGCAAATTTTTTAATGGTAATTAACAGCACTGACCATCACAATAACAAATGCATTTTTTAAGAAGCTTAGCACACGTGGGTTTTGAACCCTAGCTGACATTGCAACAAAGACCACTTCAGTACATACAACAAGGAGCTGCCATCTATGGCCAACCAAAGAGGAATGCAGAGCAACATAACCAGACGAAGTGGCACTCTCTGCTGGAACTCATACTAACTATGATAGCATATAAATGACAAAATACATTTGCCATGCTTCTATTTCCCTTGAGTCAAGAAGCTGTAGATATGCTAAATGAAAAAACAAACAAACAAAAAACAAAACAAGGTATGGAATTTCATGTACACAACACCATGAAATATTCCAGCTACTGCAGAGTAAGAAACCTCTTTCACAGATCAGCAATCTACTAAATGCACGTAGTATGAATGAGTATCTCAAAGCAACTTCTGAGATGCAGAAAACAATATTTTGAAGGCCAGGTGGTGGTTTTGGTGACCAGCATCACCATCTTGAACTTCTGCTTCTGGATGAACAAATTACGTTCCTTTAGAGCCAAGCTGAATCACCATCCTCCTTCTTCTTTGGAATTTGAAAATAAAACACAGCAAAATGTCATTTCCCCCCCAGTTTTGATAAGGAACATCCTCTTCCTCCCATCCATTCACAATGGATGTGAATCAGCATAGTTCCACATAAGGCAATGGAAGTAGTCTGATTTACTCCATTGAACAATTAATATCTCGCAGATGATTACAATTTAAAAGCACAGTTGAACAAATGCTGCCATACAACTTCTCACAGAACGCAGGCAGCTATTTCAGAAATGTTTCAGCTTACATTCAAATTATACTTGAAAATACTAAGACCTGTTACATAGCCTAACCTGTTTAACAACACCCACTAACCTATTCTGCCAGCAGAGCAGCCTTACAGGAATACCTCCGCAGCTAAGCAAACTGTTCTTGAAGTTCTGTACATGCTGGCACACTCCTTTTCATTTAATGAAAATAAATCCAGCTCTAACAAGAAACATGTATAACCTTGTCAGTGGTCAATAACAGACAAAAATGTTTGTTTTTATTTTTCCACATATTTGTTCTTCATCACTGTCTATGATGACTTAAGAATGGCTGAAGGTCATATGCTGCTACAACCAGCTAATATGAACCTCAGTATTCTTGATTTCGATTTCTAAAAAATCATAAAAGTAAATAATAATAATACTGTGTATATATATTTACAAAAAGATATTCTAAAACAATCCATATTTGAGTTCCAAGTTTATTTCCTGATCTTTGTCTGAATAAAAAACACATTTTCCTTCTCTCGGTCACATTTACACATGCCAGTTAATACTCCCTTCCTTCAGTCCCTTTGCTTTTTCACTGCCATCCCCACTACTGATGGAATCCTACATTCTTACACTTTTCCTGCAGCAAGACTGCAGTCAATATCTAAAATGCACATTTTATGTATCTGCCAATGGAACGATATAAGTCATCCATTTTCAGGTAGATAAAACACATCTATAAGATACATAGCTTGATGGCACTTGAACAACTCACATAGTATACTACCTTGTCAAAAGTAACCATACATGCTTTCTTAAAATCATAAATAAAACGAGAGCCCTAAAAGCTGAGTTCGAACCTTTGTCTACTAATGCTTTCTCACTGCTTGCCCGTGAAGATGGTCAACCAAAGCAAAACTTCTGTCATGATCTATTAATAGAGAATAAGGATTAATGAAGGATTATGTCATAATGAGTCTGCCTGCAGAGTTGTTTCAGTTCTTGTCCTTTACTGCCAAAATACAGTTCTCATTTCCAACAAACAAAGTCTATCTGAGAGAAAGCACAGAGCTCCTTTAGAACTGGAAAGTCCTGTGCATAATAATGAATGACTAACTCTTCTTTTGCCGAAGCGCTTCAGCACTTTCAGTGTCATAGGTCAAGGCAGTGATTCAGAGAGGGCCTGATCCTTATCTAAGCTTTTGCAACAAAATTAGAATGTGTTGTAGCCTTATTAAAGAAATGTTTGTTCCTCCATCACTGAAATGAAAAGAAAGCAGCTCAATGCAGTTTTGCAAATCACAGCAATACAGTGCTCAAGTTAACTGCTTTATTACAAATATTTAATTATTCTGTACGTTAAAGATCCTACCTTTATAAGACAAAATAAATAGTTTGCTTGATAATCTTTTGGATCTGCACGTGCATCAGAGGGCATTTTAATAAACAGACTGACACCAACAGCCTTTATGTCGAAAACGTTACCAGAAAAATCATCCTTTTGCCAAACTACTTCAACAAGAGGAATAATAAAAAATGAAAAGAATTTTTTTCCCAAAATTAAGGAAATATCCCTTAAAATTTCAACACACAGTTCCCCATATATTTTCAACAGATATTGAATAAAGCAAATTTACATTCATAATGAAGTTGGTCAAATTATACGCAGTGTTACTGTTTGCAGTAATTATCTGTATGGTGAAGAAGCATTTTTTCTCTAAGCTTTAACTGCAAAACTCCTCACGATTGAATTTAACTGTGCTAAGAAAATCTGTCTACACAATCTGCTTTTCTTTAAAGCATTTAAGGCAGAAGGGAAGGCTATTTTTAAATATACGGTAATTATTTAAATAATTAATTACAAGGCAGGTAACACAAAGTAAAAAATGAGACCATTACATTACTCACTGAAGAGAGAATGGGCAAACTGAAATTCGATTTTTGTTAGATTAGCTACAGCAAAACAAAAGAAAAATGTAAATAAAGTTACACCTCATCTAAGTTGAACGTCGAATAAAATGCAACCAGAGAGTATATTAGCACTGAAAAGCAGAATACTAATCTCCAAAATTAGAAGACTGATCAACTGGGATATGCATCAGAGATATTCATCAAAGCCTTGCAACAGCCTATCTCCATTTACTGTTTAGATACAGCTAATCTACATCATTAAATTGACCATTCAGTAACTGAAAATCTGCCATGTAGGTCCCGACTTTTCATAGAAGCTTTTAAATATGTATTCGGTAACTACAAAGTCCTGAATATATTTTCAGTCTTTTTATACTAAGATTTACAACTAATGACCTTAAGCAATGTCATGCATGTAAAACAAAATTATGAGACCACCCTGGTTTGAGCAGAATTAAGGTATAGAATCATACTTCATTCTCATTCAAATTTAGTAGGATAGAACATAAAAAAAAAAAAAAAATCCATAGTAATATAGCTAAACCTATTTCATAGTTTTACTTTGTAAAACATGCCTCTTCACTTGTATTTTGCTATTACAGGCTCAATATAAGTAGACAATTATCTAAGCTTAATGCCAAGAATGATAATGCATTGAGCACATGCAAAATCCTTGTGCAACATCAACTACAGCCCGCAGGGATAAAACATTTATCAGTTGCTCCTTAGAGCACTAGTGGCTTGAAAATTTGGCTGCCCATGCCGACATTTAGTGAAATCATAGTTTTAGCTTCATTCAGAACCCAACACAGCGAAGCCTGATACCAGGATGACTCTGCTGGCAGCCTGCCTCCCTGTACCCACATGCACTGCAGGCTACTTTCTGTCCCACTACTTTCCATGAAAGAAGTCCTTTTACTTGACTGCAGTAGTTGGCACAGTGCCCCTTTCATGGACCAAACTAATCGTCATCTTGGATGTAACAAATTAGTACATTCTCAGAATAATAATAAGCATGGACATGAAAACACTATTGTTTTTACTTGGAAATGAAGTAACTACATTTTAGCTGGGTGACTTTTTCAGATCAGCACTGCAGGCAAAAATAAATCTTATAAAAAGAATGGACAATTACAGGAGATATGAGACACAGCTTTTGCTGTGGGTTCAGAATTAAAGAGCTGCTTCTCGTGCTGCCTGAAGAATGCGCTGTAAATAAAATCGTGAACTGGCTTTGGATAGAGCTACTTGGTTTACAACTAATATTTTGCCTCTAAAGTACAGAAACGCTTAACAAGGCTCTATTAATATTAAAATTACTTTACAAAATATATCGAAAACACAAAATACAGAGTAATGCAATAATCAGGCTAAACACGGAACAAAGTTGCATACTTTTGGAATGTAAAATAAAGTTTGGTACTGTGAAGTGTATCTCTGACTAAAAATAATGTTCATAAATCACAGCACACTCGCCGTTTCATCTGAGCGCTCTGCATTTTCGCTAAGGCCATGCACATTTAATCACACACCGTCCTTTAAAATCAGTATCGCAGGTCAGATTTGGTGATGCCGTTTTAAAGAGCTGATAAAGTAAATTCTCCCCATTGTTCTCGGCACAGATAGCCTAGGCCAAGTTCTTAGAAAAGTACGAATAATTACAACTTTCCTGTATCACAGCCCAGTACAGTAAGAGCTTTCTTGCCAAACTGTGATATGGAACATTAACAGGGATTTGAATGCAAGTTCCTCCTTTACTGTGTAACTCCTTAGAAGCAAATAAGACTAAATTAGTGTGAAGTGCCGACAAGTATGAAAGATTAAAACAAATATCTCTGTAAATAAGCTTCATATTTTTCCGTTTCATATCACGTTCAGTCTGTGATATAAAATTCCAATATATATCACATATATGTGAAAAATACTGAGCTGGAAACATTTTAAATAATCCCAGCTATTTTATGTGAAAATGTAACAGTTTTGCTAAACTTTCTGGTTCACATGAGTCCAAGAATATCTCATTATAAATGGAGACAGTCCTGAAAAAGCAATCAAGCATGACTAAAAAGATCACTCTTTTACACAAAAAATAGCCTTCTTATTTTACCCTTTGTTGGAAAGACATTTGGCCAGCCACAGGGGAAATACATAATCTACTTTTATATTCAAATAATATATTTCAAAATTCTATGCATACAAGGACCTTAAAACAATTCTGGGTGGAATACATGAGACATGGGTTTATGCGATCCTAATAACTGAATTGCTGACATGGGCTGACAATTACTGGGAGGTTGTTTGTTTGTTTCTGTTACTTTAAAGCATGCATACGAGGATTCTGTCCATTAGTTATTTCTGTTGCAACTCTGAAGTAAAATACCAATGGGAAGACATTGCAGTAAACCATCCAGGGAGATCCTGACCAGAGAAAGAAGTATCTCTTATGAGCAGTATGCAGATTTTCACAGAGATGTTGATTTTTAGAGTTACATTAATCTGAAGCTAAATTTTGATACAAGAAGCATTCTGCCACAATTCATATATTCATAGAACCTATTCAAAGAAGAGAATTTGTAGCTAATCTCTTCCAGAATTTCAAGGGCTAATGTATCAGCATCTTAATTTTAAGGATACTAATATGTCAGTAGTTCTGCAAGAAAATTGCTTTTCAAGGCAAAACTGCCAGGGTAAGAGTCAGGGAGGAGAGATGCAATTGATGTTTTTCACTGTACTTTAAACAAGACGACTGTTATTCAGTTTCTCAATGCCCAGGATTATGAAGATCAGAGTTCTACACACCCCAGAAGAGAAAAGCTTAGAGCAATTACAGTTCCCTTCTAAGTGCTGTAGCACTCGCTGTTGGTTTTCAACAAATAAGCAGCCTACACACATCTTTACTGCTTCATAGCTGCGTGAGGTTCACGCTCCTGAAACTCACCAATATCAAAAAGAAACAGCGAATTCAACTGACAAAACACCACCATCTTAAGCCCTGAATTTTATCACTTCTGAAAAGTTGAAATTCTTTCACATATTAGCTGGATATGTTCCCCTTACGCCTTTGCTGAGAAACAGGGAAGTTACAATATCAGGGCAAAGGACTGAGGAGTGAAATGTCAGTGTGACTTGCGCATTCATTGCTTCCTCTGGACCCTTTCAGCTTATACAGCAGAACAGGATGAATATTTGTGCTAACTACACATTTCAGCACAAAGAACCCAATTCAGAGAAAAAAAAAAAATCTCATGCCATCTATGGCGTCTGTGCACTTTAGAAAATACAATTATAAATGGTTTATTCATTCGCAGGGAAGAGCCTCTATGAGCGCTGTGCGAGCGACCTGCCCTGCTGGGTTTGATGAACCCGATCCAAAAAGCAGCAAGGGCATGGGCCTAACTTGCACCGACTCTTGTTTACCCCCCCAAACACGTCATGTATTGAAGCACGGGCTGTGTGACCAAGTTGGAACACGCAATACACAACTGCACTTTAAAACTGGTACCGAGGGTTAAACAGCATAAAGACCCGAGCTGAAGGTGCATGGCTGGATGGACAAGTCAGAATGAAGATAAATTTACTGAAAACCATTCTCAAATCTTTTGCAATTACTATTTTTAAATAGCTACTGGTTTAGGAAAACAACTCTGTATGGATCCTACTTGCACATACAAAATGCTGTATTTATGATTCCTTATCTATTTGTGTATTCTGCAAGCGCTGAAAATCCCTCACAAATGCTCCTAAAAAAGAAAACAGACATAGCTGTACGTCCACAGCAGTTAATAGCACAGGCAGCTAATTAATTATGTACTTATGCGCGCAACCAGCTATTCATGCAAATTATACAAGCAGTTGAGTACACACTTGGTGCACACAGACACTTAATTGCCCAGAGTGCTGCAAGTCTTACCCAAGATTAAACATGTCATACCTAGCAGTTGCCGTGATCTAGATCCTCAGGACCCATAGATGAGTTTCCACCTACCAGCAAGGCGAGCTTACCAGCAGCATTCAGAACAACCTTTTGCATTAATGCAGGTGCGCAATGCTAAAGAAACAAAGGGGTTTTTTGTTTTTAATAAAAGTCTAGCAAAAATGATTTCTATTATACTCACAGGAAAACTAATTTGGCTTTTTTATGTCTTAAGTACCATTTGTAGACTTATGATGCACAAAACACAAAAAAAGACGTGAGGGAAAAAAAATTAAAATGTCTTTCTTTGATTATGTAACAGTGCAGCTCTCCCTCCTTGCCACTATCTCACTGATGCATCTGAAGTGCTATAAAAAGGTACTGTTTGAAGCCCTGCATAATTTTTTCCTGATGATGCCATTTGCTTCTGCAGGGCTAGAGGAAGAGCTGCTCCGTGTGCCCCCTCCTGGCTGCGGCCCCACTGCAGCCTCCAACCAGGGGCAAGGATGGCCACCACCATTTTCAGTGTACTCACGATAGCATCAACCAAAACGATTTTCAGAACAAAAACGTCGATGTTCATGGTTTCAGAAGGAATGCATTAAAATAAAGGTAAGTGGAACTTCTCATGGAAAGATCTACTAACGTTTGATAAATTTTAAAGGACTGTTTTCACTTGCATCATATTAGCAGTTAGACTCAATGCAGGACACATTGTCATCAGTACCAATTCTACCCAACCACAAAAGAAAAAAGCTCCCATTTGTTATTAATAAACAGCAGCATTTAAAAGCACAATCTAATGTAGACATCTGAGAGTCATTAGATGGAAGCAAAAGTCTAATACCATAGGAAACTTTGGGGGTAATGGCTCAAGGACAGTAATTACATTGCTCTTTTTTGTAATGACTGTATACTTGAGATACAATAGTTTCACATGAAAATGTAAACTTCACATGCATAGCTTGCGTTTTCATCTTTATTCTTTAAATAGATGAGGCAAATCTAGACTAAAGCCAGAATATTTTATGACTACTTTGAGAAAAATCTCTCTTCTCATTTAGATAAAGAGAAGTTGAAAGTTCACCATACAGTCAGAAACAAGGTTACTATTCCTTTGCTACTGGGAAGTGGATACCCAGCATCCGGAATGTGAAACAGAAGAAAGCTATAGGATTGAGGAAAAGGAAAGAGGAGGACATGAAGTAGAATCACAAAAGGCTGAGAAAGGGAAGGAAACTTGTGTACACCTTGATATGGAATGGAAGAGTATATTTTCTCTTTTTCTTGATCTCCATAAAAGAAAACCCAGATCAACGTGTGTAATCCAAAGGATGAGAGTTAAATCCAATGTAATTAATTGAAATTATTCTACTTGCAACTGTAATTTTGCTCTGAGCCTTTTTCTAGTGCTGAAGCCTAGACCTAATGAGCAATCCTTCTAACTGGTTTTAGCAATAAGGGATATGTGCATACCTTTGAATTTGATATCAGATATAATTGCCACAATGTTTAAACCCCTTGTATACAGGAGTCTTGCTAGAAAATATTTAATTCTTGACCTTTCTGATGACCCAAGTTTGTTTTCCTCTCACCCAAGTACCACCAGAGGAGCAAGTACTAGCACTCCACAGTTTTTCCAGACCAAAACAAACTGACTTCTAGCTACTCAAAGAGACATAAAATATCCAAAACTGCAGACTTACACACCAAATATGAATAAAAACTCCTTATGAAAACAGTGCCATCATCATAAATATTATTAACTTATGTACCTATTTGTCAAAGATAACTTTTGTGATGTGATACCTGGCGCACTGAAAGATTGCCACTATCCCTCAAGTCTTGGTTGCTCATGATTAACAGCACCCACATGTACAACCAGCTAATCAAGATCTACTTTTTTTTTTTTCTACAGCATGACAAGAAGGATGAAGAGAATACAGCTGAAATGCTTTACTCTGAAGCCAAGCTTTATGAATAATATTTTTTTGCCAAACTTGAACTGTAAGACTTCTCCTTCATCAGTGACCTCATATCTTGACATTCATTCACATTTGCAGATTAATCTGGACAAAGCACAGCAACAAACACACCCTTTTGAAGAAATGCTAGCACGATTTCCAGACTCATGAGCTATGAATTGATGAATTCATGCTCACTCTACACTCCATGTTACACACAACTGACTACATTTTGTGATGGAGCAGCTTCAGGCTCCTCTCCTGCTTCAGGATCCCAGATGCTAGAGCTGACCCTATGAACCACCACACTGGTATTTGAGATGCCTGACAGGGAAGAGACCTTGTGTTGCACAACAGTAGAGGGACGAGGTATTCAGCAGAGCAATTCGTGCCTACAAGCCACCTCAGTATGGCCCCCCAGCTGTGCCTGCACAGCACAGATGTGCTAGGTGAGGAGACCAGCAAAGCCAGCACATGGCACTGGGTGCACCCCTTACGTGGTATGTGATAGCTTGGTCTAACACCCAGACACGACACACGATCCACACATGAATTCCTGTATAATGTTATGGAGACAGGAAAAGGTCAAGAGCTGCAAAGTTTAGATTCAAGAACTCTTTTTTTTTTTTTCTGGAGAAATGGAAATTAGGTATTAAAGGAGTAGAGAAGATAAACCACTGCTCCCCTCCTCATTATCGCATGGTTCAGAGCAGCCACATGATTACTCTATGGTCCTAGCACAAAATCCACCTCTTGCAACTCAAACATAACTATTTCTGTAAATATTACATCAAATCTCACAGCTGTAATGACAAAATATGAGAAAAAATACCACAATCTTTTTCTCTAGTTATTTTTTTTGTATGAAATAATACAAAATGAGGGAACACAAAATCACTCTTACCAACTTTATGCGCTTTTGTGATTCCCCCCCATATTTCAGAAAATCATTCTCCAGATGCCAAGCACTGCATAGGGTTACAGAAGGTCTAGGTGTCTGCATATCCCTCCAAGTAAAATGAATTTGCAATTGAAATTGACATTTTTAATTCTCTAATAGGTTGCTGGGATATTATCAGTACTCTTCCTGATTTAAAATTAAAAGCCGGCACGCTCACATCAACACTACCTGCCCATACACACTGAGACAATGTTTGATGTGTTTCTACTCCAGGGCAGAAAGAATTAACTTTCAAAATCTTGCTTGCATTGATGAGTGGTCAGGGTGTCTTCACCCCAGTGCAGACATACACATTCTGCTAATACGAGGAAATGATTTTGGCTATCACTGCTGATAAGATTTTATCAGTATTCTCCATTGTTAATGCATGTCATCAGCCTTTGATAAAAATAAAAGACATAGAAACTATTTTGTTTAAGAGCAAACTCAGAATCTTAACCATCCACTCCTTCACTAAGTGGATACACAGCCATGTTTAAAATAGAAATGTAAGAAAATCTTAGTAGCCCTTTTCTGTGTTTATAATTGTAAGCAATATTGCAGTAAGTTTTCATGGAGCACGAACATTAAGAAAAAAAAAAAGCAAACAAACTCACTTTATGTTGCCTGTGCTGACTTATCTGGTTGACTTGGCATATTCTCCTTATCAGCTGCAAGAAACAGAGAAACCAAAAATTAATGGCTGGTCTTCTGGTCAGAGAGTGATTATACAAACTGCCTCCTTGCAACAACAAATTGTGCTTGTTTCGTATCTTTCATAGAAGGGTCTCAAAGTAACAGATTACAGTTACACCCCATCCTTCCTAAGTAGCAGTGAATCAGCAGATGCTCAGCAACCTTGGAAAAAAACCTCTTTACAGGTTACTTACAGAATGGAGGGATAAAGATACAAGGTTTGGCCCTCTCTTTCCTTTTCTGACACTTTAGCTACAGTCATCTGATGAAGGAAGAAGGAAAGTTCACATTTCTCACAAATTTAGGATATCTTCAGATATTAGTGTTAGTTGGAAAAATTTCTTAACCCTTATGTTAAGGATAATTAATTCTTCTTTTCCTCCTTCCTGATTTTCCATCAGCGCCACCCATTTAGTAACACACAATTCCATGCCTTTCTCCTTTTGACTACCACTGCTGCGACACTGAAGAGAATAAGTGAGGGGAGGAGTGAAGTCAAAAGGGTGGGGAATGAAAAGGGAGGGTTTGGATGGGGGAAGAAAGAGATGAAGAACAAGTGGAGATCAAAGCAAAGGAAGAAAGCAGGAGAAGAAGTGAAAAAGCAAGAGAAGTGACTTCTGGGAGACTTGGAAATGTTCTGGAGAAGTGACTAGTAATACATCCCTTAGTCTTTCCATTTACAGCACCTTTCTATGCACCTCCAGTAGGCTGAAGGTGCTTCAGGATAGCAGTATTTCACCTCAGGAACTTTTATTTCTATCCTCATGTCTAGACAGGATAGCAAACCACTGTACGGAATCTACCAGAGCTGGGCTCCAGTCCCATTACCAGGCCTTTGCAAACACATTTTGTTCCCCTGTATTACTGCAAACCCCCCGATGATAGGATGAGCATCCAGGGCCACGCAGGGCTCCCTGTTAACAGAGAACCAGAGCTGTTCGCCTGCGAGCAGCAGCCATGTGCTCAGCTCATGCTCATCTCCTGCATGGATTCTTCTAGGCTAACCTGTGGCCTGGGCCACCATCCTCTGGCACAAGTGGCACTTTGCAAAGATAACACGTTTTTTAGATCATAGAAGACAAAGGCCCCAACCTTCTCATGGCCAAGGAAGAAAGATTGTCTGTTCCACATTAACTGCTAAGAAGTCAGAAGAAGGAGGATGGATTCATGCCGACACAAGCAATGAGTGCTGAAACATTTCTTTCCTTTTCATGGTTTTCTTATGCCCCAACTGAAGCATAAGGGAAAAATATCTCAGGAGTGTCTTGCAATTTTCAACCTTATTTATGCAAATTGACAGAAACTGCATCCAGTCAACAGCTCTGCATCAGTTTACAGTAATTAAAAAATCCAGCCTTAAGTGTCTGATCTGAACACTCCATTGGCCATCTTGTGAATTTGAACACTGCTGAAAATTCAGGCAATGAATATTACATATCAGGCTTTCCAGACTGATGGACATAGAAAAAAATTTTGTGCTGTTTATTTCTGATAAGATGGAGATAACCCTAGATGATTGAATCAAGAACTGTACGTTCATGGGATAACACCTGTAGCATGACATCCCTCATCCCTGGCAGCCTGGGCTACGTGCGCTGTAATCTGCCGTCACTGGTGCGTTGCTTTCATCCTAAGGAGACGTGTCCAAAAACCCATCCCTGTGGAGAGATCAATAGTTCTACAATACTGGTTTGATTGTTCTCTGCTAGCCCTAAGGTGGCATATACAAAGAGGCATTTTGGAATTCTTTGAAGTGGTTCACAACGCATGTTACTGACCACATGGTATGTATTCTGCATAGTCTCATCGACCTGTTTGTAAAGACCTCTGCCTACACTGAAAGATGTTTAGGATGGAACTTGGCAGATCCAGACTGAAAGCCTCAAGCCTCTGAAAAGCAGCGCCAGGCTCTGGGTGGGGATGTTTGTGGATGGCTCCCTCTGTGTCTCAGCATGGAAGCTGCGTGGAACACATCTAGAGGTCACTGGTCAGTGCATCTACTGTTTAAAAAGAGAAATTTAAAAGCCCCCACTTTTTAAATAGACCACAGGTATTGCTCAGAACTTCATCTTTTGGGATAATCTACAGGTCCAGCAGATCTGTACACACACAGATTCAAAAGAAAATCTTTCAACAAATGGCTGTTTTCTCCACTCGCTTTCTTCAGCTGATAGGACCCAGTAGCAAGACTTACACTTTGTGTCCAGGACAAATAAAGGCCTAAAATCCTGGTCAACGTGCTTTGCTTCAGCACAGGATACACCATTAACTGGATAACTCCTTACCCACAAAACTCTGCAAAAACGTAGTTAAGTCTTCCCATATCAGACCTAAGCTTCTAATGTCTCTTTCCAAGCATAATGTAAAACATGCCATAGAAACCCAAAATAAATCCACTGAAAGCAAAGGGATGCCTCAACACTCCTGAGTTTCAAAACACTTCTCATTCCAAAGCTATACTTGAGAAAAGGGCTTATTTTTAAAAGCAAGCCAACAAATAGCTTTCTTTTACTGATTCAGCTTTAGTTATCTCAAAAAACAAAAACAAACCAAAACCCCAAACACCTCAAAACCAAACCCAAGTAACATCACAACACTTAAAAAATAGAAGTTGTATCTGTAGGTTTTTATTTTTCCCTTGGAAAAGGGGAATTAAACTATTAAAGGACACCTTGTTAAGTAATTATATAGCAACATCACTGTGCAATTAAATAGCCATCAGTCCCTGCAGCTGAGAAATTTCAGGTAATTATTCGAAGATAATTTAATAGGAGAATTACTGTATTCAAGAAAGCATTAGCTAGTAATCTACCTCAATTAAAGCAACCAATTAATTTCAGCACCTTGATAATAGTTGCCTTTTGCAAAACTATCCTCCCCTACACACACACACACACACACACACAAATTGTAAATTTTAAAATAATAAAAAATCTGAATTTGGTGCAATTCAGCTTCTGTTTAAACAGTTCCCACCCAGAGAGTTTGGGGTGCCTTTGTTTTACCTTATTTTATCAGTATTTATGAGTTTGGTTTTTCTGTGGGCAAAACTATACCTGCATCTGTAAGTTAGAATAATGAGGTGTGCGCACAAAATCTGTATAAAAGGAATAAACATTTGTTTGTTCATACCAAAACAGAGTGCAAAAAGCCACATAATAACTGAAAAAGTGTCTCATTGTGACAACGTGTCTTCAGGAAATTATTGGACTCTCTCACAAGTTGTGCTGCTGTACAGAGCACTGGAGACAGAAGTCATTAATCACAGAGTTGCAAACAGTGCTTATTGTAACAGATTCTGTGCAAGAATAAAAAATGCACATCCCACCCAGCAGTGTGTTACGTAGCAAAATGTTTTGTCAAAGCCAGAACACACTGGCAGTTTTTTGCTGCAATGGGGAATATCAACAGCTTTCATGCTGGTGAGCTTGGGCTCCTTGAATAGCACCAACACCACCAGAAACATGGAGGCCACGTGGGTAATTTCCAGGGAGGCACAGAAGAGAATTAGGCATCCAGATCTTACACAGATTCAGTGGTTGCTGAGGTCCTAAATTCCTTGCATTTCTTTAAAAATCAAAATATGTAACAATCCAGGAACAGTTCCTTTTTTAGAAATATCCTGTCATGCAGATGTTCACTATTTTAATTACCATTTTCTCAACCAGAGAAAACCAGATCTGTATTATGTTTTCTTTCATTTCCTATTTAATTTGTTTTTAAATAGAAAATAAATGATGGTTGCAAATAAAAGAACACCCATGTGATTCAGATCTTTATATATTCTCCATATATGCTGAGGGTTCCCTTCCCTCCCCCTTACACCACAGCAATGTGTTGATGGTAGACTGAATAAGTGCTCTTTTATCTAAGCCTTGAAAATATGCATAAACAAATACAAAACTCAGCCTTGGCAAGACTGATTCATTTAAGAAAAAAGAACTATATAAATGTTTAGAGGTTTGTTTTTGTTTTTGTTTTTTTCCCCCTTTCTCTTTCATAGGATGAAATGAAACATAGACGTGAAAATCTCCGCAGTCCGGATACGGAATAATCCTACGTTGCAACAGTGGCTTTTTTGGAATGAGTCTGGTCTGCACTGTGATTAGAGCCGTTACCTGTTAAGTAACTGAAAGTCATGTAAAATCTGTCAGACTGTGGCCCCTGCCCCACGCCTTTGTTCTGCTTTGGTTTTTATGTCAACAGCTTGCCAATGTTCCCCCTACTGACCCATCCATTTAATTCAAGAGTACTCAGCATTACCTGACCCATTAGAACCATCCCAGGATTTGGAGAGGTAGACTGCATTCCATTGCTTGTTGTGTGGCTATTTTTTTTAGCCCATCATTATTCCCAGCATTTTTCTACAAAATTATCATTGCAAAACATTTTACTGAGCAAATACAAATGGCACCAAAATGCCTCCAAACTCCTGACAGACTCGATGGTGTTTAATATATTCCTGAGCTTTTGCTTGTTGCACTATCTTCCTATTTTGCCTTTTTATTACCATCACTGAGTAACCTTTAAGGCAACAGAGAAAGAAAGCAATAATAAAAACCCCGCAAACAGATCCATTATATGTATCTATTCCAAAATCTGTGTATCACTCTCCACCCTGATAATCAACTAGGCACTTCAGCCTATATCTGCCTTAAATCACAATGATTAAAATGGGATTAAACATATATCTAAAGCCAGACTCATTCTTAAGTACCTTGCCTTGTAAGAAAACAAAGACAGGTATTTCACTGACCACTGGTTTTCTCACCTCCTCATCTAGTGGCAGATAGAAGAGCATGTATTAGACAGCACTGGCACAGCCTCTTAAGCCTTTGCAGGTGGTTGTGATCCCTGTGATGGAAAATCTAATTTTTCTTCACTATTGTAAAGAGGGATGAGAAAGAATATAGCACCACAGAGATTAGGGAAGAACCCTAAAAAACTCCCAATGCAGTCTGCAGGGGCCATGAGCTGAACAGCAGGTATCTTTGGGACTCCTGCTCCCCTTTCTCTCAAAAGAGAAAATACAATGGTTCTTCATACCAAGCTAAACAAATAAACACAAAAAAATACCATATATTGACAGGATTAAAATCAGAATTTATCAGGAGGCTGCAATACAAATTATAAAACCAGAATAAGTAATCGACAGTATTTACTATTGAGAGCTACTATTCTCTTGGCATCCAGAGTCAAATTATACGTGCATTAATCCCCCAATCACAAGTTTACTCTCCGAACAATATAATCCAAGTGATTAGAGAAAGTAGAGATTCATCCAAAATGACTGCAAGATATCTAAAGGATTTAATTTGCTCCATCCCAGTACCACTTGCTGTTCTAATTATCATTTCATCCCGAGTTACTTGTAATTTCCTTTTAGTGCCAAAAAAGATGTACGCTTTCTTAGCATTTAGTAGGAGTCTGCTATTAATCAGTCATTTTTCAACACTTAGAAAATTTTTTTTCACGGATTTAATACATATTTATCAATTGATCACCCATCGCAGCATTATCTGCATTGATAATTGATTAAGAAAACATTAAAGAATTTCAGTCTTAATAGGGATGCCCTGAGAAGCTTCCTCATCATCCAACAACAGGTCAAATTCACAGGTCTCAATTAAGCACTCTGCCAAATTGAGATCACTGAGATTCTTCCCTAGGACTGTGTATTATTTTATTACCTGTTCTGCATGAGGAAAAAGAACATCAGCTGAGCCCCTACTGGCAGTGAGGTACTTGACTGAGGGACGTGGTAAGCAAATTTGGTTTCGCCAGGATTCAACACCTGGTGTCTCTTTCCTGTGACTACTTTTAGGGGGCAGGCAAAATGACAGGCTCATCTTTGTATGACCGAAAGCAGAGGTAACAATTTTAAATCAGTGAAGAATGGTAGCACAAAACAGCACTCTTCTTTTCTAGCAGAAAACAAATCTTCTGAGACACAAGTTTCAAAACCTGGGAGGCACCCTCTAAAATGTCTCCCTTCTGCTAAGGCCTGCAGGAGGAACCTTGTCTCTTCCCGCAAGCTGGCAGTTGCAGGGATGGCTGGAAGGGCTGCCAGCGGCTCACCCCAGGGCAGCACGTGTGCCCTCAGCATGCAGCAGCAAGTCTAGGGACCGTATACATGAGCAGCTTTCTCAGCATCAACAAAAAAAAGCATAGCCACAAGAAAATAATACTCCATACAGACAGGTCCCATCTTAACCCATAAGTTCTTCCTAGCAGCAGCCATCTGTGTCTGTCCACAAAGCCTTTTGTTCCAACGCTTTGTGCCCCAAATTCAAGAAAAAAGAATCTTTTTTTCAGAAAATGAGAAGAATTATTACAAAGAGATTAAAGGTGAGGGGAGAAGGAATATTTTAGGTAAGACATGGTTAGCTACACAGACTTTAATAACCACAAGTAAGGAAAGGAAGTTCAATTTAAATTTCTTGCTGAACAGAACAACACTGGCAGTTTACCATCACTAAGGCTGGGAATGGTTCCCTGCTAACCCCACAGATGCTCGTGCCACCCAGTTCAGTTCTAACACGCACTGCAGGGGGAATGTAGTTCACACATTTAGAGATCTGATCTGAACACTGATTCATTTCAGGATGATGGTGGGATTTTTGTTGCAATAGCAGTTGTGAATCTAAGCATCAGTGAACGCCGAACAATCACCTCTGGTTCAATACTGCCAATCAAGCACATTAAAACAAGTAGAATAAATATTCTTATTATTGGAAACAAATTTGTGAATGCTTCTGTTATTGTTGTTTATAGCTAAGTCACTATTAAAGTTAGTCATATGAGAAAACCAATTCCACCACATTCATTAACAGAACTGGAAAGAGAATAAAATTCAACTTAAAACAATAATTCCAGGAAAAATATTTTCCTCGTGACAAGTTGTTAACTGTCTTAATCTATTAACTATCAAACAATCTCTATCTCCAGTGATGAAAAAGAAATTGGGCATCATTCATTTTATCAGCTACTATCTCCAAGGATCTTAGGATGCTGTTTTTAAGAAATGGCAAACAGAAATGAACAGAAAAAGCTCAGCCAAGTTATCAAAAACACTTATATTAAAAAAGCTCTGTAAAATCTAATCCTGACATCAGTAGGTTACAACTTTGCATGTCCCCAGGGCACTAAAATAATACTCTTTAGAACAGCAGGTGGACTATTTTAGACTTCAGCTTTCTAGTTCTAACAAGGCTTTTACATTTTTTTTTCTAGGAATTAAGGATGCTAATCACAATCTCCAAATGTGCATTGCTGGGTTGTAAAAATATTAGACCACAAACTGACATGGCAGCAATGCATTATGCTGCTGTGAAGGAGTCCTAAATAGGAGGAAAACTCGAGATTCCAGGCCTGCCATCACAAAGGTCAACATAATTGGCCACATACAGCAAAATCAACCCCCGTGTCTTCCCCTAGCCAAGTCGACTGCCAAGGAAACCCTTTCTTCCTACTGGGATAAATGAAGTCTAAAGTAGAAGGAGCAGGAGGCTTGGAAATTTTAGATTTAAAAATGTAAAGAACCCAAAAAGATGGCAGCCAAATTTATCCTTCATCCTAAAAAATGTCATCCAAATTTAGCACAAATGACAGTTACAAGTTTGAAGCAAGAAACGCCTAGGATCTCTTATAAATTTTCCTTGGACTCAGAAACCAGTTAGAGCAGAGAACAGAAACATGCAGTGACTAAGCCCATAACAAGCATAAAGGCCCCTTGACATAACATAACAAACAGGTACAAAAGATTAATGAAGATTAAAGAAAAGTTGACAACCTCACCATTAAAATAACGTGCATTGTGAGTTCTTTAGAACTGAATTTGGGCATCAGTAACTCATCCAAAAAATAATGGATGTGGAAGCAAAACTTGCCTGGAATATTCCTTCTGATCATTTCAGGTCACATACTTTGCTGCAACTAAGGTCAGCATTTTTGCTAACTGATATTTGTCTCATTGGCAGTAAGCGATCCAGCTACACTATGAAACAAATACTTAAGAAACAAATTTCTTCTTAATACTGCTCCATCTGGATAAATGAGTTCTCCATCAAAAACAAAGCTCACAATTTCTTTGGTTGCCTACAGGCTACCATGAAAAGAATACTAATCCTATTCAACATACAGCCTCATCTCAAGAGATAAACCTTTTGCTTTTTTTCAGAGATTTAAGAAAAAACTAGCAACATCCACAGACCCCACTATCCTACCAATATTTTGACCTCGGTACTTTTTCAGCCACCAGATCCTGGTTTTACCAATAGAAACCCTGAAGTCTCACATCCCATGACTCTTGACATCCAAAATAGGACCGCTGATACTCCCCTCGAGAACTCCGTAAAGCAGCAGTTGTGACAATATCATTTGCAAAGGAAGGATGAAGGATCTCTCTAAAGATGAAGGGAGAAGGATGCTCTTATGCAGCTGGATATGAAGCACTGTCAATAGAAACTACATCTGTGAACAGCAGTAGCAAAGCTCCAACCCAGCTCTGCCTTAGGCAGATACATGAGGAGCAAGAAAACACCCCAAGGAGTTTCTTTTCTCCCACAGCACATTCAAACACTGACAGATTATCTCTGATAAAATAAATCTTGCACTAATTATGAAGAAGATCAGTCACAATGTAAGGACACAGCTAGTTCCCCAACCCTGCTGGTGCAATGCAGCTGCCAGCAGGGCAGCATGGTGAGATATAAGATGCCATTCTACAAAAGGCGATGAGATGTCTTTGGAGTGTTGCTCAAGGCTGCCCTTAATCCCAGTGCTCCTAGCCCAGCCATCCAGATCGCTCCATTTCTGCACACCTTTGGAGAATTACCTGTTTGCAAAAACCTCGACTGTCAAATAGGTTGAATGAAGTACATGGCACAGAAAGCCTATCAATAGTAGGGAGAGAGGGGAAACAAGGAAAGCAATGGAATAAAAACAAGAGCACCACACATTTTATATGCTGAAGAAATGTATTTTCTAAATTACATGCAGACTTGTTTCCATTTTCATATTCTTTACTGTGGTTTTTTTTTGGTTTTGTTTTGTTTTTTTTTTTCTGGAAGCTACTGAAAATGAGCGTAAGAGACAAAAAAGTACTTTGCCCTGCAGGAATACAAAAATTGTAAAAGCACAGGCAGCACTACAGAGGAGCAGTGCCATTCACTCACAAAGAATTTTGTGCATGTAGATGGCTGATTAATTGCTGGCCTGCCTAGACGAAGCTGCAACGAGCCAGATACTGTCAGCATGCCATCTGTTACCATGGAAATGCACAATGTTCCTGTTTCTGACAAACCCTTGAATACTGGATAGATTGTGCCATATGTAAATAAGGCAAATTAGTTTTCCTATATCTTCCAGACAAGGTTAGACTAAAAGAAAATATATCTGTTTAAACATACTGTAACCTCCAAGATGGGAACTGGGTAAATCTTCCTTCTTTTTCCCATAAAAACCTCATTCAAATTGTTGTTAGAATTGAAGCACTGTCGACCAGCATTAAGAAGCATAAAATTAATTCCCAACCAGTAATGTTTACAAAAGCAGTGCTAAAAAGAAAAAATACATATGCTGTACGCATACAGCACTCACTATGGTCATTCTATTTT
Source organism: Centrocercus urophasianus (assembly GCF_019232065.1). NCBI lineage: Eukaryota > Metazoa > Chordata > Aves > Galliformes > Phasianidae > Centrocercus > Centrocercus urophasianus. Next base: position 6,920,254 of record NW_024884744.1, on the reverse strand, counting down.
TACTTCCAAATTTTTCTTTCTTTCCTCCTCCCTGCCCCCTGCAATGGGGCAGTGTTAAAACATACGTAAGAGGAAAAAAAAAAAAAGAAATTTGTATGGTGAGATGCTGTAGTTTGCATCATTTAATCAAAATGCTAGTTTCTTAAGAGATGCCATACTTTTTAAACAAGAAAGCATTTCACTTAGTAATTTGAATATTGTTACGTGTATAGCTGCAGCATATTAATTCTACTTAAATCAGAGGGGCTGCAGTAGCATGCATGTGTAAGGGTCTAGTTTAAGGATTTCAGAAGCTAGAGCCTAAGCGTTTGTTCCATGTTATCACGTTCCTATAAAAAATCACAAACTCCAGGGTAAGAAATTTAGAACTTAAGATTTTGATTAGTTACTGCATTCTGCAAATTTGTATAAAACAAAAAGCAGGAAGGTAAAAAAGAACAACAAAATACACTTAATGCACTCATTGACAGTAACACATTTTGGGTAGCTATAAACATCAGAGCATACTGCCTCACTAGGCTGAATTTTCCTTGACCGTGAGCACTTTGCAAAGCACAGACAACAAAATATGGCTTTACACTGAGGCACGTCTATCCCCAGAAGTATCAGGTTAGTATAAACATCAACCCCAAGAGCATAAAACGGATGGAATTAATACCATACACGATCCCTTTAGCCAGATAACAACATAAAATGAGGTGATAAAAAGGAGCATCTCCACAAATAGACTGGAGCCCTTCTGAACCATGAAATAAGTGTGAGTCAAAGAGGTTCTAACAGTAGACCAGCACACATTAGTCATAGGGCCAGAGGAGCAATAGCGTGACTTAAGTCACTTTTCATTATTTTCATCATAAGTGAACTTACTCCACAACTCACATTTTCTATTTTCACTCTATACCTTTATGGGGTAACATAGCATTCTGATAGAATAGAGACAACACTATCTAAATTGGGATATGAAAATGTCACAGGTCTCACAACTGTCAATGTGCAACTTGTGAATGCAGGCTTTACGGGTTCTTAACCTGCTTCCTGCCCCCTGCCCCACAACTTCTTTTAGTGCTTTCCAGCACTGAGATTGATGTATGGTATAACAATGGCTGAGCACTAACCTCACAAAATTAGCAGGCAGCTGTGTATGAATATCTACCTGATAAGAGAATTAATCAGTAGCTCCAGTAACAATAAGGTTAACACATTCATGGTAAACACATCCTGTACATTTAATACATTTTTATACAGTCCATTTATTGATACTCAACTTGCAACACTGTGAAATGTAACTTCTAAAAACTGAGCAGCCATTTCCAATATTTGTCAAAACATTATTGCTTGTTTGAGCCTGACACTACAAACTTAGAATCCTTAACTATCCAGAACTTCATCACTGCAACATTTGTTAAATCAAGGTGACTATAAAACAGAGAAAATTCAGATGAAACATATTAGCTATCTTAACTTTATTTTACAAAAATGAGGCTTGTTAGGATTAGTCACTGCTCTCAGCAGCATTCATGGTATCACCTGTGACAGCTGATTCTGTGACACTGACTTCTACCCCTAGAAGCACATACTGCAGTGCCTTGAAGTTCTGCTCTTCTCCTCAACCCTGAGTCTCCTGAATGCAAGAGCATACAGGGAACGTGACACTCACTGACTTCAATTGTGCTGCCTGCCCAAGTACAAGGAGAAAGTCAAGAATCTGAAGAAGGGAAGATTGATGGGGAGCGTGACTGTGAAGTATCCATTTCGGAAAAAAAAATAAAAATTGTAGTTACAGGAAATCTTTCATATTTTTTCTGAACACCTTCCTAGCAGTCCTACTTACCAAACAGTGCAAAAGCATTCCATGAGAGTCCCTCACATCTAAGCAAGCTGACAATAGCATTCTATTTAATCAGCAAGCAGAGCACTGATTTGCCAAACTGAGCAGCTGAATGGTGTGCTACGCCTGCTATGTAATGTTTTGTGAATGTGAGAGCAGAGTTCAAACTTTAAAAATATTCTATAACAAAAATGAGTCTACATCATACCAAGTAAGTCATCTTTAGCCTGAAAATGAATTAATCCCAAAACAGAAGAGACATTATTAGTTTATACTTCTGCACATTGAGCCTAAGCAACCTCAGTGAGCTATTACACAACACACAAGAAAACTGTTACTTTCAAATTCTTTGCCATTTTTAGTAATTAGGTAAGGTTTTGCAGCAGTAACCAATGAAAATTTGCTTTGTTTAATGTTAACAAAGTCTGGAAAGTCCATACAGAAAACTAATTCAGGTAAAAGTCAATCATAACCTGGTGTGTATTTAGCACTTAGCTTTCAGGAATTCATCAAGCGCAAGTCACCTGAAGTTGAAAAAAGATGCTTTGAATCTTCTGTCATTAAAGCCATAAGAAAACTCTCACCTATAGTGGAGGGAAGCTATATTAATATATTCTAATAGTTCTGCTGAAATACAGACACACAGTGATGAATATAACTGCAAGAAATGTTTCAACACTTGCAAATCGCATAGAGATAAGAGCAAATGGATGCTAACTAATTGCTAGTAATTCCTGGTTGCATCCAAGATTCCCTACTTGGATGCTGCCAGAAGTTATCCTGACATGGTACGTTTCTCCTGAATTAACAAGTCTTTCTGGTCGATTCTATCAGATGAATTGAGCAAAAGGGCTGGATGAAAGACAAGCTGGCATTTCTGCTGAGCCAATGGACAGACAGGTTACATACTCTTTGGGAGTATATAGTCAGCATGCATCCGATCGGTCGCTTCTCATCCTCCTGATGCTTGGGAGCTCCTACTGGTACTTTCTACAGCAGCACATTTAAAAGCAGATTCAGGGAGTGGACTTTATTCCTCAACAACATCTATAATTGTAGGAGGTGTGGGTCTGACCTCTGACAAAAGAAAAGGTCCTAATAGGACAAGAGCATTAAATTTTCAGATAGTGCCTCAGTGAGACTGAGTGTGGCCATGAAGCACCGGAAGCCAATTTTCTCGTGAGTATAATATTTTCGGTTCCCTCTAATAATGTCTGCTGGAATAAAGATTAGTTCCTGTCAATAGAGCTCCTGGATATTCCCTGCATACAAAGCATCTGATTCAAACTCCCTCATGCTGTTTGATTTGCAGCACTTCCTCTCTGAATTTGGTAATGAGTATCTAAAGACAATTAACTTTCTACACACGGATTTTACAGTGCAACACACACGTATGAAGTCTCACCTCTTTTGACAAAACTACAGTAAAGCACTTCTGTGGAAATAGTGTTAGAAATGTCATGAGAGATCATTCAATCGAAAGAACCAGAAAATATGTTTTATAACAGATTCAGAAGTGCTGTGCTATAGCACCTGCAGAAGAGGAACGCAATTGGTGACAACCACCTGGGTGCTGCAGCGCCACATCTGTGTCCCCTGACATCACCTTTACTCCGGAAGTGAGTTTGACAGATTTCCCTAACAGCAGCTTTTGGTTTGTTTTAAAACATTCCTGCCTTCCCACTCATTGGATAACCTGTGTCTTTAGAAGAGGTCAGAGGTATCCAAGGGAATCCAAGCAGTATTTGTAGCTTTCTACCACGGTCTGGGGAAAAATACTAACATACCTCCAAGTACAGTGTGATGAAGAGTAAGAAAAATTAATTTCTAGATTTCACTTCATTTTTTAGCATCTAAATATTGATCCCAGATAAGGTGTTGGCCTATCGAATCTGATTTTGTTTTTGCAGTTTTGTTATAAAGAGAACATGAAGGACAGAAGCAAAGCTTTACTGGGGACAAGGCAATGAAGAATGTCTTCGAGGACTCAGTTGTTCCCAGCTGTTTATCACAGAATGCATTTTCCATTACCTTTATTTTGTTACTCTTGTAATTAAGCAACATCCTTTGTGATTTGAGGTAGGAAATCCCACTTAGATATTTCCAAAAAGGAATGTGAATTCTCCCAGGTTCAAGTCTGCTGGCACTAAGTTCAGTTCATGATTTTCAGTGTTCCCACATTACCTCTGAAAACTTCAGGTTCTTCTGGAACTCCATGGATGTCCACTACCATGGCTTTGTACAAAATTAAGACAACTAAAATTAATATATACTATGCACACAGAAGCATATATTATTCCTCTATCACTCCATGAAGAGGACTGTGAAGAACACATGACAACTGCTCTGGAAGATCTACTTAGAAATAACATCTACCCAACTGAACTAAACCCATTCCATCTTCTTGGTATCATCAGGAAAAGGCAAGAGGAAGTAGAATGGAAAATATGAAAACACTCATGTAAGGCCATACACACAAGGCTATAAACATATCTACCCGCAAATTCACCTTAACACTATCTTTTTTTTTTTTTTTTTTTTAAATCTGTTACATGACAGCATCTAAAGGATAAAATACATAAAACTAAAAAGGCTTAATTGAAATCTAAATGGTAATCCACAGTTGGCATATGTCATCATTGTCATTTTGTGCTTGTAGAGTGATGTCAGTTCTTATCTGCAGAGTATTTAACACTATTTGACACATCAAGGGCAGGTATGACATCAAAAATACCCAACAACTTCCTTCTTCAAGCATTTAGTAAGAACCTTTCAGAGATAAGCTAACCATAACATCGATAGAACCTTACTAGTCACACAGAATCACAGAATCACCCGGGTTGGAAGGGACCTCAAGGATCATGTAGTTCCAACCCCCCCGCCTAGCAGGGCCACCAAACACACACATTCAGATCAGGTTGCCCAGGACCCCGTCCAACCTGGCCTTAAACACATCCAAGGACGGGGCATCCACAACCTCCCTGGGCCGCCCGTTCCAGGGCCTAACCACTCTCCTTGTAAAGAAGATCTCCTTGTAGTCAGATCCATAAACTCATTACTTTGAATTATTCCCCACCAAAGCACTGTCACAAGGCTGCATGTGCATACTGTCATAAAAGCATATTCCAAGTTACTTTTTATTTTGTGACTTTTTGTTAAAATACTCATAACTTTCAATAAGTAAAGCATCTGACAGTGCCAGTAAACACCGCTATTAAGCAAACAGGTCTAAATATCAATAAATACCAGAAAGATGTACGTTATGACTGTTTCTATTTAATCATGAAATTTTCATTTTATGCCTCAAAAATAAATATATTCAATATATTAGGAGCTCAGCAGAGAGGAAAAAAACCCAACAAAACAAAACAATAAAACTCCAAGATTTAAACCCTTTTTCTCCCCGCCTCTGGAACAACAGATAATATTCCTCTAGCAAGAGAATGATGCACAGCTTTGTCTCAATTTCTTCTGGTAAGAAATAAAACCATCTCTTTGAATGCAATGAAGTTATTTTTAATTCATCTGAAAATTAGGAGCAGGAACATTTGATAACTTTAAGAGAACTTCAGTAGTTGTTTCCTTAAAAGAGCTTCTACCTTTACCTAATGGTACTTTGGCATTCACAGTATTATCCCTACATCACTCTTGATGGCAGTCATAGTGAAGGTTTCTTTTGAAACTCGCACAGATTAAATTGACTATATTTACCTGGTCAGTCAAGTAAAACAATATTGATATTGAATACATTTTCCATTGTGACTCCAATTTTGTTTCTGACCTCTAATATGATTTTGCCAAATCACCTCCTCTGTTCTTCCACACTTACTGAGATTAAAAACTCCTAGGAGTGGGGCATCTCTGTACAGTGGGCAGTATAATCAGGCTCCAACCACACAGCACAGACATCTCAGTAACTGTCATAAAAACAGCTGAAAACTATAAACCATTTCTGGAGGTCTTTCCAGACTTTTAACCCACCTAGCATCTCTGCAGCTTGTAGAAGCACTTGAAGTTCTGCTCTGTTTTCAGTAACTTCTTACGTTTTCTCCTCACTTCCCCTCTTCGTACAGCTTCATCATTTTGTTGGTATTGAAACTGAACACACAGTGGCAAGGAAATTTAAGGTGGTAACTAAACCTCTACAGAAACTGAGGAGCTGCTAAGCACTTCATTTTATAGATAGCCACGGACTGTAGGGATGACCAACTGCTTTTAACAGGAAGCACACTGCTTGACTTCCTAGATTCAGAATTTTAAAAATACACACATTGTATTCATTCTTTTCTACATTTTTGGTTTCTTGAAATGTGATGAAATGCAATGGATAAAAATTGAAGTGTAAATAAAAACTACAAGAATTAAAACAAGTTCACTTTGAAAATAAAAAAATACGCAATAAGTTAAGCAAAGTTACTCAAATCCATAAGTGTGGCATGAAGTTGTCCTTTTTTTTTTGTTGTTGTTGTTTTTAATAACAGGGTTCCCTGAAGCTTTTATATCTGCCCATCACATCTGCCTACCATTAAATTAGCATTCCCCACTTAAAAAAAACCCTTTGGGTTTAATGTACTTTGAATACACTGCAGAAGTGCAGCCAACTTGCTCAAATGACAATCAGCTACCGACTAAAGGTTTATTATCCCCAAACCTGGGGAGATTATTAATCTGAATTATCCTATAACATTTGAGGAAAAGAAATGTTAGTAAATCTTGTGAGCTTTTCAGTCTCTTTACATCTGTTTAATGAATCTAGCTTAGTGCCTCTTGAATGCTAACACATCTTTGTTATGAACTTTATGCTAGAAATTGACTCTGTCATCTATTAGCCAGTTACAATTTTTAATCAGACAAATGACTGATGAAACAAGCAGTTTTTGGATAGCAAAATCCATTCTGATGGTCTGGTAACTGATTTCACGTCATGAAAATTAGCCCCGTTATTACTACCTGTTGTAGCCTATGAACTGATATATAGGACACTCACTAAAGATTTTAATAAAATGCATACTATTTCCAGGGCCAAGCTGCATTTAAGTGTTATTACAGTGCACTGAAAGGAGTTGCAACTAATTTGTGTAGAAGGAAGATATCTGGTAATTTCGTGGCTGCATCTCATCCAAGGTTCAATAAGCATTAACACTTTGGCAACACGCTGCCATAAGAGAGTCTGTAAGTGCATCAGGATGGGAATCAAGGCATATTTTCAGCAAATTGGCTCAAAGATAACAAAACATAAGAAAAATCCCAGCACAAGTTCAGCTCTAGAACAGAAAGAAGTTCTGGCTGGCACACGTGGCAAAGAAATCGATCCCTGTATCAGAAAGACCATTTAAAGTATTTCACCTAGGTTCCAACAGTCCACAGGCCACCTGCTAACATACTGTGGTTGATCAAATGTCAGCAGTGAAATTGGTCTGAGAACTACCACTTCTCAAGACTACTCCCAAAGGATCTTGCAATTAATTTTTTGTTGCAGTGCAGAGCATTTTTAAAAGAGATATGTCTGGCATCCAGAAGTGATTTGAGAAAGGTATGGATTTCTTAAATATCTATCATTTAAAAGAGCAATAGGAATGCAGAGAGTGAATGAATCATGAATATTCCTTGAGAAAAAAGGCTGGGTGATCAGGGGGATTCCCCTACACGATAAGATAAGGTAAATCAGCATAGCTTCATAAAGACAACATGCAGCAGCAATACACTAAATATTCAGCAAATAAGCCTTGAAGAAAAAACTTGGCAGTTTTTTGCACTGCAGCATTTGACAGTGACAAAGTTTAGTGTTACTCAACATCCCTTTGTTAACATTAGATCTATCAGTGGTAAAATAAGAACGGACAGACTTGCACTTAGTTTATATCAATATAAACGTAAAAAACATCTCCAAAAACTGTGCAATTCAAGGCAGCAAAGACACAGATCATTAATGTAGAACAAATACAAATTTCTCAGTGTCAGCTCAGTGATGTCTCCAAGCCTTGGACAAACAAACCTTCCACCAATTGCATCCTGACACAGAAGTTGGGGAACAAAAGCCTCTGAGTTTTTCCAAGGTCTTGACAAGACTGGCAGTAAAGAGGACATTCCACTATGCAGGGGCTACTCTGTGTGCATTTACCTTTGCTATCCAAACATGGACAGAATCCACAGTCACTGATTTTTACAGAGAAAGAACATTAGCACAAGCCAGCCATTCTACCTTGCTCTAGCTACAAGGTTACTCTCATTGCATTGTTTTTTACAGCAAAAATTTGTTTACCATGGTTACATGGTTCATTGGGTCCATAGCTTGATTACACTGAAAACAGCTCTTTCTGATCTCTAAAGGAATTGGAACTGTGCTTCATAATACAGCTCCAATCAACCACCCCAAGAGAGATGGGCAGGACTTGTGACTGGAAGGATGCATAGCCAAGGGCCACAGGCAAAGCAGCAGTGGGGAAAACGAAGAGTTTTGCAACATCCAAGGTGAGCAATGTCCTTCTGTACAGCTTCATTGGCAAACCCACCAGCTGATGCAAACAGATGAACAGTCTCTCAAATTTCACTTACTTTTGCCACCCAATTAGCAGATACATTCCAGAGTTACATCACGTATCTCACTGACGCCCTCTACTGAAAGAAACAGTGTACTTAATTGCACTGCAGCAACATAAAGCTACTATTCAGTATCCCTTTCCTCATACTCCTGGCATTCACCTAAATGAGCCAGAAAATTCTCCTATCTTGGCCACTACCTGCATTCTGCAGCTACAAAAACACCATGCCATGGTCTCCCGCACTAAAACTGAATGTTCCTAAACCAAAGGACATTTCTGTCTCCCCTGTCAGTTTGGATCATCGTTTTCCACGTAAGAGTCTATCCTGTGATTTTAGTAGAACCATTTTTTCCCATTTGTCTCAAAATATTTAGATTCAGATTCCAAATTCACAACCATGTACAGTGACCTGAACCACCTGAACCAGAGAGACAAAGCAAAACCCAAGCTCAGCAGCTTTCAAACATTTACATTGTGGTGAAAACTTTTGAAGCGGGGTACAATACTGGTTTGTAAGGGATTTTATAATCTAAGAAAGAATTATAATGACATTACCTATCCTTTTCTTATTTTGCTCCCTTTAACTATTTGGACTCCTACAGATGCAAAGCTGCTTTCAGATCCAAAACCCCAGCCCTCCAGTACATACTGTATACCTGTAAACAGAAGCCATCAATCAATTTGTATTTTAAAATAGGATAAGACTAAAAATATTCCTTCAAAAACATGTTTTCTTTAAGAAAACATACTTCAAAAGTCTACACGGGATTTCTGTTAATAAAACTGCCTCTATAGGTCAAAGATCAAAAATTAGCGAGGGTCCACAACATGCAGAGCTTTAAAAAATGTCACTTCCTTTCATTTTCAGCATAAGAAATGGCCAACTTGTTCAGGGCAAATACTTGTTTGAACTGAGGATTTTATTATTAATCTCTGAAGACTGCTGAATTTAGGGTCACAGTAAGGGTTGATTAGGTACAAGGTGCACAAAGCTCTCCTCTGTCAATGCTATTGAAAGAAGCAAGTAATTTAGATTCAGAATTGGTCTTGGATTGAAGCTCACTCCATTACCGACCATTTTCAATTTCAGCTATACAATAAACATCAAGCTCAGCAAGGAAATTAGTACATTTGGTAATGTATTGGGAGAGATGGGTGGGTCTTTGACAAGATGACACTTATCACCAAAGCTTCAGTTAATGAAACCCTTGAGTGGTTTCTGCGTTTGACATATTTTGACATTTTTTGAAATCACATCCAGCAGGTTTTTTTTACCCCACAATGTTCTTCTTTATGAGAAAAAAATCCATCCATCTTTAAAATGAGTACTGAAGTACTGCAATATTATCGGAAAAAAAGTAAAGAGATGCTGGCTGCACTGAAGGCAGAGGGAAGAGAATCTGACTTTCTTCAAATGCAGAAAGTATAGTGAGGTACGTAGTATTTAAACTGAGGAAACACCAGAGCTAACACATTTCAGAAGAGAGCTTAGATTTCATCAAGCATGTCTGTATTATTCAGTTTGTACTGAAAGCACTGTGAACTGTAACAGGAAGTCTGACAGCAATGTGACTGCAGGAAGTGTTCAGCCTTAAGTTCTCCTCCTCCTTACCTTACACATGCAAAAAATTACCATGAAGTACTTTAGATTGGCCATTAATAAGATAAATATATTAGACTCTCTATTGAAATATGAACTCGTGAAACAACTTTCCCTGAAACACTTTCACAGCAGAATTCTTAAAGTTTTGTTTAACATGATGTTCTGTATTTTTATTTAAATATAAAATAACGAGAGCAAATGAGAAAACTTACAGCTGTAGACCTTGAGCAAACTTACTGTACAAAAGACACCAAAATATGTGAAAAAAAATAGAAGAAAATTAGGAGACAGAAAGAGAGAGTGAACAATTGCTGGCTCTCTGCAGCTGATGACCCACAACCTCCACAATAGTTCTCAGATCACTTTAAATGCTGCTTTGTAGCAACGTGGCACCTACATTGTAAGACTAGAATTAAAAAGGGTCAGAAGAGACAGAAGACTTAGAGATCTCCAATTCTGAGCGGTTTGATATTTACTCTTTTGCTTTCCTGAAAGCCGAGGGAAATTATTATGGATTCATATATTTCAATCTCACACAGCTCTATTATTGTTCATTTTTAAACTCAGAGCTGAGAGAACAATTAAAACAAAAAATACAAAGCCATCTAAACAGGGACATTCCTGAACTCTACAGACCTACAAGGCAACACTTAGAGCTCCAGTTCCCAGCCGGGTGGTCCTTCCCAACTATTTTTTTCCAGCACAAGTGGGAGGTCACCTTGAAGATCTCAGGGACAGCAATTGTATTATACAGGATACATACTCCTGAAGGGTTGCATTGTGTTGCAATGCAATTTTTATTTAAAACTTTGCCCTCCCATGACTCCGCTCTAAGCATTTCCCTTGCCTCCCTCAGTCAAAGTTTAAGGTGGCAGAGCATGCACCGTGCACATTTCTGCCCTCTTGAAACCCTAAAGAAGGGACGACAGGAGATGACATTTTCCGAACCAAAGAAATCCTGTACCATAAAAGAGTTAATGATTATTTCTCTAGCTTTAGAGGACTTGTTTTGTTTAAACTGGAATTGTTTCCCACAACACCATGACCAAATCCACCACATCCTCCTGAGTCTTGGGATCTTTCTGACAGTTTCAGATTACACTTCACCATGAGTTCAAACTACAAAATATCAACACAATTACTAAGCCTCAGTAGCACCCAAAACATACACTACAAAGCCTGGCGAAGTTCAGTAACCCAGCGCGCTTCTGGGATTGCAACAAGCTCTACTTAGAGCATTAGCTCTAAACAACACAGCAAGCATTAATGTAGGAATGTCCAAAAACCTAGGAGAAATTCCAATAACAAATTAAGCAGTCCTAGATCTGCATTTCAATGCTGGAGATGGTTTGATATAGATTTTTTATATGTTAGAGACACGTAAGAACAAGCTAGATAGATCTCACATGGCTGGGTCAAGTGCTTTGTCTTATCTGTACCATTCCTCTGCAATTTCGGAAGGACTGGTAATAAAAGGAACCTACAATTCTACTGGCTACTCTAAAAAAGGGTAACTGAAAATACAGTTCATATGTCATCCTGTAATCTCAGTGAAGAAGAGTGTGGATCTACACATTTTAGTCTAGAAAAGTCTAAACAAATAATCAGATGGAGAGTTTCAAATCACTGGATATTATCCCATTGAACAGAAGTAAATACTTCCATACTACTATACCACACAACGTGGTATGTAATTATTTTCTGACAGCATTTAACTGAAAGCTGGGTGGTTTTCATACTCCTGACTGGAGAAAACATGTAGCCCGTTCCAGTAATAAAGATACCTGTCAGTTTGCAGCATTTTGGATCTCACACACTGAATAATCCACACTTATTCAGTCAAGCAAGTTTAAATGGTAGGAAAATTCTTGTATGGCCTCAGTTCCAAAATGTTTTTTTGATCCTGTTAGGCCCTCACGCACGCTGCAGTGGCCGTATCAGAGAAAAGAGCAAACTGAGCAAGTCAATTCTGCGAGGGGGTTGAGGAGCTCTCAACCTCTGGGAATGCATGCAGTCCACCCTCTGCAGGATGGGGTAACACTGTGGTTACGCACCTCCTTTCTTTTGTAAATGTCCACTTGTTTTGAATATCTTCACATGTAATAGATTTCTGCAATATTCTCTCAAGAGAAGGTGGAAAGAACCAGGAAAATCACACATTTTTTGGACAGCCTCCTAGAGGTGTCTCCATACTAAAACATGATATACAATCCAATGTACTAATCCAAAGTTCTCAGTCATGAAGCTTCTTCCCAATTACATCTTTTCCCAAAGGTTTGTGAAAAGCAAGTATACTTCCTTTAATATGTGCATACGTTTTGTTGATGGTTTGGGATTTTATAACTCAAAAACAGAATTTACAGGATTTATCTCTTTCCACTTGAACATCTATACAGTATCATAAAATCTACAGAAACACCAAAACCCACAAATAATGACACATTATAAGCGTCTTCTATGAATCAGTACAAAAGAACTGCAGAAAATCCAAATCAGGATCCATCAGCATGCACACAGGGTATCCGTAGATATATACAACTCCAAACAGAATATTTAGGCTTACCAAAAGCGGAGGGATCACGTGTGTGTATATATATATGCGTATAAACATATTTCATATTTTTGTCACTGTCATGACAGAATGAAAATGTTCATCTACTCTGCAATCTTGGCCTGTAATAAACAATTCAGCAAGAATAATGAGCAGATGACTCCTTTGAAAGACAACGTCCTTAGTTCAACTGCTTAGACTTAGCGTCCACTCAATTTCATTGTGCTCAAAGGTTTACTATAAAAGCTCTTCTCAGAAATAAGTTCAAGGTTGCCATTTTCTCCCTACTTTAAATCGCTCTTCTAACTCCACTGGGTATCTCTAATATCTCTTAATGCCTCCCCTTTGACACCTCCCCAAATGCATCATTTTTCTCAATCACTCTAATGAAAGACTTCTGACTCCCTCTTTCTTCCTCTGTTCATGATTCTGCTTTGACTATAAGTTCTTCAGGTCAGGGTCTATCTTTCTCTTCTCTATGTACCTTACAGAATCATAGAATCATTAAGATTGGAAAAGACCTTATGTTTTATAAAATGGGGATCTGGACCAACAACTAGAGCTTCCCATATCATAGAATACTAATAGTTATCGTAATAATTTTCTTATAAGGAGTTTTAGATTTTAGCAGCATTTATAAGCTTTCTAATGATCTTCACCCTTCTGAATTGAAACTGTCCCAAGAGCATATTATATTTAGATCTACAGCTTTACAGAATTTGTTATGACGCTTAGCCTTGTGGGTTGGAAACAGAACATTACCTTAGTTGCTCTAATAAATTAGAGCACATTTTACAGGCATGTCTGATGAAATGACAATTACAACAAGATTAGAGAAGGAAACAAATATAAGGCTAAAGAAGAGAGTACCAAATACTATGGAGCAGAAGAGTCCAAAAACAATAAGGTAGACTTGGAGATAAATTCAGTGGAACAAACATCTTCATCTGTGTACTTACTTCGTGTACCCCTACATGAAGGGGAGAGTGCGTGCTTATAATCACAAGAGCCAAATGAAGTTCTCCTCAATAGCACTGATCAAATCTGCTTCAGGTTTAGATATTATAGTATAGCTTTTACCATATCAAGTTTTAATACACAACTAAAGTCTTGACTGAAACTATACACTCGCATCACATTTTCTGAGACTTTTCTTCATCTATCCAGAAGGGAAGCATCAACATTTCAACATAATCTCTTTATTTAAGGGACACATGTTGCGTGCACAATTTATACATGCACACAAACACAATTAAGGCACACGCATACACTGTTTCAAACAAGCCAGATCTCTGTAGGAAAGTATAAATGGAAAAAATGGAAATAAAGCAACGGAAAGGCACAAAAAAATTCCAAGTTTTAGCATTTGTAAAGGAAACACATATAAAAAGATCTAGAAAGGGATTCAATATAAAATCCTAACGTTTTCAAAGCCTTTCTTTCCAATTTCTAGCTGAACTGCTAAACAAACCAAACCCAAAACTTATACATACAACAGCACTGACTTAACTGTTGTTGGAACCTCATCCTCTACACTTTGTCCCATTACTGAAGTTAACAATATACACGGGCTGTTTGCTTTTAGTAGAAAGTAGAAGAATCCTATGTTTAATTAGGTTTGACAGTAAATGGCTGCAAGTAGACTGTGAAGTGCTGAATGTGATGTAGGAACACGGCAGCCCCGCTTTTGCTGCTGTTATTGTTTGTCTAGAGAAAGCTTTCCACAAGACTAAATTCAACATGACAAGGTGTCTGTCTGCACCGTGACATCTGTATCACTACAAAAGGGAAAAAAACACAGAAATTCATTTTTAAATGAGAGCTTAAAATGTGTGGAATAGCATGAAGGAATACAGACATATCAAGAAAAATATATACATACAGCCCCCCTTTTTCTGCATGTTTCTGTAGAACATGTTATACCCAAACTGTTTTCCCATTAATTCAGTAATTTTACTCTATTCTACAGTATTTTTGTTCTGTGGTAGACAAACGGTTTCTTATTCAGCTTCACTGCTTTTGTTACTATGAATATAAAATCTTAACATTTGATTGCATATCATACAATTTGTTTTGTTCCTGAGATGCTGAAAATGTATGCACATTTAAAGGTGGTCTAGTCATTTCAAAGAGAAAGCCAAACGGCTTCAATATACATTCCAATTTCTAATATGTATTTAAGGTATTTCATTTTTTCTTAAAATTAGCTACCAGTTATTTTCCTTCCAGGGCAGCTCCTAAATATATTTCTTCTTTCAATACCATACAGATACCGTAAACAACCAGAAGAATTTCAAAGCATTAAGGAAAAATGTAGATAATAGTTATAGGAGCTAAGTGAACAATGGCAAAGGCTGCCAAAAGACTTCAGCTAGGATGGAATAGGAACACAAGTGAAAAAAGAACATTAACTTCCTATGGCAACAGGAGCATCAGATACGTGAGTCAGGAAAGATGAAATAGTCAGTTTAGGTATGGTTCACTCATTTGACATGAATTTGTTTATATCAAAAATTTTAGAAAAATACGATAAAAATGGAGGACATTTGGACCAAAAAGGATGTCCCAAAAGAAGGAAGTGTTGAAAATTCATCACACAAAGAATTTTGCTTTCCATTTCAAACAGCGTCCCTTAAAGCCATACTAAAAATCTTAGCACGCAGAAAAGGACCATTTTCCAAATCCATCTTTCAAACTTCCTTCCCTTCCCCCCCAACTATTTTAAGTTATTTCCCTGAATTAATCAAAAATGCTCATTTACAGAGGATTGTAGTTGTGACTCAATCTTCTCCCTTATAACCCAGCCAACCTCAACACTCTGAAAAGTTAAGAAGCATTTTGCACCCACTGCCTTGAACTACAATGCAGCAGGAGAGATTTTGTTTCAACTTTCAAATAAAATACAGAACACATCGTAGGCTTAGAGCAAAACCAGTTGAGCAAAATCTCTCAAACAGCTGAAGTCGTGTGAGCTTGGCAAGTGGCAGAAAGGCGTACACTTCCGTGTTACCTCTTACCGACATCCCATGGTGTTCATTACAGTTAACAGTGAATCTTATTCCATTGTTCTCAAAAACAACTGAATAACCTTCTACGAAAGGTTGAGATCAATGAGATCAATGGCAATAAAAATATGAGAGATGAGCGGAAATTAATTGGAAATTTCCTGAAGAGCTACAGAATTGATCTAAAGAACTGAAAGAGGTGAAGAATCAACAAGTAGCTTGGTAACTCCAAGCAGGGAACGTTACTCACCAATATCCTCAGTGAATGAAAAACCTTACAAGTGAGAATAAAACTACATGGATATTGGAGATTTTACCCCTCCTTGGATTTGCATATTTTGTCCACTTACTGCATTTTAAGAGATGCATTATTTTTTATGCAAAAGTTTACACCTATCTGGTTGGATATCCCTCAGTTTCCACTGGAAAGTTAGGATACGTAAACAGTAACAGTGCAGGGATGACCCTATAACTGTAAATATGCATCCCTATTTTGTAGTAGCAGGTAGACCAGTGACAACAGTCTTTAGGATGACACCAGCCTTCAAAATGTCTCCTTTTGATATAGAGATAAGGGTCTATAATGAAGTAAAAGCAGCATAGGCATTAACAGAGATATTTTGGCATCCATACATGCAAAAACTGAAATTTCAAATAATGAAATAATGCTCACTTGCTCTCAACAACAAATCAGAAGCAGCAAATCATATTTTGATTATAAATAGAATCAGAAATGACAATTCTTCACATTTTAAGCTATAAAATTAAAGAAGAATCCACATTTAAGATATATGTAAGTGCTATTGCTTGTGTCTACAGCGGGCTTAGCAAATAACTAAATAAATTTTGAGGAAGATTTTAATCTCATGAATAAAATGATCCCATTCTCAAGATAATTTACATATAGTGAATAAAGTGGCACTCATCTATTTTCATGTTCTCAGCTTAAAAATGAAGCAATCGTATTAATTTAACAGACGGCACTGATTCTTTTAATACTGTGTTACAGAGCAGTACGTAAATTGTAACGTATGCCTGAATATAACTTTTAATTATTTTCAGAGTTGTGAATTATTTTTTAAATTTTAAATAATTTTTGCATTACAATGCCACAGAAAAAAATACACGTAGATGCAGTCATAATTGCTAAATTTTTTTCTACCTTATATAAAACATTTTGAACAGGTGGACCTTAAGAAAATATTTATAATTATTCTTATACTGTTAAAATTATTTCAATTTTGCATCTTAGCAGATACACATCCATACACCAGAAACAGGTGTTCATCAAAAGGAGATGATAAAGAGAGACTGCCGCCTCGCCTTGGAACCTCGCCTGCATGGTGTGACGACAGACAAATTAGAAAGATCCTGCTAAACATCTTTCTACACTTCAGAAGACGATTACACCTTTTTAAAAAGGCAAAACATGCAGTTCAATTACTTATTGTCTTGGCATGTGGTTGTGATGAAAGAAGGAGTCTTAAACCTCAATAGAGCTAAACTAACTTCCCAGATGGCCTTCAGAAGAGGGATACCTTTGGTAATCCACCTGCACATACTGTAACTTTCTTCTATTTAAAAAAAAAACATAAACATTCCTTCAGCCATCCATTCAAGTAATCCCTTTATTTAAAATGGCAATTTGATGCATACCTCCTTCACCACCACCACCACCATTCCCCTTCCCCCCAAAAAAAACCCAACCCAAAACCAAAGACAACAATCCTGTAGCAATAACAACTTATTGTCTGTGGGATTACTTCAGTAAATTTATCTTTACTGCTCTCCTACTTTTCAGCCAGGTTTCACTGTAGTATTAATTGTAGCTATATTTTCCATTTAATATAAAAGCTATAGCAAAAATGTTGCATCAGTGAAAACAACCATCAACACGTGTGCACATGCAACAGGCAGAATGGAGGATGGTGTAAATACCAACACAGACACATTCTAATATTTGAACAAAACAGGCTCCCTAGAAACCTGCAATAAAATTCCGGTTGGAACCTGAAGAATCCAAAGTACTCTTATAAGCCAAACAGGTTTATTTACTGGTTTACTTGATAATGCAGTTAACAGGCATTTTCTGAGATGTGTATAAGTGGCATGTATGACTTCCGGAGACTAGAGTACCCAAAGTCTAACCTTTACTTACAAATTCATACCTGAGTTATTAAGAAATACAATTTAATCTTCAAATAAAGTTAAGGCACAGAATTGTATAAAGATGGAAAACAGAAGCTCATCCTACTGTCTGAATTTGTTACTATAGCTCTTCTTATTTGAACACAACAATTTGGAAATTATTCAAATGGTCGCGTAGATCTGAATGAGTGAAAGGCAGGAAAATCATCCCAGGAAGAAAAGGATACTTTTTTTTTTCAGTGAATGTTTCTTTGTGAAAACTCAGGTTTCAACAGGGGAGTCCTAGAGTGGGTTCAATGCATGCTACTATATTGCAATCCCAAGATTATCCCATAGGATCTTACCATTACAATCTACTTCTCTAGTAAAAAAGGAACTAAAGGCAAAGCTGAAAACTAAAGCTAGTTTCTCTATTAATTTGTTATCAGTTATCTGTGACATGATTATTTTACTGAAAGGGTTGTTAAGCACTGGAATAGGCTTCCCCAGGGAGGTGGTTAAGTCACCATCTCTGGATGTGTTTAGAAACCATTTGGCTCAGTGCTCAGGGACAGGATTTAGCGGAGGGTTGTTAGTTAGGGTAGCATGGTCAAGTTGTGGTTGGATCTGATGATCTTTAAGGTCTTTTCCAACCTGAGCAAATCTATGATTCTATGCATTGCCAGTGCTGGCCATAAGAAATCAACCCTTCACATTTCGAAGTGGGCTCTGTTAGTGAACTGACAGGCACAAGTTGATTAAATCACATCATTTTTGACTGCAGAGACTGTTGACACAGAAACAAGCTTGAATCGTGGACTCGGAGCTCATATTTCCTGAAATCAGTAGACACTAAACCCATCAAAGGTGGAAAAGAAAACTAATGATGCTTTGTGATATACACACGTAGTCATTTCAATATGAAAATGAATCTGATCCTGCAGGTATCAGGAATGCTTTACTCTAATTTTGTGCTTATCATGTTTAGCTGCAGAGATGCGTTAGAGATGAGGCAGTCCAGAATCAATCAGATGCAATCCTCGAGCCCCAGACTAGATGCCAACACAGCCCTCAGTTGGGCAAAACTTGGATGCCCTTGATTTAAGCTTTCTAAGCTTCCACAGTTCCAGTTCAGGAGATTAATGTAATTCCCACAGCTCATACTTCTGAGAAGATAGTTTTTGTTTGATGCTTATTCTACTACTAACAGAACTATACAAAATCCAACTGTTTTGCTTCTCATTGTGTCAGAGAATGAATTATACATTTTTACAACTCTCACCAAGCAGAACTGGAGCCATGTCAACAGCACATTCCTGCTTACTAGCCATACTTCTAAGTGGCAGCATTTTACGGGTAGTACTTTTGTATCAGCCTTCGTACACAACAGATGCAATTTACTCTGTGCCATCAGTCTATATGGGAACATTAAACTTCCATATTCTGGTTCGCGGCTGCCCAGTGGTTGGTTGCCATTTCCTTTTACATAGTGCTGTCTGGTAAAAGCATCCCTCAGATCTGTAGATCTATAGTGAGGAACTGCCCCTGGCCTTTATCAAATTTTTACAAGAGGAAGTTTTAATAAAATATCTTTTCACTACACTCATAGACATATGTTAGAGGATTTGAAGTGAATATACAAACAGACATAGAACAGACAGTTAAATAACTGCATGAAGTATATAGAACAGGTTAAGTATTATCTGGAAAGAAAAAGAGGCATCAGTCAGGCATCACTTGGGAACTGGAGAGGTCAGACACTGAAGACAATATTGAAATCACTATAACATTTCAAGCACTCCTTTTCTACATCATTTTTTTCCTAATACACCCCAAAAAGCCCATTCCAGCTGCCCCTCTCCTTCCCATCTCCTTTCAGTGGGAGGCCACAACTCAGCTCCCGTCCTTTCTTTCCTCTTCCATATCTGTACAAACAGACACGTATTATGCCCTGCTTTTCCTTTCTTCATTCTAATATTGATATAAATGCCTTTATTAGACAACAGACAAGTATTGTCCTTATCCCAACAAGGCTGATGAGCTGGGTGTCGACACTTCTGCTTGTTGGCCACGTTCATTTTTTCACCTCCAAATATAGATTCCAAATGAGTAGCACTTCCACAACTCCAAGTTCACATGAAAAAAAAGGCATCAAATCTCCTTTTTCAACTTTGAAGCGTGCTTATAATCAGCAGAAAATAATCTCACTAAGAATATTAATGTAAAAAATACCACACAGCAGTACACTGTTACTACTCAAGTAATACATCAAGTAAACTACTCAAGTAATACATAAGGCGGAAGAAGATGCAGCCAGTGTTACGTTTCAAAATGCATGTGTTGTAGAACACTGGTTGAATTTGAATCCCTTTTTAATGAAACTTGCTAACTCGTACATTCACTTCAATAGAAAACTGCAAACAACCTCTTAAGTACCAATTTGTGAAGTCTGCTTTAACTTCAGGGACTATAATAAGATACAGTAAAGCAAGAACTTGGCCTAATATCATTCAGTGAACAGCTTCTGATACACAAAATAAGCAAGCATTGTATCTATCAGTTTGAACTGTACAATATTCCTATTTCTGCCTATTGAGGTGATTGGGAGGCACCCATATAAAATGAATAGACAAATACACACCAAGTCTCCTAACTAGCTGCTGCGATGCAGTGGCTGCAGTGTGCTGTTCCTGTGCATCATTCTTCTTCGGTGCATGAGTAACTGAAAATAATCACCAGGCAGGTTTCTTTGACAAACCACGACAGATCAGTACTTCTCACATGCCTAGCCATTGCTCATCAGCATTTTCAGACAAATTGCTTCTCCTACATTAGGAATGCTTCGCAACAGAGGAAATGAGAGACATAATTTAAATTTATGTATATCATTGGATACTTTTGAAAGCACTGTACTGCTTTTGTATGCAATGGCCACAAAGTTCCTACAGGCTTGGTATTAATAATAAAAAAGCTACAACCATCACAAAGTTTTGAGTTTATTTTACGGGCATTTGGCTTCCCCACCTTTGAACCAATCCACTGGAAATCTTAAATAGCAGCTCTCTCCACTCACCCACCAGTCGCTCTTCTTGTTCTAATCGAAGCACAAGCTGAATTCTTTAAAATGGTGGTTACAGCATAATACCTGCTGATTTCACAACACCACAGCAGTTCAGTTTAGAGAAAAAAAAAAAACAAAAAAACACAGCCTCCAAAGCAATGCATTAACTTTAGCAGATGTTCCTTTACTTGCCAAGTCTCTGTCAGTCATTCTCCTCATCTTGTTTGTTTTCTCTTTCCCAAACTGCTCTTTTTTCAAATCTCAGGTATACGTACAGCTGTGCAGACTTCACAGTAAAAAAATTCTTCTCTTTATGAAAACAGAAACTTTAAATGTGTAAATATTTTTCATCATAACAGAGGAAATCCTCTAGCCTGGAGTCAGCCTATTTCTAGTTCTCTACGATTTAATGTTTTGGCAGTTTCTCAACTGGCTTGTTCCAAACTTCACATATCTGACAAATCCCCATTTCTTTGGAAGATTGATGATCTCAAAAGCCTACTTGTGCGTGCTTAAAATGCAGCTCCATCTCTTGCTATTTTTAGGAGTCCAAAAAGCGTACCACGTGTTTCACACTGACAGGGACATTTCCTTCTTCCTTACCCACTGAGCTGCTCAGCAAAAAGAAGAAATGCAGAGACAGACACAGTAGAAACAAGAAAATCTGAGGTGCAAGGCAGTGGGGGGTTGGAAGTCATCTGTAGCAAAGAGGAAGTACTTACAGATCAACTTCTGATTTTGGAGAAAAGGAGACGTTGCATCTCAGGAAAAAAGAGAATAAACAATTAAAAAAAATAGATAATATCAAACTTGAGGAAGGAAACAGAAGGAAAAGAAGAAGGAAAAAGGGAAGCAAACAAAGAAGAATGAGAGGAATAGGTGTTGGGTCAGTTAAGTGGTGCATGCTTGAGAAGGATATACAAATACGCACCCATGTGCGTTTCCTAGAATCCAATTTAACCAGATTGACAGGTACAAGAAGCAATTTTGTTGTCAAAGTCCTGAGATTTTCAACCATTTCAATGATTATGAGTTCTTTCAACTGAGAAGTCAGGCTCCACATTTGATAGATTCTTCCCAAGCACATTAATCAGGCATTTTCCTTCCTTTATCTTTGTTTTAAAGTTACTCATTATAATTGTTCTCCTGCAGCATCTTGTCAGCTCAAAGTTGCAGAAAAGCACAGCAAAATGAAAATATCATACGGACACCAGCTTTGGTTTTGCTTGATGAAACTCATACAATATTCTATCTTTCATCCTAGACAAGTCCACTGTATCCTGTTCTATACTCAGAACTTTTCTGAATTCCAGGAGCTTCTCAGGCTTCATCAGTTTCCCAGGTGTTCCCATTCACAGTACTTGCAGCTCTCAAAGACAAGTTTACAGTCCGGAGTTGTCACCTGTTCTACAGCCAAGCAACTGCTGACACTCTGGGAAGGTTTTAGGGTTTGTCTTGCAGAATTAAATAATTGCCCTGATACTTCTCTTTGGGACAAGCATTTACAGAAAAGTGTTTGTAGATATTCTTTATCCCCCTCTATCCCTCAAGAAACAAACAAATGAAAAATTAAAAAGGAAAATACATCCTTCCAAAACTTAATTAGTTAGGGGTTGGTTTGCATCTCTGTTTTTAGGAAGAAGTTACTGAAAATATCCTTGCACCTGGAAAACTGAAAACATTTTTTTTTTTTTTTTTTTTTTTTTTTTTAAACACGATCTTGAATACTGCAAGCTTTCCCTTCCCCTTGATTTTAAAGAAGTTTTGCAATTAACTTAGCATTACCCAGGTTCAACAAGTCAGAAGAAAAGCATCAAGATGCATCTCAAATCCTGGCCTTCAGTCTTACCAACCAGCCCACACCAACCACCTCTGGGTTTGTTTTTACTTTAGGCGAAGCACCACCTACCACAGCTCAGAGCAGCATTTAACATTTTAACTACAAAGTTCACCGCAGGCTGATTTCCAGCAATACTGCTCTGATCTGCTGTACAGCAGCTGCACACACCGACCCAGAGCCCATTCCCTTACAAAAGGCATTTCCTTCATCCCTTGATCCAGCATCGTGGTGACTGGAAAGGTTCTTCCCCCTTAACAACATTAAATAGCTTTCCCATCTTATTTCATCCTACTAATTCTCAAGCACTAAGACTACTGTTGCATTATGATCCTTTATTTCTCACAAATATCATCAACCGACTCCACAAAGGGCTTCAGGAAAAGATTTTCCTCAAAAGAAAGCTGTGCAACAGCAGTTGCACTGTAACTTAATCTGTCAGTTTGATTATCATCTTGCCATTAAATCAAACTGTAAATAAATAACGATGCTATTGTTAAAAACACATTTATTCATAATAAATTACTATGCAAAATTTCATTTTAAAATAATATATGCATGTGGGAACATTTCTAGAATTTTCTTTAATTTTAATAGAGTGAATGGTGTGGTCACCTCCATTAACACTACAGATGGCATTCAGTTTTGATATAGCTTCCTGTCATTTTGCTGCTGCTTTAAAGAACATTATTTAGTAAGACCTTAATTACACATTTTTAACCTTACAGTGTCAAGGGTCAATTAATTTTACCCTGATGTTTATAGGATGCAAGATTGTTAAATAAATAAAATAGAAAAAAAAACCCTGAGCTGAAATGAAAAGGGAAATAACAGCAGAGCCTCATAGGGCCAATAAAATTACAGCTAATCCTTCTGGGAATCCAAATGGCAATAAAGTGAAAGTGAGTACAGATTAGCACATTGTAAATCCACTTACTACCCAGCAATGTTTACACAAGGATTTGCCATTGCCCGTTACCATTCGATCAGTGTTTAATTGCACAGTTTGCCAAGATTCTACTGAAGAGGTTACTTTATTTCCTACAAATATCATTCAGTTCCTTACAGACTAAAAACACGCTTTAATCAAGGACAAGAATACGCACTGACATCTGACAGATGATGAAAAAGCAGATGAGATCCCAGGGTTTCATACTGATGACTTCGTGGAATATGAGCAAGAAACAGAAATATCTAAGGAAAGGCTTGGAGTACAAACAGATCCCCTGTGTCAATATTCCTGAATTTGAAATGCAAGGGAGAGCACTTTTCTCATGCACTTCTAAAAGCTATTTGCTTGAGTCCAAAACAGCTTTTTCCTTACTGCTCACTTCTCATACAAACTGCACTCACACGGAGGCCAACAGCCAGCAAAAACATATTTCCATTTTAACGCCTTCAGATGATCAAAGCATCAGCTTAATATAATCAGCTCAAATCCATTTACCAGTGAGCCTACCACTGTGCCCAGGGACTGTTTTCCTTTCCAGCCCTATCTATTCTGGAACAGGTGCTATAATAGTAAATTAATTAGTCTGTGGAGATGCACCTTGTTCTCCATCTCCACAGGCCTCTTGTGGGTCAGGGCCTTGAGGAAAATGCCATCTGGGCAGAGTTTCCCCCAGAGAAACAATCAAAGCCTACAGATTGCAGACTACAGAGGAGGGTTCATATGACAATTAACCTTATTAGTCTTTTTTTTTTTTAATGGTTGATAGTATGTCAACATGTTGGCTCTATAAATAATCTGCTTCACAAAATATCAGTGCAACTAATTCAAAAAAATAACCTAAGAATCCTCTGCAGTAAATACAGATGATCTCGTACTGAAAATATACAGGTAAATGAATACTAAACAATTATTTGCGTACCTACACAAGTATCACACAACACTTCCAGAATACTTGAAAGTTTGATATACTTTGAAAGACTGACAATTCAGTCTGTGACAATTCTTCAACAAACCCAAGGGATTTGTCCTGTTAATCACTTTGGTTCTCTCTTTCCCACTAGGTTTTGCCAAACTTCAATGGAATCAGAACTAACATCTCACAGTAGAGGTCAATGTTAGCCTTGATAAACGTGATGGACGTTTAGTTTAAGGCCCCAGAAATCTAGATTCAGAGAACTGTTTCCACAGCAGACATTGTAAAACAAATGAAAATATAGAAACCCCAAAATATGATAGGAAAGCAAAATCTGCATACAATAAACATTACTTGCATTTTTTCCACTGTAAGTTTGGTGAAGAATAGAAATTAAGACTACAAAGCAAAATGAGCATAAAGTTCAATGTTTCAGGCCTTTTAAAAATACAAAGTACACATAAATGTATAAATATAAGGTAACAAAAATAGCATTCCTAATGAATGACTTCAGTGAACAACTCTTTTAAACACATTTTACTTGGATAAATACTACTGAATTTGCATCATAATATAAAATAAAGCCAAATGATTAGTTCCCAAAATGTTTTGATGATTTCTGACTCTGTTTGTGAATCGCATGAATTTCTCTTACATCTATTTCTTATTCAGCTTAGAAAATTTTGATGCAGAGACTTTTATTCCCACCCTTTACTATATTTAACGTTTGAAAAAGGGCTATTTCAATGGTATACTTTGTTCAGACAGTTTGTTCCTTTTACTCCCATGCACAGGTTTTCAGTGTAAACATTTAATGGGTTTCAATCTACATTTTTTGGGGAAAAATGTGGAATTTCATATATTTTTTTCAAGGAATCATGCAAGTAAAACCCACGTTAAGGTGAAAAGCATAGAAATAAGGCCAAAGCTGTCATTCATGAAAATATATTTTACTTTCAAGTATGATCTCTACTACTTACACTTGTAATATTGTTACTTGACAAGCTGCCTGTGCAACTGTGCTTTTTCACTGCATGCATTCCCAAAAGAACCTTCTAGAAAAAAGCTAGCAACATCTTTATCCGTTACTGTAACTATTTCTGAAGTCTTTTATATCCCCCTACCTGAATACACAACAGTATAAATGAAGGTAAAAGATGTCTAGGTAAATGAAGCTAATGGATGGTAAGAAGCATAAGAAGCACTAAGCGAACCCTCCTTGGCTGACAGGAGAGTTACTGAAAATGTTTGCATTCAATTCACTCAGGACATAAAGCAGCAGCTGTGTGGTTACTTCACAGTCTGTTAGAGTTACAGAAAAGTTTCCCGTGTGAAACCACTACAGGAGAGATGATCCAAGCTGGTTAGATGTGAGCTGGGGAAGGAAGTCTAGTTCTAAGCACAAGCAAATTCAGCACACTACAACCTCACATACCAAGACCAAATGATGAAGGTGTGCAACTTCCCCTGAATACAAAAGGGGTCTCCTTCCCTGGAGACGTTCAAGACCTGTCTGGATGCCTGCCTGTGCAACCTGTCATAGGGAGCCTGCTTTAGCAGGGAGTGGACTGCATACCTAGAAGGCCCCTTTCAACACCTAAATTCTGTCATTCTGTTCATCTTTAACACAAAAAATAGGAATGGAGTCATAATCAAACAAGTGCAAACATTACATAGCTTTATTATAGAAAAGTCATTTATAATGCTAGAATCACTTCCTTTATCCATTACTGAGCCAAAGGAGTGGGTAGAAAAAACTAGAAGATTAACAAGAATAGAAGAAACACACTAAGAGAAGTCAATGAAGCTGCCTTGGGTATGAAACACAATGCTTGTTCTCACTGAAGCAGCTGAAAAAAAAAAAAAAAAAAGAGCTACAAGGGACTGCATTGAATGAAGCAACAGCGAGAGATGGGATGCTTTAAAGGAACAAGGAAAAGCCCTCAAGTGCTTCCTTCAGGAAGACACACAGGTCCCTTCCATTTTGCTTCCCTCTGAACATAAAAAAAAATTTAAATGTATTTGGCATTAGTTCTCCCTGTTTTTCACTACTGTTCATATCAAGATAAAAAACATGTTTAAGAGATTATAATAAGCCTTATTCTGACATACTTGATCACAATATGCTAGAATGACAACTTGCATGTCACAAGAAACATTTAGCACACCAATGCCATGGAATTCAGATAATCTAAGTTCATCTACTTTTACAGCACTTTCCCTATCCACTGCTTGAATGAAGACAAAAGTCCTACCTTGTGCATGCCAGCAACAATTGTACATGCTCCAACAAAGAAAAGCCTTCTCAGATTAACCCAAGAAAGTGGAAAAGAATGAACAACAGTATTTTGCTAGATCTT
This sequence comes from Centrocercus urophasianus, assembly GCF_019232065.1. Taxonomy (NCBI): domain Eukaryota; kingdom Metazoa; phylum Chordata; class Aves; order Galliformes; family Phasianidae; genus Centrocercus; species Centrocercus urophasianus. Next base: position 6,893,475 of record NW_024884744.1, on the reverse strand, counting down.
TGCCATGGTTATGCTAACAAACAGAACTGCTACGCCTTGCAGGTTTGAATCAAAAGGAAACTTAAAAGTACATATGCAGGTGTCAAGGAGAAAACTTCAGTAATTTACTACCACTGCATACTCTCATTTAAGCATAACCTAGTTCTTACATTCTTTTCCTATAAGCTACCAAGCACAAACAAGAATACAATGGACTAAACAGAGCTTTGGTCTGACCCACCACATTACTGAAATGCACAAATGCTGGGGTTCACTTTGGTTACCGTTATCTGCCAAACTGCTCTTTTACTCCCTGCTCCTCTATGTGACAAAAGAAAAAAAAAAACCACAAAACAACATGACTGCATGAAGAGATCTGCTCCACACCGTGCCCATGGGAGGGGTGGGACAGCTTGTTCCACCAAGCTGCAGGGATCTTCTGCTCCACGCTTGGAGCACCTCCTGTCCTCATTATTCTCTGACATTGGTATTTGCAGGTCTGTTACTCTCACATTTTTTCACTCCTGTCTCACAAAGCTGCTATTGTGTTTTGTTGTTGTTCTGTTTTTAAACCCTTTCTCAAAGACATATTCATAGAAGCACCATCAGCACCACTTCTGGGGCCACCTTTGGTCAGAAATATTATGGAACTATCTGTATCTGACATGGAGGCAGCCCAGTGTCTCTTCTCATAGAGACCTCTCTTACCAAAACCCAAATAATACAAAGATGAAAAGGGTACTGCTAACAGTGTTGGGAGGATGACTGACATGCATTAAGGTGAAGGAGGTATTCACAATAGCATAACCAGGCAGATCTCCCTATATGCATGCAGTGAGAATGGGCAAAAGACAGCCTGCCTGAAGGAACTCCCTTCTTTCTCTCCTTTCTTCTCCACACAAGAAGCTGAGGAATTGCTTTTACTCAACCTTTGTGAGCAACCCCAGAAGGATGCTTGTCTTCACAAGCTGCAGAATACACTGAATGAAAGAAACATGAGCGTGAAGTTTTAGGACGTACACAAAGTAATGCTCTGTGTTCTTCGCACTCAGAGCAAAATATTAGTCCCTTTTCAATATGATGTTAAAAATATCAGTATATTCTGCACAAGGTGATAACCAGCTCATCATCTGCTAAAAATGAGACAGCTTGCCCAAAGCCAGCAACTTCCGTATACATCTATAAAGTCAGAGACGCAACAGAGTCACTGAAAGACAGCAGGTACTTCCAATTACTTGCTCACTTTACAAGGACAGGGAAAACACAGTATCTTCCAAATCTCCACAGTGATCTTACTATTATTATAAAGGATGTTTTGCAAAACACAGAAAATATTTGTATTGTAACTTCAAGAAAATCAGGAAGGAAGAAATCTTCTGTTATTCTTCCACCCGACAGTTGTGTTTCTCCAATTTCACACACACTCAGCATCTTGTCTAGGAGCATTAGTATATGTGGTGATGAGATGAAGGCAGTCTAATGCAAGCCTGGCAAGAACTTCCTGTAACCAGTCCTCCTGGGTCCGGAGATCAGCGTTCTTAAAATATGAGGATTTGATAAAGTTAACGCCGTCCCCTCGAGCAGATGGTTTGGAGCATTCTGTCAGGCTGCCACCGATTACTGCAAACAGCCTCGTTACACTGATAGCCCCCCCGGGACCCAGCCTGCTGCTGGCTGACCTCGCTCTGAGGTGTAATGGGCCCTTCCCAGGGCCTCGTCTGTGCCACAAAGACACACACACACCTCCAGCAGTACCTCGCACCGCCGTGTCACAGCCAGCAGCCGCTCAGTAGCGGTGGCTTTTCGTTTGTTCAATTTGTACTCCAGTCTTCTCAGTCCTGCAGGTGGAGATGGTTTAAACACCCTTTCTTTTTTTGGATTTACGCCTCTGTGTGAAAGCACCGTCAGTCCCTCGTGCAGCTTCAGCATTCCTGTCTGCCCACTCAGTGGCAAAACACTTCGTACATTCATAGCCTATTTTGAATCCATGAAACAGGAGCTTACGTATTACATATTCATTAGCAACATTTTCTGCACTTTCTAAATAGATGAGTCAGACTGAAATCACAGTTAACACCACCAGAAGAAGCTCCTACAAACTTACTCCAGAGCCTTAAAATGCTGTCTCACGTTAGCTGTACGTTATTCAGAGTATTTCACCAGCTACGAATAAATACCACCTGGTCATTATGGATTTGCTACTGTATGGTTTGGTTTCTTTCCAGCATTGTAAATCAGATCCGAGTTTAAAGTTTCTACTTTTCTTCTAGAAGAAGCTTGGAGCAAAGTTAAGGCAGCTCTTGTGTCATATTTGCTACTGAACACCACTGTATGTATTGGTAACAGGAAAAAAAAAGTTCAATTCATTTTCCCATGTGGAAGTCATTCTACAAAGTAATTAACTGCTCCAAAAAGGATTAATATGACCTTAGAATCAGGGATGAAAAAAATTGGCCTGAGAAACATAGACCCTACCACAAACTTTCTGTCCTGTCCCTGAGCTAGGTTTTGCACAGAGCAGCTTGGCAAGGCTTCATCAAACAAAGCCCTGTGAGGGGCACCCTTACTCACTGAGGCTCTCACTGGGTTTGTCTCTAGGTATCCTTTCATGCCAGTGACAAGCTCCAGGCAATGCTACTCCATTAGGAACATCTGGGATCTTAATATCTTGGATATTTCTTGCTACACAATCCCGAGGTTTTTGAGATCTTGTAGGAACATATGAAGTACAGGACTCCTGAGTCACAGAAGTTATGAGCGCTCAGATCTCCATCAAGGCTGAAGTCTTAGAGCAGCAAATGGGATATGCTTCTCTTCCCCAAAGCAAGGTGAAACTATTTGACTCTCTCAAGAAGTGCGGCATTCAAGAAATGCACTGAGACTCTAAGCTCACACACTGCAGTGGAGAGGAAGGAGCATCTCCTTGACCCCAATTACATTCTTTCTACACCCCCCATCTTCATCCCAGTCTGCACAGCTGCATAGAATGGTTTGAGTTGGAAAGAAACCTTAAAGATTATCTCATTCCAGTTTGCCCATGGACCCATCCAACCTGGCCTTGGACACTTCCAGGGATGGGAGAATTCACAGCTTCTCTGGACATCCTGTCCCATGCAAGATGTTTTAGTATGTAAAACCTAAACACTTGAATAAACGAACAAACAACAGCTACAGGAAGGAAAACTCCCATATCACGTGCAGAGTGACATATAAAACGCTGTATTATAGGCACTTTTCTTTATTAAAAAAGGATGTTAACTGACTGTATGCTTAGAAATTGTCATCCTCTGCTGACAGTGCAACAGCTTAACTTGGTATATGGAGCCTAGTGTACAAATATCCACTAAAGCCAACAAGTGAATAGAACAATTACTTTTTGGCAATTCATGCAGAGACCAGCAGCAGGCAGGCTGAGCAAGCTGTGCAACTTGGACAGATGGTCCCACTGACACCAAACTGTGGTTTATTTGACAGGTTACACAGCTGTTTGTGTAGTAATAGTGTCAGAGAGAGTTCTGATACCATCAGTTTCATTTTAACCCTTCTAGGATTTGCTCATTTGATCTGGCTTCCATCAGTAACTGCAAACGTTCGGCCCCGAGAGTGTCCATACCCACCCAGCCACAGAGTTGACACAAGGCAAATAAACCAGTGGAGACTCCCACAGCACTTTCCCAGCTGGAATCTGAACACTGCAGCAATATATATAGAATCAATATATCAACAAGAGCATCATTAAAACACAGGCTGCTTGTAATAGCACTTCAGCAATTCTACTCATTAGCTTGGTCCCTCCATCAATGCTCTCAAACACAGGAAAAAAAAAAAGGTAATTTTTTAGATGAAGACAAAAATACAAACAATCCTACATTTTTCCCAGTCACTCTATGTGCTTTCCTCCCTTTTGGGCATACCCTGGAGGAACAGCACAAGAGGTTGAAGGGCAGTTGGGGTCACAGCTCAGGAGCACGAGCTCTCAACACAGCACAGGGTAAGCGACAAGCCACACAGCAACACCTGCTGGCAAACCCAGCAGAGAACACGGCTGCATCCCTTGCAGAAGCTGCACTTTGCTGGAGAAGAAAAAGCCGAACCAATTTCTGTGGGCTTGATCTTGCACAGCTCTGCGCTGTGCCTTGCCTCCTCGCTGGGTAATCTCAATAATACGTTTGGCTACTCTAAGAAGATTAAAGTGAGAAATAGAAACAAAGCAAAAAAGGGACTTAAAGAGAAGGAAAGACGTACAGAAGGAGACAGGAATATGAACAGGACCGTAGCAGCGACGCTTCTGGCAAATTCACTAACAAATATTTGTAAGATTGGACTTGGCTATTTTGATTTATAACGGCAAAGACAGTATCTGAGTCATATTTACATTTGTAATGTTTTTCGTTAGGATTTACTGCCTCTTCCCAATCAGATCCTCTTTCCATGATGCTCAGAACACCTGCACTATTCAGGTTTTTTACTTGGATCTTTTTTAAATACGAAAAAAATTAACAAAGTAAAATTTGTTGACGGTCCCCACCGTCAGCGCAGTGGGTGTTCTACTGCTGGGCTGTCACATTTGCCATGTTCTTTTCTGCAGGTGCTAAATACACGCTGACAACAACATATGTTACTTAAACGTGGGGCTTTTTTTTTTTTTTAATTTTTGTTTTAATAAGCCTTGTAATTAAAAAGTGCTTACAGCTTGAAAAAAAAAATACAGGTGAAAGCAATTCTGCTCAGAGTATTTAACACACTCATTCTCATTCTCTCGCCCCCTTGTGATTTAGCTGTTTCCCTAATGATATCCACAGAGACAAGGTAGGGTGTGGGGGAAGAATATCTTCCAAATACCAGTTATTCAAAAGTAACATCAAACAAATTTTGAAACTAACAGCATGAGGAGAGAATACTGACTCTCCCTGGGATCGCCCTTCTCTCCCCCATCTCCTCACTTGTGCTTCTGAGCTCTCTTTCGGTTTACATCCATCTCTTATTTTAATCTCCTTAGTCCCACCAAGCACGTTGCATATGGTCTCCAAAGGAGCGTTTCCTTTACATACTGTTATACAATAGGACTCACCCAGTGATTGGTATTAAGGTTATACCTGCCCTATTAATTACAGTATCATTATTTCTGACTGTTTAATGCATCACTTTATTTTTCATTGAAACCTATGCATTGCTCTTCAGGGCAGCACAACACCAACCAGCACATCTACACAAGTCAGGGGAAAGTGTTCTAATTCAGCAGAATCTATCAGGTTATTTTTTATACAGCAGTTCTATACATTAAACTGGAATATCTTTGGTCAGTTTTGAAAAAGTTAGATCATGAAATCAGTCAAAATAAATCTGATTACCTGCACATCAAAAGAGAAGCGATGGACTATTTTAAAAGTTATTCCATTTCATGTATTATCAACTTACTACATATAACAACAATTTTTTTAATAAGAAATGAAAGCCACAAAAAAATGTATTTTCTCAGCCTGTTCTACAAACATGATGCAGTAGGCTTCAATCATATTATTTCAGTTTTAATCAAGGTTGAAATATTTGTGGAGAACAATGCCCCTCCTTGCTTTTTGTGCAAAATCTCGCCGTTAAGGCTGAAAACTGTTTCCCTACTTGAGAATGAGAAACACCGAGAAGAACATTTAAATGTAAGGAAGTAAAGTTAAGTAAGCTTCCAGCATTTAAGACAAATTACACCACTTATTTTCCCCCTCTGTGGATGTGCCAGACTGTACAGCAGCACTGACAGGCATTTGCGTGCTCCAGGAAGGGAGCTCACATATGTCCCCCACTCTAATAAAAGAAGTGGCAGGTTTCATTTTGGCACACCACTGCTACCGTATGCTGCAATTGATCTTAGGCTTCAGAGGTGGTGGGAAAATACGTGCTGCTCAGTTCCAGGCATTCATATTTTAGCCAGTTAAAAACAAAGCTTGAACAAATACGCCAAATAATTTGCCTTCATTGAGAGCTAAGCCAAAGAAAACTCATGTGCTAAAACAGCCCATCTGTGAATTGGCTCTGCAACTCAGACAGAATAACAGTTTCAGGTCTCATCATTGCCTTCCCTCAGACTCAGAACGATAGAACTCAGTCTCTGAAGCCAGACTACCTCAGTAACATCTCTAACTGGAGTCCAGTTAGAATTCTGGAATAAAGTTTCCAGAATTTTAACAAAGGATGATCACAAAAACTTGGTCTTCTCAACACTTGTGTCAGACAACAGAAACATCTTGAGCTGTAACATGCACTTACCACAGCAGTAATATCAGAAAATTGTTACTCCATACCAAGCTCCCTTTCATACTTGGCCCATGTTCCTCAAGTTTAAAAATGATTGAAAACTCCCTGTAACAAATATCAAGCCAGACCTTTTATTAGGTTAAAAGATATTTGCCTAACAAATCTATGCTTAAAGGAACAGCGCGTCACCCACCAAACGCACAGACTCCCTCTGTTAAAATCTGCAGTTTTCTTAAGTGTTACAGTCTACTCCAGCCCTTACAAAGGGTTAAAATACAGATGCTGTGAATGGAATGTATAATCCTTAAGGCCCTGGAGCATTAAGACATATCTGCTCCTTAGGGTCCGTCTCTGTCCATAATCAATTTCTTCCCTTGGAGAACATTAATTGTCTCTAATGATAGCTTTCCGTCAATACATCCTTGATCTTAAAAGGCCTGTACAGCTTTTTCCTTTATTCAATCAAATCATCTCTACAATTGCCCTCCTTTAGTAAGATAATACCTTTTAAGCCTTGTATTTTAATATAAAAAAAATAAGAGGTAGCAGCAAATTCTAATGGAAGTGCTAACATTTGAGGACCAGGATGATGGCTTCCATTATCCTAAATAATGTTTGAAGATTACGGAAAGCACTGTGTTTCAAAAGGTGGAAACTAATCCCCCACTTTCAAATTATTCCTTGTACAAAAATCTGTTCTGACATTATGAATTTTTGTGCCCCAACTAAAGCACTGTATATTTAAATATGAAAGATAATTTTCAGCTCTGGAGGGGGAAAAAAGCAAATAATTACTATTTATAAGCATTAAATGCTGAATAATTTGAGAAATTGACAACCTTCAACACAGAAGCCCTTTATTTTTTCATTCTCTGGTACAGAGGTGGCTTAACTGTTCTGTACTGTGGCTCAAACTGTAACTCCCCTGGAAGTTCCTAAAATTATTTAATTTCATGATGGCTCAAAAACTCAATCTCCTAGTGATCCACTAATGTGTTTTGCTTTCCCCACCCCCTTCTCTTCCTTGTAATGCTTTTCAAAAGGCGTGGAAATTCAATTTTTTGCCATTCAACTGATTTGTTCCCATTCAAATAGAGGATTTTTCCTGCACTTCTTTATCTAGATTGCCCAGCACCAATCTGCATTTCCACCCGTATTCTAACACGTCTTTGTGGAAAACGGCACTGCTGTTTGTAACGGCTCAAGGACCTCAAAATGAAACGTGACGGTACAAAAGCCCTTCAAACCTTTCAAATTCTTTACTCGGTACTTCTTAATATCCAGCACGAACATGTCACAATTCTGGTGCTTCCTACGTCATATCATTTTTATCTTAGGGCTGTCCCAGAAAAGATTTCCTGCAGACAGCTGTCATCCACGCTGACCGTAACACCAGAGCCTTCCTCTTACGCAAAAAGCATCACGCACACGTGCTATAAGGAAAGCAGCAGAAGACTGAAGATCAGAAAACTCAGGAAAATCTCACAAACGTGAGCCGTGTGGATTTGCTTTTCATTCACACGCAGACAGTGCCTGATGTTCTTTACACTATTTCGTATCTTCTAAAATACTGATGACAAAAGCAGCAGGACTAAAAATAACGCTAGGAATACGAAAAAACTAAGACGTATAGGTAGTTAGATACAATCAATCCAAAAGCTATCAAACCTAAACCAAACAAAACAGGAAAAAAGAAGGAGACCAGTTAACAACCTAGATAAGAGATGAAAATTGCCAGTGAGGCAGATCAAGTTTATTCAGTGCCCTGATAAGCACCTATTTGCTCTTCCCCATAATGCTCTCTCAGTATTTATAAATTATCATTTAATTATGCTGGCAAGTGGTAATTGTCAAATAAAGCTCAGATAGGCATAAGCCCTCAGGCTGCACATGACAGAAAAATATCTGTTAAAGCTGGGCTGATTCACACGCTTAGGAAATCATTTCCTTTCTTCTTTTTATCCTTGCCAACAAATTATATGAACTGGCACTTTGTGCTTTGTAGGCATTTTGAAGTCTATGCAGATTACAGGAAAGAAAAATTAGTTGTTTCAGTATCTACCATTCCTAAATTATTCTGCTGATTTAAGACACCATGTTCTGTCTTAACAAAAGACTGCCAAAGATCAATGAATCAGAGCCTTCCTCTGCTTAGAATTTATGCCCAGGGTCACTTTCAATTGGGTAAATCAAGATTTGGGGAATTATCAAATTCTGTGCATAATAGATTTGATACAGAGCAATATTTAAAATATGACATTTATCCCATTAGGATAGAAACACTATGCAATTTTTTTTTAAAGTCTCTTACTACTTATATTCAATTACAGACCCATTAAGCGTTCTCAGATACGCACTCACTGATACAGACACACACCCACAGATCTGAAGGATTTCCTGGCTCCTAGCATATATATGTAACTACCACAGCACACAGAAAACAACCAATACAAAACACAATTAGCACTAAGTAACGATACTAAAAATAGACTCTTGAGAACTTTGCCCTGGAACTTGTATGTGAACACTGTAAATATCAGATTTACTATGTGCTGCTAGAACATTTGTCAGCAATGCCATCACTGCCACACAAACACTGATGCTGTTCTTCCATTCCACTACTACTGTACATTGGAATCTCACGGTAACATCCACACCAGCAACAACATAATAAGCCTCCTCCCAGGCTGCCCTAATATTGGCTGCTACTTCATACCCGTACTTTTGGCTGTAGGCCCCTTCAGCGGTAAAGGACTTGATGGGCCTTGGGCTTACCTGGAGCCCAAAACAAATCTCAGTCACTCTTGGTACCTAAGCACATATGTATTTTTTTCTCCCCTTCGTCAACAGAACTTCTCTTGTGCTTTTGAACATTCTCTAGATGCAACTAATTTATACTCAGATCAGAGCTGTTAATAGATGTGTATACTTCCATCAGCAAACTAAACAAGATAGCAGTATTGCCTACATCTCAGATCATTTTCATGGAAGTCATTGAGCCTCGTGAAACTTTCAGGAGCAGTCTGCTGATAAAGATTAGAACTTTTCACAGAAATCCATTTTTCTTTCAGGCTAACAGCACTCCTCAACTGATATCTTCCTTTAACAAGTGCAGTGCCAGCAACAGCAGTGGCAGCCAATACAGGCAAGAAACACTGGATGGACGGAGGGGCTGTACAAGATAACATTCCAGTTTCACTGGAATAAATGTATGAATTCTCTTCCTCCAGTTCACAAATTTCATAGCTTCAGTCAATGAACAGCAGTGCGTACGGACTGCTGTACACAGTTATTCCCTGTTGCAGAATAGCTGCAGAAGCACTGCTCGGCAGTGACTGCTCATCAACACTGGGCAGATCTGCTGCAGCTCCCACTGCTCTCAGGAAGCACACCGCCTTCCCTAGGGACTGACAGGGACAACCAGCACCCCGGGGGCTAACACAGCATGGAGACTGGCCAAGCACCATAATTCACAGGTTGTACAAGACGTCCAAGCAGCAAATAGCCAGAAAGCATTCACTGTTTTGGCTGTGACAGCCAAAATAAATTAGTGTCTTACATTCAGCATAAGCAGCGAGGCAGTTAACAATTCTCAAAGGAAGAGCTCTTAACCTTGTTTACCTATTGCAAAAGATACTGTTTCAGTACCACGTATAGATATTTAAGACCAAATAGTTTTACTGATCGCTACCATTTCCCAGAAACACATACAAGAAGCATTTAGAACATTGAATGATGTGCTTTGTATGTCAAAGAAACAGTAAAAGATACAAGTAGAAACTCTTTTTCAGACATAAAACATCCATTCAGGAATGCTAGTCTTTGACTCTTTCAGGATAGCATTGCATCCTTCGCCTACAGGTATGGTCAATCAAAGCCAAACCAGAAATATATGCCAAGAAGATTGCATATAGGACAATCTGGTGAACTTTTGCCTTAGTGGTTTGGCTCCTGATCTGCAGGATTCAGCAAGCTACAAATTCCAGCAGAAAATGACCACTGAATCTCTATCTGCATGAAGGTGTTAACATTTTGCACATAAATGAGATTCTTTCCACTAGCGTTTCCCACCCACAAGACAATAAAATACATAAAAGGAATCTTGTTAGCTCTGTTTATTACAAGTACTATTTTAGGCAATGGCACGTTTTTTTCTCTAAGCAGTGAACTGAATTTTGAATCAATTAAAGAGAAAAAAACATGACTGCTTTCATGACACCCGAGTGCTCAACCAGCTGTGAAGAACAATCATGGAGCTGACAGAGAACTCAGATAACTTTGGTGAGATCTAATACTTTTCTAAAGTGGGTTTTGTGCTGGCAGTCGGCCACTTAATAAACAAGAAATTAGGAATAGGTTCAACTTCCAAAACTACTCAGCTTATCAAGTTTTTTACATCCTTAATCACCAAGGTGATTGTAGGAAAATGCGTTGTGTTGCCAATCCCAAATAACAACGCAGGGAACTTCTCCAGGGGAAATCTGCAAGTCCACGATCATTTATATTAGGAAAGTATATGACAATACAGTTGACAGTTCTTTTGCTTATAAGCCTTTGCTTGTACAGCACTATTCTCATGCTCACACAGCATGTAACATTACATAAGTTATCGCTGTAACTCCAAGGCATGACAGCACGGAGAGCAGTCCTGCACTGCCTGAATTAGCAGCAACACTGGTCACACAAATTAACTGGTATTGCAGTCGACTGCCAGCCTGGAGGAACCAAGATCTGAGAAGACATTTCTCTTGCCATAATCCAGCTTTCACTGAAACCACATCTCTCTGGTCACAGATAGGACAGTGCCTGTAGTTTTTGGGAGACTTCTCTTCAGAAGCCCTCACAGGTAAAAATTATACATGGCCCGACAAATATAACTTGATATTCAAATCTGGATGGGTTATTAAAGAAGAGTCTGCTTCTTTTTCCTCAGCTGCACAACAAACCTCTAGCTGTCCTACGGTCCTTAGTGACTTCCTACATTTTGAGATATAGCACATGCTCTCTTTTCAAGATCTTTCCAAAAATATTTCATCATGTACATAAAGTGCTTTTCAGTTTAATCCTGCTCTCATAAAGCCACTCTGAAACCACACCCGATGTGCACACTATGAGAACACGGATTTTATCAGACCTATATACTTCAACCTGAAAACTTACAGAAGTTCAGTGAAAGTTCAGATAACATTTGCAGCTCAAGCCCATCTTGTTACTGCTAAAGCAACACAGAACTGCTTTTCTTTCCGTTCTGCAAGTTTCCCGCTGATTTTCAGGTCAGACTAATAGAACGTTCATGGTCTGTTTCCAGGACAGCAAAAGCAGGAATAGGGGCTTTTCCTCTGGTAGCCTGCTCCAGAACAGAGGGTTTGAAAACATGAAGCAACACGCTGGCATAGAACAAAATCAACAATTTTGTTATACCAACTTTACTTTTAAATTAACTCCGAGAGAAACCTGTCTCTTATGCACAGGAGAGTATCTCACTCTTTAGAGGCAAAGTCTTAATACAGAAACTTTATTTTAAAATGCATATTTCCAATTAGGTTATCAAAAACTGGAGTTTAATTGGTTTATGGTATAAAATTTTTAATTTACGTGGATTCAAAACATTGTACATTGACCAGGGGTGCTATATATTGGAACATCAGCTTTTCTGGAAATAGCAGATATTTTGACATGTTATATTCAGCACCAAGGCAACATATACTCTGTAATTTGATTTCCTCGCTTACAAAGCGATTTAGTTTTTTTCTCCCTCAATAAAATATATATTTTAAAACCTTTGCTTACAGACTCCTCCCACTGTAATAATTTTGACTTCCTCATACCCACATTTGTAGGGCTTTCTCAGGAGTCAAGGCCACAACAAAACACGTGCCCGCTCTGCTGTCACACAGGACACACCAGGCTACAACTTGCACAACTTTGCCCAAGTAAGGAAACCAGCTTGGGCTTCTTAGAATAGTTTAGGCTGGGACCTTAAAGCCCATCTAGTTCCAAGTTAGTGGGTAGAAATACATATAAGAGAGACGGGGAGAAGCTGCATCACTGCAAAATGCAAAAGGATACAACTTCCTAATGGGTTCAAAATCAGGAGAAGCAGAACCAACTTCTTGCTTTGTTGTTTGTACTGTGAAGATTAAGACATACGAATACATGAAGTACTGAGAAACCCTAAGAAAGAAGATGCTGTACAAGCACTAATCCCAGTCTGTTCTTGTTCTAAACAGAGCATAAGTCAGGCAGTGACGGTGGCATTTATGGGCATGAGCATGGGATTCCCAGTCCCTTGCACAGAACTGCATCACACAGTGATACCTACAGCAAGGTGACGTGGACAACCAGGACTCTGTTCTATACTAGGGACAGGCACAATTCAGGACATGCAGCAGGGCTAAGAACAAGCAGGGTGTTCACAGAGCAGGCTTCTTGCCGCTGCAAGAGATACAAAACTCACTACCAGTAATAAAGCACCTACTTCTCCTTTCAAACAGCAGTCACTGACTTGTCCCACCTTTTCTGATGGATGTTACTGTTGTATAGGTTCACAAACACAAACTTTGCTTTAATTTCAGACCCTAGCAACTCTCATTGGCTTGCATAGAATTTGGTCAAGATGAGTTCACACAGCTTCAGGAGTTGCTGGCTTAACTTACTATGGTCAGCCAGCAGGATAAAGCCAAAATGGAAAAGAACTTTAGGTGAAGATGCAAGACAGACTTGTAAGAAGGTGCAGACAACTCAAGGGAAAACTCCACAGGAGCAGGGTGAAGTTGTTAGGGCCACGCTTTTCTGTGAAGTTAAAGAATATTACCACCTTGCATCTTAGCAAGTAAGTTGCACAGTGTCTTTACTCTTTGAGATTGTAATAGTTTTGTGAAAAGCAACAAAAAACAGATTTCTGATTTTGTTACTTGGAAGCATGTTCAAACAATATTTAATAATATCGTTTGGATTTGATGACCTCTCCTTCTTCCATCTGTATGGTTCTTCCCCTTCAGCCACATAAACTGACCCTTATCATGCTCTTGAATTTTTGAAAGGTACTCAAAAATCTGAAGTTATGAAACACATAAAATACAGCTCATTAGAAGACACGTGATTTGTCAGGATTTCTTAGGGAAGAATTAAGACAAAATTTTTTTTTTTT